>NW_004524618.1:13925337-13971659 GCF_000260255.1 Octodon degus | reverse complement strand
TGATTAGAGATATTTTGAGTTTTAAAATCTTTTCTGTTTTGTTAGTTTTAAAAGTTTCATTGGTACATTTTTGCAGCACATAGTGATTACATTTGCTGCGAGGAGCCGGTGCACATGCATACCACATCGGGATTCTCTTCACTTCACTTTTCTCTCCCCTTCCTCCTCCGCCCCTCATTGCTTGAGCCCCTTCCCATTTGCACAAGGTGGTTCTCACCATTTCCTATTATCTGTCTTTTATTTTTCTCTCTAAATTACTTACACTTTGAGTTCTCATAGAAGAGAAATCATACGAGATTTAAGTTAGCGCATCTGATTTACTTAAGTTAACATTATTATCTGAAGGTGCACCAGCCTTCTTACAAATGGCTGACAGTTAACATTTTTATGACTGAGTGGTATGAATCTTTTTTCAGGATTTTATCACACACACACACACGTATAGCTAGATAGGTAGATAGATAGATAGATAGATAGATAGATAGATAGATAGATACCATTGATCTGTAGTTTTCCTTACTTACAATGTCTTTGCTTCATTTTGATATGCAAGTAATCCCAGATGCAACAATGCATTTAAAATTATTTATTCTTATTCCATTTTCTTAAAAAATGTGTTTAAGATTAATGTTGTTTCTTGTATATTTGGTGGATATCATCAGTAAAGCCACATGAGCTGAGACAACTTTTTGTGGGAAAGTTTAGTTTTTTTCTCTTGCAGTACTGAGAATGGAGCCCAGAGAATACCGAGCTATACTCCCAGCCCATTTTATCTTTCTCATTGTAAGACAGGATCTCACTAAGTCACTCAGCCTAAACTCAAGCTTGAGATTCCCCTTTCTCAGCCTCCTCAGTAGTGGGGATTACAGATGTGCAGCACCATACCTGGCCAAAATTTTCATTTTTAAAACTGAGTTAAACATATTCATGTTTTCTAATTCTTATTTAGTCTATCTTTTCTTTGGTACTTTATGTGTTCCAGATAATTTTTGCCATTTTACATAGGTTATTAAATTGATTACTAAGTTGCTCATAATCTTCTTTACTGCCTTTTTAATATTAATAGGTTCAACTATGTGTTCATCCATCTCATTCATTCCTGGTAGTGGTCATTCCTAGTGTCTCTTTTTTCCTTGACCAGTGTGGTTAAAGCCTATCAGTTTTATTGACATTTTCAAGAAACTAGCTTCTGGTTCATTGATTTTCTCTCTTATTATTGTATGCTTCCATTTCATGTGTCCCTGTCCTTACCTTTTACTACCTTTAGGCATATTCTGTTCTAGTTTCCTAGGAGCATTTAAGATGAAAAACTTCTTCTAAATATGTGTTATATTTATGTTTTTTCATACTGTTTTTTCCTTTCATTTTATGTATTTGGTACAGGGTTTCAGTATACAACTTGGACTCACTGTGATCCTCCTATTGTCAGCCTCTCTGGGACTGGGATCATAGACATGCATCACCACGCCCAGACTTGTTACTGGCTCAGCATGCCTCACAGGTGGGACCGGAGTGGCATGCGCGATTGGGGATTGAACCCTGGTCCCTGTGTTTGCCAAAACAGGTGCTTAGTCCACTGAGCCATCTCACTGGCCCTTGTTACATTTATATTTTAACTTACTGTGTTTATATTTTTATTTGTCTTTAATTTCCCTCATTGCGTTTATATTTCCATTTAAATCCTTGAGCATATTTACAACAGCGGCTTTAAAACCATTGGTTGCCAATTCCATCATTTTTGTATTTGTTTCTTTTGACTTTTCTTTCTTGGCTTTGAGTCATATATTTTCCTATTTCTTAATATTTTTATGTATTTTTTTTTTGTACAGGGGATCGAACTCAGGACCTCACCCTTGCCAGGCAGGCACTGTGCCACTGAGCTATATATCCCTGGCCTTTGGATAATTTCTTTTATTGAATGCTACACATCGAGAATATGAGTTTTAAGTGTTAGATTTCATGACTTTTATTCCCAGCATGTCAGGCTTGTTTTGGTAGGTAGTTTTGTTACTTGCACTTCTGTGTGACCATTTTAAGGCTTGATTTTAAAGCCTCTATTAGGATAGGGTTAGGGTATAGCTTACTCCGAGCTAGTTTAGTTTGCTAAAATGTGACTTTGAATTACTGTGTAGACAAAACTCCAGGTGTTATGGCCTCTCGTCTTCACTTGGGCAGAAGCCCACAGTCTCGGCCAGGTACCAAGCTGTCTGCAGTGCATTCTCCAGCTTACATTGCCTGACCGCATGGAGCTCTTTCTGCATGTGTGCATCATGGAGCTGCAGAAACTCGTGGAGTGCTTTGTGTAGCTCCCCGCTCAGGTCCTCTGCCCCTCCCAGCTCTGCTGTCCTCGCACACTGATCTCCGTCTTCCTAACTCCTTGGTGAAGCACACACTGCTTGGGGCCCTCCTCTCTGCACGGTGCTGTGGAAGCTGTGTGAGGCCAGGGATCGTGCGACTCACCTCATTCATTTTCCTGTTTTCGGGGATCCCAGTTTCACGCTGTCTGTTGTTCATTGCCTGAAAACAGCTGTTTCATATATTTTAATCCTGTTTTCTAGCTGTTTTCTAGTACGGTCTCAGTTACTTCAATATGACCATAAGTAGAATTCATAGATGACTTTGCTTCGCGGAGGTATGCAAATTACTCTTGAATCTGGAGACCTTGCCAAGCTCTTATGATTCTTAAGAGTTTTTCAGTTGATTCTGGTAGAGTCACTGGAAATTATCATTATGCTCCCAAATAAGGGCAGATTCTTCTTCTTCTTCTTCTCTCAGTTTACGTCTTTTGTTTCATTTTGTTACACTGCATTTCTGAATGGGCTAGCCCGTGCTATAATACGTAGTAGAAGGGTAGCGTGTGTGTTTGTCTTATTGACAATCTTAATGGAATAAATGTGTTTTTTAAAATTTAATTTTTGCACAATTGTTTGGTATCTACCATTTATCAAGAAAAGGAAAAAAATTAAGTTTTTCTTTAGTTAGAAGTGTTAGTATTGGGGGCTGGGGAGACGGCTCAGTAGAGTAAGCGCTTCCCTGGCAAGCGTAAGGGCCTGAGTTCAATGCCTGATTCCGAAAAAAAAAAAAGTAAGTGTTAGAACTTTATTAAGAGTATATTCTCAAACTATTGAGATAACATATAATATTTTTCTGAGTATGTCGAATTATAGTAGGATTCCTGAGATTAATCTATCTGTAAACTGTAATACATATTCTATTTTTGTCATTATTCATTTTTGCCATATAAATAGGATTCAGTTAGCTAACACTGTTTTGGATTTTTCTTAGTTTTATAAAGTTTCTGGTTGGAACGTATTCCTGTAATAAAATACATTCACCTTTCTTTGTTCTAAATTCATAAACTACTTGTAGGAGGTAGGAATTATCTTTTGACAATTTAATACAACTTTAATTTGTCTGTCGCTCAGCCTTAGCATGGAAAGCTATTTAGGCACCACGTCTACTATTTTATTCATACTCTTTGGGTAACTATACTGCATACACAACCTGCTTACTGGTCACTTAGCCGTGTGGCTTATCAGGCCAATTACTACTCTATCACAGTACTAGTGTCCAGTAACTCTTACTCAACCATGACCCCAGAATAATAAGACTAGCGATCCTTCTATTTTGACTATGTCAAAGGCAAACCATACAAAATGCTTCCTTGAAGAGAATAGACAAAGGTTCTTAATAAGAAAAAAAACAAAAAAATGTCTACGCTGAGACTGCTAAGCATGAATGTTCTACCCATGAAATTGCAAAGTAGAAGAAAAGAAATTCATCCCGGTTTTGTGGTCACACCTCAAGCTATAAAAATTATGACTGCTGAGCAAGATAAGTATTTAGTTAAGATGCAGAAACATTCAATTTGTGAGAAAACACGTTCTGAGTGCTGGCACTGCACCCACTGGAAAGTGCCAAGCTTACATGAGAACTCTGGCCAGGGATCCCCGAAGCCGGTGGTACCAGGCCATCAGCTGCAGGTGAGGGACGGCTCTGAAGAGTTGGGAATACTTGTATGTAGGGTTTTATGCTATCTGTAGGGCAGGATGGGTGCCCCATGGATGGGGGGACTCTTATATTCTCTAGTCATTCACTATGTCTACAGATACTTACTTGTTTCCAGTACATGTCTATTTATTTATGTCTTCTCCTCCTGTTTTAATATCTAGGTAAAAAGAACCTACTGTCATAGAACGCTCAGTGTCTGGACTGGTGTGGTATGTACATGAACCTAACATGAGATAAAATTGCATAGAACTAAAGTGTGCGTACACACACACACACACACACACACACACCCTTTCAAATAGAACTGGGAAAGTTTGAATAAAATCAGTGCATCCTATCAATGTCGATATCCTTGTTAAGATGGTACATTACAGCTTTGCAAAATATTATCACTGGGGGAAACTGGGGTCTGAGTGTAACAAGTCTCTCTCCGTATTTCTCTCCAATTCCAGGAATAATCATTTCCTACCTCGAAGCCTCCTGCTCAGCTTTTCTGCTACAAACTATCCCCATTTCCCAAGTTCCCTCCAGCAACAATTAGTCCTGCATGTAATTTTTGAATCAAATAGCTGGTCTGGGTGAGAACTGTAGAGCAGTTTGGAAGCAGATGTAGCCCGAGGTGAAGTCACTCTCCAGGTTGGTGGAAAGGTAGGGAGGGTGTGGGAAGAACAGGTGCCCAGGCAACCTAGTGTAGGGCCCAGAGCTCCCAACTTAGAGCCCCCATAACTGTGGACCTGGGGATATGTGGATCTGTGGCAAAAGGGACTTGGGAGATGCCACTGAGGTTAAGTGCCTGAGATGAAGAGATTGTCCTTAGTTATTTATTTGGTGGGTGAATGCCACCCAATCACAAACAGTGGGAGAACTTCCCTGGCTGTGGTTAGAGAGAGATGTGACTACAGAAAACTTGTCATAGGGATTCAGGTTGCTGGCTTTGGAGATGGAAGAGTTGGGGATGCCACATGACAAGGAATGCAAGTGGCCCCTAGAAGCTCAAAAGGGGCGTGAGGGACTTGGATTCTCTCTAGAGCCTCTGGAAGGAAGAACACAGCCCTGCTCACACCTTGATGCCAACCCAGCTAGACATGGATCTGCTTTTGTGAGGTTCTTCAGTCTGTGCTGTTTGAAGCCATCAAGCCAGTGGTGATGTGTTACGGCAGCACAGGAAAGGCACAGAGCCTGGCTTCTACTCTGCCCTAACTGTCTGGCCCTGCCAGCCAGCTCTCCCTGAGCTTCAGGGCCTTCATCAATAAAACGATCAATTCATTTCATAATTCAGAATGCTCTTGGCCCAGCCAGCTCACGGATCTGGGTCCAGCGAGTTTCACAGTTGTGCAATGTATCTTTCCCCCTCACCCATACCTGGGCAGCAGTGGGCTCAGCTGCCCTCCCCTCACTGCTCCTGGGAGGACAAAGCCCTGTGCATCCCCTTTCTTAGGAAACACTTTTTGCTGAGCACCCCATAGCCTGCTCCGCTTAGCCGAGTAGAAAGGACTCTGCAGTGAGATAATTTCACAACCCCAGCTGTATGCTCAGCGCAACTCAGTTCTTAGGGCTGAGGAAATCACCCCACATCTTCTTAAAAGACAGAGCCCCGGACCCCATCTCAAACCTACAAGGCCATGCAAACTCTCATTCTTCAAAAGAGTGCTGGGACATTTGAAAGATGGAGGATTTAATGTGGGTTCCCCTAATTGCATTTCTCTATGATTTGGGGCCAATAATTTCATCTTTATTTGTGGGTCTCATTTTTCTGAATGAGGTGATCGCTAAGGTTCCTGACGTAACTGAAGATCTTTCATGTACAGCTGTATGCCCTTTCGTTTTCTAAAGACACCTTAGGGATTCTATCCTGTTTCAGGGTTATTGTAGCAAAAGGCAGTTTTCTCTGCACAAGGCTGTCATTGTAGATTTGGGACTCTGGGTGAGTCTAAACTGAGACTGGCAGAGCCTGGAACTTGTTTCAAAATGTGTAAGTTTAGTGTTTAGTCTGTGAACAAGCAAAAGAAAAACATCAGTGCTTACCACGCTGCTGAATAAGCAGACAGCCCAAAAACTGAAAGACCCACGGGATGGGGCAGGGAAGCCGGCTGGGGACGCGGGGGGTGTACAGTGAACATTGTGGACTTGAGGACATGGAACATAGTTCTGCGCTGCCCATTTCCTTTGGTTGGTGAGGGAACCAGACAGGAAGTCCATTTGGGCCTTCTGCATTAACTGTTGGGTGTTACATAGGAGTAAACAATTTTGCTCCTTTTCCCTCCTTTTCCAGTGTGGACTCTGTCCTGGCCCAGGCTGGTGGGACAGCATCATAATGCTAAGGGGAACAAGTGACATTTGGAGAAGAGAAATGGCTGACTCAAAGCTACACTTTCTCTGACAACCATGTTCATCTAAATTATGCCCATCCTCACATTGGTCAGAAAGGCTACACTGTGCTATGGTGACAGCCCCAAATCACACTGTCCTAGAATGAGATTTATAGTCCTTGTTCATTCTCCAGGTGCATTATGGGATGGCTGGGGCTCTGCTTAATGTAGACTGATGGAACAGCTATCTCTTCAAATGATGTGGTCACGGTACCAGAGGGAACAGAGACATTTGGACCATCCAGTATTCTGGCCTGAAAGTGGGGCAGGCTGCTCACACTCAATCTGAACTAACCAGGAGCTGGAAGAGCAGCCTTCTCTTCTGCTTTCTCCCCTGGAACCCTGGGTCTGGACTTCTGTTCTGATGCTCCCTACTGACCACTTGGACTTCAGTAAGTTGACCACACTCTTGCCTTTCTCCTGCTTGGACTAAGAACTCTAGGAGGATAGGATGGTGTCGTCTACCTCCACCCTATGCTCAGCCCAGTGCTCAGGAGAGCCTCGGCAGAAGCAGAACTCCCATGTAATACTCATTGACCACTGATTGTCAGAAGCAGAGGGAAGAGGCAACGCTCAGAGTTGCTAGTTTTTAAGACCCTTATGTGGTTCTAATGAGCCACTAGGCTGGAGAAACACTGGCAGAATCTGCCACTGTCACTATAAAGATGCGGAAGCAGGTCCCGAAGGGGGAAGGACATTTGCCAGGGTTTCACAGCTAGGAAAAGACAAGGTGGGCCTTGTCCCTCAGCCTGCTTTTACCTCAGGACCACATATACATGGGACTGCAACTCCATTGCTACAACTTCAACACCTCTAGTGTTGGGTGTGGGTATGGGACAAAGTGGGATAAATTCCAAATACACACGCCATGCTGTTTGGCTTGTATTTGACAATTGCAATGCATCAACGTTTTAGGGGTTGTACAAATACCATGCAAACCTTGAGACAAATCCTTGTGATCATAACCATCATACCCCCCTCCCCTGTTTTCCAGTAGAAGACATGGAGGCACCAAAAGGTTAGATAACTTCTCCAGGGCCAGAAGCTACCAAGTGGTGGAGGAGAAACTTGAACTTGGGTAACTGAGCAGAGGGTGAGTCTGTGTCCATGCCCTACTCTGCTACATCTCATGGCCAAGGCCAGCAATTTCCTTATCATGCTTTGATTCAAAAAGCTCAATTGAACGCTCTTCCACTAGGGGAAGGGCTGATTCTTTTTCTTTCCAGAGCCCTAGGCTTTTGCTAAGTCCCTTGTCTGTCAAAATGCATCTGTCCTGTTCCCTAGTACCTTCCCTCAAAGTCAAGCTCTCTACACTTCTGGTAACTTCCAGGACAGGTGGGAGGTGCCAGCGATGATTTCCACTATGACGGTCTTATTGAGGGTCGGCCTGCAGCAGCTGCTGCCCCCAGGCAGGAAGTGGGCTGGTGACTTGCGGCTTGAAAGTGTGCATGTTCTTTGCAGCTCTCCCTACAGCAGCACCTGCTAGGCAGCACCCCAAGGCGCCAGACTGCCACAGACTTGGGGGGGGGGCAACGTTGCAGGCATTGTGTATCACAATGCAGTCACCTGGAAATTGGCAAGTGGGTAGTCTGTCTAGAGCCCCACGGCCATTTGGTGGGTCCTGATCAATAAACTCTGCACAGGTCAAATCTTTCTGTAAGAATGGTATCCAGCTTTTGAGTGGAGTTTTCAGGAGCAGAGGCAAACGCCCACGTGAAGCTCCAAGTTCTCGGGCAGAGCCAGGAGGCCACAGCGAGGTCTAGCAGCTCCTGTGGGCAGGAACACATGCGTTCAGTGCCTGCAGCCTGAGGGGGCCCAGCAGGGCACCCGACACATGGGACGGCAGCCCCTGGAAAAAAAATTCCTAACAATCAAGCTTCCTAACAGTCAAGTGTGTTCTGAGTGTGCTCTTTTCAGAAAAAAAAAATTCCCAAAATCTCAAATAATATCCAGGCATGAGCTATCTTCACTTTGGTGGAGCGGGGAAGTGACGTCGAGTTGGGAAACGCTGAGAAGAGAGACGAACTGAGGGGCGCGTTTGCTGGAGTTGGCGGAGAGCGCCACAAGGTGGCAGCATTTCTGAATGGTCCTGATTGGCTTGGGGCTGCCCCTGGGGCGTGCAGGTTACCTTCACGCGGGAGCCCCGAGTTCATCCTCCCTGGTGTCAGGGAGGATGAAGATTTCTGACCCCGAGGTGCGCTGCTCAGCAGCCAGAGCCGAAGCGCTGGATCTCTGTGGCTTACATTCAGCTGCTTCAAAGATCATCCTTAAACCCGAGTGCCTGTTGGCCAGTGGCCCTGTGAACATTGGGCTGATTTTTTTTTTTTTTTTAATTCCTTTTTGGCCAGATGTGAGGGGGCGAAGGAACTTGGAGCCTCTTTGGAAAGCACATCCGCTGGCCTCTCCCTGGGGCTCTGGCTCCCTGGCCTGGCACCAAAGTGGACCCTCGCCGGCGTCCCCTTCTCCCAGCACCTGCCCAGCTCGTGTGCTGGGCAACAGTGGCAGTTTTGGCTATGAAAACCGTGCGTGGCACCGGACTTGTGGATCTCACTCAGGCATCCACATTCTTATTAATATTCATTCAGCCTTGTGTACGAACCAGGTTCTTACTCTGCTCTGTCGTGGGGACACAAAAATGCCAGTGTGGTCAGCATGGGGCTTGCGTCTCGCGGGCCTCGGAGGGAGGCACTAAGGGAGAGGCAGTCACAATTACAGTTTGGTCTGTGTACAGGGTATGGCTAGGATCCTAGAGGGCTCCACCACCTGTCAGTGGTCGACCTGGGGCAGCTTATTTGGCCGCAGCCTCTGTGTATGGCCTCTGAGGCTTTGCATGGGGTGGGGTGCGAGTTAATGAGTGAGTGCCTGCGTTGACACCTGGTGCAGTACATGTCCCCGGAGAGTGCTATTCTTACTATGCTATGCAGCCCCGCACCACCAGAGGGCGCGATTCACATCGACCACCTGTGCAACCGGAGGCCGCAGGCTGGACTCAACCTCTCAGAGCCTGTTTCCTCATCTGTGTCCTCAGGGGCCTGCTATGAGGTTTAGATGTGGTCTGAAAGTGGATTAAGTACTTACTTAGCTCAGTAGTTAGCACCTGTTATCAGATTGAGATGCCACAAATAGCGAGGCTGAATATGAAGACTTTCCAACTGCTGCAGGAGTCGTAATTTGAGCCCAAGGGTGTCCATTAGAGAACGTGTTTGACTAATTGACGATGCATTTTATTCTAGCGCCTCTTTACTACCTGAAGGAGCTGCTCGGGAGTTGAGCTGGCCAAGTACGCATCAGGACGTTGCTGTTTCTGAGAATCATGACCCTCCCTATACTTAGCAGAAGGACGGTCTGTTCTACTTTCTGAGAGGCTTGGTTGGAGGAGAATCAGCAAAGTGAGGGAAGAAAGGAGGCCACCCCTTTGCTGAGTGACTTAAGCAAATTGTCGGTAGAAGGGCAGATGCTACTAGCCAGCTAGATATCATCTCATGCAACTCCCAGGGCAGTCCTGCGACGTAGGCCCTATCTTAGCATCCCTGGGTACAGACTAGGAAACGGAGGCCAGGGTCACCCAGAAAATACATGACAGAACCGTGTAATTCTGGAGCCTGAAGTCTCTTCACAGCACAGAGTTGCCTTAAGGGCTTTGACAGAGTTATCTAGAATTCTACAGCTCAGTTTGTTCCCAGAAGAATAAAAAGCACTTAAATGCCATTGACTTGGACCAGTGGGTTAACTCAACCTAAATGGGGCAAGTGCCAGCTCCACATGTGGACGCACATAGCTGCTAGACAATTATTACACCGCTCTTGTGTCCGTGCACATGGTGCTGCTAACGCTCGTCCAGTCCACACCCAGCCCCTTCCGGGGGTGACTCTGGGGTGGATTGTTCATTCACAGAGAATGTGGCTGCTACGCCAATGCCACCTCATCTAATGCCACCTCCCAAGGACAGCATTGTCTCGAGACATTCAGGGGAAGTTAAGCCCATTCAGACTCCTGAAGATAATATTTCATAATCAACTTCTCTTCTGGAGGGTTAACAACCTAAGTTTGCAGACCAAAAATTAGAGAAAAAGGAGGGCTGCAAGGACGGCCAACATTGTGGCCCTAGCCTTCCAGGGTCAGTGAGGACTCAGAACATAGGAGAACCTGTACTGTAACATCATGTAACTCAGTGGCGGCCCAAATTTTCTGATCAAGGAGATTATGGGGCCACAGAGGAAAGTGATCGATGATGTAGAGTGTGCCTAAGGAGAGTCACATGGAGAGAAGACATTCGCTCAGGCTTTCACAGAGAGCAAATTGGTCAAGCGATGGCTGTGAGTCATCCACATGGCTGACACTGACAAAGGAGCTACAAATTGCGATACAGGGTTTCAGGATAAGTCCGGAAGGGATTTGACTGACCTTATCAGATACAAAAGCTACATTTCTTGTTATATAGGTCTCGCTTTATCTTGGTCTTAACCACCCAGCAGAAAAGTATAAAAACAAAGTACAAAAAGTAAAGCCATATTAATATGCTGAGCAGTTGTAAAAGGCTCAAGTCAACAACTTCTGACATGGCCAATCTTACATAAAACCCACTACTATTATGAACTACTGGCTATTTTGGAATATTTTGCTGAATTCACACACCTATAATATTTAAATGACAAAACTAAACACCGTGGACTGTTCCACTTATGCAAGTTAATAAGTTTCTTTGCTTATGTATGCAAATTTGAGTTGAGTTTCATTCTCTTAGACACACAAGTATCCTGAATGATATAGAAATATTTCCCAGATAGGCCAGTGAACTGTGTACTGTGAATACAAAGAAAATTTTACTTAAAGTTTATTTGACACCTAGTATCCACCATTAATGTATTGTGCTGTTCATGTAGTAGGAAAAATTGTACTGTACCTAGGCTGTATCATGAAGCAAATAAAGAAACCTGAATAAATATCCTCTACAACATTATTTATTTATTTGTTTGTTGTGTATTTAGTACAGGGTCCACAGGGTTTCACTACACAGATCAGACTCACAGTGATCCTCCTGATTTCAGCCTCCCAAGTGCTGTGATTACAGGTGTGTGCCACCACGCTGTCTCAGTCGCTGTGTCAGTGCACCCCCGGGGGTGGAATCGAACCCCGGTTCCTGTGCCTGCCTAAGCAGGCACTTTAATCCACTGAGCTAACTGACCAGCCCTTACAACATTACTTAATAAGTCTCTGACACTTGCTTCTTGGGAGTCAGAAAGATCTGAGTTTGAATTCTAGCTCTGCTGATGGCCTGGACAACTGTTGTAACTATCAGGGCCTTCAGTTTCCTCGTCTGCATTGTGGTGACAAGAAGAACAGCTAGGCCGCTCGGTGATTATGAAGCATTATCTGACATGGTGAGAATAGCAGGCTTAGAAACACGTGTATGAGATGGGAACTGAGAGACACAAAGGCCACCCGACCCATTCGAGGTCATCCAGCTAGTACAAAGCAGTGTTGACCTCTGAACCCAGGTGTTGTAGCTGGATTATCCTATTGAGCATCTCTTGGGACTAAGAGAGATTCAGAAACTTGCCACCATCACGCCCCATAATAATGCCAAGCAGGGTTGTCACATGACTTCACATAGTAAACTTCAGGAAAAGTCAGCAGAACAAGGAGAAAGGAGAATGTTACCAACTACCAACCTGCTCTGGTGAGGACAGTGGTGGCCCTGTGTCTGCAGCCCTGGGGATGCCGACAGGGTTCTGGCTCTATGGGTGGGCACAGAGATGGCCTGGGTTCTCTTATCTCATATGATTTCAGTGAGCTCAGTGTTGTCGATTGCCATCTTTTATGGTCACATATTGGCCTTGGATTCAAAACTGTTTCTTAAAGCACAGGTGGCCAGGGTGACCCATCTGGACCTGGTGAGGGTTTCTATGCAAGACAGAGAAGTTTCAGAGTAGATCCTCCATGTCTGCTGCCTATCAGCCTACAGCTGAGGGCCCAGGGCTGCATCCACATGCCGCACACTGCCTCTGGCCTGGATCTTCTCTCTGTTTTCTGTCTGCCTCTTACCTGGTCTGTTTCCAAGGTACAGGAAGAAAAATGTAACCAAAACTGGTCATTGCTGAAGCACAGCAAAGAAAGGCTTCCATGTTGAGTCCAACTTGTTTCCATGACCAATTTCTAGCTGCTTTCCCGATGTTTTAAAAAGCTTTTATCACATCTGAAAAAGCTTCCCAAATGGCAACAAACTCAGAAAAAAAAATAAGCATTTTGATGAGTTAAGTGTAAATGAATCAAAACCATATGGATTAAATTTCCCCAGCAATAACCACTAAGGACAAATGCTTCGGAACAGTATGGGCTGGGTGGAGGGCTGGGCTCTGACTTGGAACATCTTCGGCATCCCTCGGCCACAGGGCCATTTGTTTCAGACTGCACACACCCGCCAAGTCCCAGACCCCCTAACTCATGCTGAGTTTTTAACAGATGTGCCAATAATCTTAGACTGGAACTGGAGCCTAATGAGACCATGGAGGAAACATTCAAGTAACCAAGGGCACCTTGTTCTGCCTGTGCTTGCTGTGATAGCTGCTCTTTGAAAAGTGGGGAACTTGTTTAAGGTGGTAAACAGCTGCTCCGTGCGGGTGTGGTCTGTCCCTGCTAAAACTGAAAGCTGTTGAAACTTAATGACCAGGATAATGAAGTTAGGAGTAGTTGGGTCATTTAGAGGAATTGCGTGATAGGGTTCTACTCACACAGGTTATAATGGAGTTCCCACAAGAATGATTTAGTTATCACAGGAGGTTGTACTCTTTCATCTCCTTTGTTTGCTTTTCCACATGTACCTCTTGCCCTTCTGCTTTTCTGCCATGAGACCCACACCATAGACCAACTATATGAGACTGTCTACAGCTATGAACTAAATAAACTTCTTTTCTTTACAAATTACCCTGCCTTAGATATTTGGCCAGTAGCAACAGCAAAATGGGCTAAGACAACCTTGGACAAACAGGTTAACTCACTCATTCATTGAAGGGATATTCATTGACCACCTCACTTGCATTAAAATGGCAAAATAACATGAGGCATAGAGAAATAAAATAGAGAGAGGGCACAGAGTCTCCACCACAGAGAGATCCAGCTCTGATGTCCCCTCTACCTCCATCATGATGCCCAGCTGCCACTTCTTGGTGGGTCTCCTTTGCCATGAATGACACCAGGTTCTCTGCTGAGAGGCTTTCCCACCACTCTAGAGCTGATTCTCCCAGGCTTTGGATGAGGTAAGACACACTGGGTGACAGATAACCTGTCATTCTTCTGCCTCACAAATGCACTGCCTATCCATCCAACCCTTGCTATTCTTATACAGACACCAAGACAGCCTTCCAATTGGCCATCCTCCATGTCCTCTTCTAGCCTGCACTGACCATCAGAACCTGATCACACCATCCTCCACCATTCAGAGAGCCATGGCTCCCCCAGTGTGGAACCTGAGCTCTGTGGAATGGCTGGCAGGGCCTCTGCAGGAAGAGGCCTCCACAGCTTCAAGCATTTTTCTTCATCCTTCTTTACTTGATAGCTTGTAATTTGGCAACTTTGGAGAAACAATTGTTCCCACCTCTGCCACACATCCCACAATGTTGGGAGCCACGGGAAGCTAGGACATTGATCAACTGTGTGTAGGTGGGACTCGGCCTCAGCGCCTAAAGCAAACAAGCTACCTCAGCCCTGAGAAAAACATCCTGTCTGGTTCAGGCCAGCTATTAGTCTCCAGGCAACCTGTGTCATGGGTTACAAACTTTGTAAAAGTATAACTAAAGGATCATTGTTAAGTTAGTCTTGCCCATCTGGCAGACCAGCAACCACCTAGCCCAGCTTTTGTCTTCTCGTCTATCTTTCTCATTCCTGCCATTGTGTCTCGCCAGGTAGAACTGTTCACAGCAAGACCAATAAATCCCTAAACCATAATTTCTCACCTCTTCTTGGTGTGGTTCTCTTCCATTCTTCTTTACCTAAGTCAAGCTCATGAACTCTGCTCTAAGGAACATAGATTCTGTGCCATAATGATGCTTTTGTTCCATCAAATAAAGGATTACGAAACCAGGAATTGTAGCGCATGCCTGTCATCCCAGTGCTGGGGAGGCTGAGACAGGAGGATCACTATAAGTCTGAGCTGTACAGTGAGACCCTGTACCAAATAAATAAAATAAATAAATAAATAAATAAATAAAAGATTTATTTTAAAAAAGAGCTCTCTGGGCAATGGGGTCCTTATTAGTAAAAGCTGCCAAATGGGCTTTGTATTGTAAGACTTCCCGGATCCTTCGCAGGGCTTATGCCTCGTAGATCTCGAAATCAACCTTGTGTGATAGCAGAGCCCCATCTGCTGCAGCTCTTTAGTGCTACCTGTTGTTCTAGGAGCACAAGGGAGCAAAGCTGTCCCAACAGTGACTCACTCAACCACTTGGAGCAAGAAAAGTACCTTCTTTTTTAATCCAAAGAATGTTTACTGAATGTGGGTTGAGCACACCTTATCCCAAATACATACCTGGGACTAGAAGCAGTTCGGATTTTGGAGTTTTCCCAGTTTAGAAATAGTCACATAGACCTCAAGGGCAGAGCAGCCCTAATCTGAAGTGATGGAGAATCTGAAACTTTTTGAGTGTCGCGCTCATAGTTCTAGACCTTTTGGGGCACTTTGGATTTTTGGACTTGCAGGTTAGAAATCTTCAACCTATACGTGAGTTGAGCCAATTTGAAAAGTATTAGGCAAAAAAGGAACAAAATAGCACTAGCAGCCTTTCTATGGATGAGACCAGTTTTTCTGACCATACTGTGATCTCGTTTTGATGATGTCTATATTTGTAGTTTTCAAAGACCTTAGAAGGACCAAGGAAATATAGTTGAACCCCTTTCAAGACATACACTAGGAAAAACATACTAGGTCAAACCTGTGATGACGTTGTCAAGTTAGCTGCGGGAGAGGATTTTCAGGTCGCTAGAATGTGCAGTCTACTGTGTTGCCCTCGGCCTCAGCTGCTGGGGAATGTGGCTCAGCTTGCTGTCTCAAGCTGATGGGGCAGTAGGGGTGATCCCTGCGGCATACGCGTGAAGTCTCATTGGTCTTTTCCTACTCTGAGCCCTGACTCATTTCTCCTGACTTTCTTACAAATTCTGCCTTCTTCTGGGAGCTTCTCCTTTTTACTCTTTTGTGCTTCTCTTGGGATTGAGACAAATTTGCCTTTTCATTAGTCAGGTCCGCCCACCTAAGCCTCCAATACCTTTCTAAAAATACTTCATCACTTTCTCTGCCTACTGGCTTGCTGTAGTCAGATATTACAGGAACAGGAGCAACTGGACAACTTGAGTTTCCAGATGTGATGAACTATTGCTTAAGAGGAGAAAGGAAATGGTAAGAGATCAAGTGTCCATCTCTGGTATCTTCATGGAAGTTCCATGGTTAAAGGATCAATGTCAATAACTAAATAAGCATTCAAGACAAGGGGTAAGGACCAGAATCTAAAAGAGCACAGAACACAAACAAAGTTGCATCTGAAGACAGGAAACCAAGTGCTGCACACTGAAGGGAGGAAACATTTCCATGTCTCTGTACAGAACCCAGAGACATCCTGGCACCCAAAGATCGGGAACCAGGCACTCTTAAGGTCAAGATCCTCGGCACAGCCAGGACCACTCCTGAGTTCAGGACCACTCCTGAACATTCTAAAGCTTCACCAAAAGCATTCTTGAGCTATGTACAAGTAAGGACCAGAGAAGAAAGGGGGCATAATGACTACAGCTGACCACACATTCCATTAAGACAAAGATTAGGATATCTCTATCCACTGTGGTATCCAGACCCTTAGCATAGAACCTGACATATGGGATGGATTTCATAAATACATCTACCTGGACCAAGCCTTAAACATGTAAGTTTTCCTGCAGGGGATGCCTATAAATGCATGATTATTTCTTTGAGAGGGACTCAATTCCAACACTCAGGATGACGGGTCTTGTGCTTCCTAATTTCACCCTTAAAAGCAGTCATGACCTACTTTCACTCCAGGATCCGGGAGATCTGGAATAGATAGACTTTCTCAGACACAGGAAGGATTCATGTGGCTTGTTTAAATGTACAGAGAAGGAACTGAACAGCATGTCAGCATGTAGGAAGCAGATCTGGGGAAAGGAAATAAAAGTCACTTTCAAAGAGCTCTTCAAAACAGCTGGTGCCGACATGAGAGCTGGAGAAAGATGCGCCTGCGATCTGCTTATTCATAAGCCTCCACGTACAGACCAGATTTATAACATATAGATGGTATTCTTCCTCCTACCACAAGACTGTCTTTCCCAAAATGCTTATAGTTGGAACATAATATTTATGACTGAGGAATGATAAAACTTAACATACAAATAAGGGTTTGTAACATACGTTACAGCAAGCATGTGAAAATTTTTAGGATGAGAGAAAATGTGTCCCAAAACCCATAGTTCTGCCAACTGTCTATTATCTAGAATTTATTTTTCAGAAAATAACTCTCAAGTCTCAACAACAACAAAACATACATCCAAGTAGAAAATGAGTCAAAGGCATGAACAGGCATCTGACCGAGGTGGGTAACAGACAGAGACAAAACACATGTAAAGATGTTTGTCCCACCGACCATGAAGAAAATGCAAATGAAAACCCCAGTGAGATATCGTGAATACCTCGGGGAAAATAAAAAATAAGGACAGCACTAAGTGCCAGAGAAGGCGTGGACAGACTAGATCACTTGTCCCTTGCTTTGAGGAATGGTATTGACGTTGGAAAACAGATTGGCAGTTTCTCATAAGAGCCACACATGTAGTCACCACAGGACCCAGGGACTGCGCGGTTGGGCATTTACTCCACAAAACCTGAAATCTGTACTCACACAGGAACCTTTGCACACATAGTCACAGCAGCTTCACTTAGCATAACTCAAACCTGAGAGTAACGCAGACATCCTTCGACGGGTGAATGTTAGACTGGGTCATGCCCACACCACGGACTCCTACTCAGCAATAAGAAAGGAGCCAACTATTGACACCCAAAACAACTTGCATGGATCACCCGGGATGATACTGGGTGAACAAAGCTAGCACCAGAAGGCTATTCCATCGTTCCATAATAATCTAGAAATGACAAAATTATACAACTTGAGAATACATCAGTGGCTGCCACGCTGTGATCTCATTTTGTGCTAGCAGAACTGTGATAGTAGCGGGCAAAACGGAGGTCGGTATGACTATACAAGGGCAAAAGCCATGGCCCTTATGGAGACAAAACTGTTCTATGTTCTGGCTATGGTGGTGGCAATAGGAATTTGCTCTGTGACAGAACTGTAGAATTCAACACACGTTAGGTACCAGACAGTAGGGGTGTTAGGGCCTCTCAGTACACGGACCCGAGGAAGCAAAGCACAAAGCCAAAAGCAAAATGAGATCTCACCACGTGTGGCTGACAACTGGGGCAGGACAAGGAAGGCAGAGGTGAGACTCCTGGCGCCTCCTGTCTTCCTAGTGGCTACTGAAGACATACAGGGTTTCCTACAGTACATTTCCAGTTTCAACTCCAAGTTTCAGAGGAACATTGGGTTTGAAAACATTTGCACAAGTTCTTGAGGAATGAAGAAGCCACACCAAAGCAGATCTCTATCATTATTACTATTTTTCCAAAAAGGGAAGAATGACAGGGGAGAAAGGATTGGACCAAATTAAAGACCATCTGAGGGTTGAAGACTGAGATCTTCTAGCCTTGATCATGAGACACCTAAGGGACAGCAGCCGTGCCACACAGAAAAATAGGACTCTGGCTCAACTGTAACAAACTGTTTCCTCTAACAAACAACCTGGTAAGTCAGAGCCCTGTGAAAAAAAGAATAATTCTGACACAATAAAGAGACATTTAAAAAAATAAAAAAAAATAAAGAGACATAGTCTGTACCATAGACAGTTGGTTGCAAGAAGTCTGTATCAGTCAATACTCAGAGAAATGGATTTAGTAAAAGATGGATGGATAGGTGGATAGGTAGAGAATAGATAGATAGATAGATCTTACATATAGCCTTACAATGGCAGCCTGTAGATTCAGGTGTGAGAGTGCAAAAGCGCTGTTTGTGTGTGGAGGTCTGAAGGATCCAGTCAGAAGTCACAGGCCAAGATGCAGCATCCCCCCATACAATCTGTACCAGGAAGCCGAAAGGTCTGTGTTGGGAGGCTGAAGAGCCTGCACTGCAAGCCAGGAGATGTGAGCCCAAACTGAGGGCGAAGAATGGGGTTCCTCTGAGGAAACAGGCAGGCCTTCTTTCCTCTTTTCCTTTCTTCCATTCAGGTTACGAGACTCGTGGTTGGTGCCACTCATACCAGGGTGGGTCTTGCGTCTTCAGTAAATCCTTTCAGTCACCCCCAAACCCACACTAAGCCAGTCAGTTGGGCATTTCTCACTCAAGTTGACACAACAGTTAACTATCACAGAGTCAGACTGCTCTTTTTAGTAGCAATGCAGAGAAACTAAATGGTTCTGAACTGTTCTAAATTGTCACCTACAAATACCTTTTATAACAATGAATCCCATATGATCAGGACTTGGTCAATAACTGACAGTTTCTAAATTTTTGTCACTATCTGCAATGTAGGACAACCATAGTAACTCCAATATATGGATCAAAACCAAATCTGAGGGTGCCCACATCTAGCCAGCCCGCCCCCGCCCCCATGGCCACCGGCCCCCAGTGAAACCCCTCAAGCTCCTTTCCTAGCTCTGAAGCCCTCCTCTCTTCCACCCACCCTCAGGTCTCTGTCTACATGCTAATGGCAGTGACGGCTGGCCACCTTGCTACAGCAAACCCAGAATGTGTAGTCTTTGCTTTCCTTATTTGGTTGTCTTGGTGTATTTCTGAACACACTTCTAGATGTTTATAGGTAAGTGATTTTAAGCACCAACAGAATCATCTACTTTTCTGATTGTTTCCTGCCATACCAGGTCAGCTGCTCCTGCCTTTGGCCTGTGAGGATTCCTTCACAGGCTCCCCTGCTGGCTTGTTCCAGGGTGGTTCCCTGAGGTCCGGAGCAGGACTGACAGAACCAGGGCTATTGGCAGGGCAAGAGCAAATGTTCACGGTTGGTGTCTATCCTCACTGCTGCATTCTCTTGCCTGGTCTGGGAGTGCCCATGCTAAATAACCACTAGATAAATATTAAATATTTTGAATATTACCATCCCCTATAGTACCCGACCTAAAATGATGCTGCCACCAAACTTCTGTTAATTAAACAAGTGTCCATGTTTCTTACTGAAAATTACCTTAGAAGACAGAGAGCTATGGGTGGGCTTCTAACCTCAGCACTCATTAGCAAAGTGGGTCACATCCCCTCCCCATCCTATCTCTGCACCAGTGCTGTGAGGACTGGCTTCTCCTTTGCCTAGCCCTGCTGGGCCATCTGTCCATCTTCTCCCAGCTCGTGTGCATGGTGGAAGTCTCATAACAACCACTCCTGAAGGGCTCGCACGTCGGAGGACGAGGGCCCATCAAGTTGGTGTTTCCAATGCCTGCCTGAACAAGGACAAGCTCAAGGAAGCACCAAGTCCCTGCCTCTGCCCTGGTCCTTTGTCCCACACCATGCCATTCAGACATCCTTACCTCCTTGGGTTGCCACACCCATCATCATAATCCCCAGCACTCTGAATGAACTCCTCTAGGGACACCTTCCTAAAATGGAACAAGCCATATATCATACTTCTTTTGCTTCCTGACTATCCACCTCCAGTGTCACCACCCCCCCGCCAAAAAAAAGCATTCTTACAGAGTATCATTAAAAACAAAACCCTCATTCCCATTTAAAGGCCTAACTCCTGCAGAGCCAGAGCAGAGGACAGATTGTCACCTCTACAGTTCAGAAATAAAAATGATTTTCTCCTTTCGACGCTGTTCCCTGATGCGACTGTGATCCGTATCACATGCTCAATAGCAAGGATTTCTGTAGAGCCTTCTCAGCTAAAATAGATTTAACCTACCCGTTGCTCTTTGTGAAGGAACAATAGACATAACAATAAGGAGCTGCTGTATTGTTCCTGCCTGAATAGTCCTGATCCTAGATATTTGCTGTTGGGCCCCGTAGATTACTTGCAAAGAATGTCCGGCTCCCTCTGTTCAGAAGGGTTACGCTACAGGCAAGCGGACCAGGCTGTTTTGTCGTAATGAATCAATAGGAACCTGCAATTAATGAAGTCTTATTTCAAAATGATAGGGAGTCACCTTTGGAAACAGGGTCTGTTTTCTTCTCCAGAATAACTGCACAGCCCACACTTGTTCCAGCTTGGATGGGTCAACTGGGTACGAGCAGAGGCTGAGGGCCAGCCGGAAAGGGCAGAGGGTGGCAGGCAAGACTTCTTTGGCAGTTTGCTTGGGCAGACTCTGAAGAAATGAAACCCATATGTGTGTCATGAACACGTAGCTCAGAACTGGGCAAGCCATGCAGGCAAGCTGGAAGGCTAGGAGTGTCTTCTGAGGTTTCCAGCTCAACTTTTCAGGTGGGAAAATCTTGACCATGAGGGATGCCTGCTGTGTGGTTGTAGAGAGCATTTGCAAGCACTCATGACTTGTGCATTAGGGTGCTGGCAGTGTGTGTGTGTGTGGGTGGGGTTGAACATGCACACCCATAATCTCAGCTCTCCAGAGGCTGAGACAGGATTATAAATTTGAGATTAAGGTGGGCAACATAGTGAGACCTCTAACTCAAAAACAAATGAAGTACGGAAGAAGTTTAATTTCAGATCCAGTACTTTCAAAGTCCCCTCGCTGCCCATCACTAACCAGCAGTTTAAACAACCTCTACTCAAACACCCTGACTGCCTTGTGTCTTGGGTGGGGATAGCATCACCCCTGCCAGGTTCTTGCAAGGATAACATGCTCCCTCAGTGAGGTCTCAAGCATGCGGTCCATGTTGCTACTTTACAAATATCTATTCTTCTCTTCTCTTTTTCCTTATCAATAGAATCCCATGTTTTTAAGACAGCCATGTGTTCACCCAAGAATAACCCAGTTCTACGTGGTGCCTGATGGATGGGGTGACTGCAGAACGTAGCTTTGGTCAATCAAAAGTGGTCATCTGCTGGGCAGAGCTTCCTGGAAAGCTGTGGTTAAAGAATAAGGCAGACTTCTCCACACTTTTGTCTTCCCTGGAGGCATTCACGATGCCTGGAGACACAGCCGTCACCATCGCATGACCACAAGGACAAACTCCACCAGAGCTAAGGTGGGTGGGACAGAAGGGTGGGAAAGCTTGAGGTCTCAGGGCAATCTTGAGGCTGCTGTGCCAGCCCTCCGCTGTCTCCCTCGGGACCTCTGCTCAGAGGAGAACAATTGGTCCCCAAGTGCTGCAGTCACCATCACCGGAGTTTCCTGTGCCATCTCTAAAAGTAGCCTGGGGATTGTTACTTCTTCAAGCCAGGAAAGCAAGGCTTTGGAAATTGCTTGGGATCTCAGGTCAGGCAAAGGGGTAGAATACACAGGGGTGGGGACACCACCTCCAGGTCTCTGGAACGTCAGCACCTCACCACTTCCCTTTTCTGACTCAAAAACAAATGAAATACGGAAGAAGTTTAATTTCAGATCCAGTACTTTCGAAGTCCCCTCGCTGCCCATCACTAACCAGCAGCTTAAACAACCTCTACTCAAACACCCTGACCGCCTTGTGTCTTGGGTGGGGACAGTGCCCCTGTACCTTTGTATTTACCTAGACATCCTTGCTTGTTACTAAATCACAGCTTCTCAGGAAGTGGAGTTATAATGAAAGACATCAGAGGCAAAGATAGCCAAGGCGCTGTGTAAATACCTATCTGCATCACAGAAGATACTGGAATTAGTCAACTACATGAACAAAGGCAGTTCCTGGATTGCAGAACCTGCTTGTAGGAGCCAACTGTAGCAACCCTGCAGAAGGACGGAAGTAAATATTGGAACCACCAGGCGCCAGATAGCAATGATAATAAAATGTATAAAGCTGTTTCCTTAATAAAGAAGTCCTAGCTGAACTCTCATCCTTGAAGTAGCCAAGACTATCAGGCTTGTCCAAAGGGACTTTTCATGGGAACTTAAAAGAAATACAGGCGCGCTCCCTGATGGTTGGGACAGGCCCCTTGGCCCAGCGGGGAGGGAGCTTCCTATTGACCTATAAAGGTCAAGCTACTGACCCCACGGCTCTGGGCAGTGTGGCTTAGAGGCTGCCTCTCCAGGAGGATCATGGAGTAAAAATGAGTCACAAATGAGCTAATCTCCACTAATGTGTTGGCTGAAACTGCCAGCCTGACATCCTTCCTAATGGCTGACAAATGTCAGGGTGACTTGTGTACTTTTTTTGTTAATTGAATTGGTTAATTAGGTCCCAGAGGCCTAGCTGCTAATTATAAGCTACAGCTGAATATGAGCTTTTAAAAAAAGAAAGATGCAAGGAAGTTAAAACAAAAGAGAAAACACACACACACGCGTACGCACACACACACGCACTCACACACAAACACGCATACCCCAACTTCTTTGTGTTCTTTACAATCTGTACTGTTACCTTCTCTTAATTTCTGACCTGCCACATGTTACTACCTTCTTGATGTGTTAAAAAAAAATTAAAGGCAAAAAAAAAAAAAAAAATCCAATTCTGGCTTTTTCCATGAGGAGCATCTGCTCAGGCAGTACCTCATTCATTAGTTTTCTGCCAATTAGCACACAAAAAAAGTAGAGGGGACAGGGATAAAAAAAAACCAGCCCAGACTCGAAGTCTAATGGGTTACCTTGTGAAGATGGTGTGTTTGGAAAGTGCAGAGTCCCTCCCGTTTGGATAAAGAAGCAACAGCCATCCACCAGAGCCAGCAGCGACTCGCTGACGTTTATGAGACATTTTCCGGAATGTCGTGGAACAGGCCCTTGACTCAAGTGGGAAGACAAAGAGTGCTCTGCACTGTCCCTTGAGGAGTGATCCGCCCTAAAGCTAAACAAAATGCTTTAAAGTTCATGGAAGGCGCTAGAAATTCGCCCACATGTGGCAGTCATTCTTACTTCAGTTTCCGCTTCTGACTGGAGAGGAACATTGTGTGCTGTCGGAGTTTGCAGCCTTGTGCCTCTGGTCTGCCTTGGACCTCTGGTCTGCCCTGCTTATAGGATCTGGCGAGCACCCAAATGGGGGTAAACTGGTCAGTATTATTGGCTAGTGGGGAATTGGCAGGAGCAAGTAGGAGAACTGAGGTATTAGGGAGGGAAAGGGAAAACTCAGGGACCGCTGGGGCAGTCAGATTGTTCATGCTGCAGATCTGTCAGTGCTCTTTACCCTGCACAAGCCACCCTGGACCCTCAGTGTCCCTCCACTCCCAGCTCTGAAATACAAGGTGTAGGATTTTGAGAACATATGGCTAGAAGCTTGAGGACTTTAAGAAAGTGTGTGACGCAGACCACTGGGAGTTGTCTTCCCCTGGTGGATTTAGATTGAACTTCACTCACATTCCTAGTCACTGTGGTTGGCCCTCCCAGGCCAGCCGTGGGCCAGAGCCCTCCTCCTAGCTCCTTTCAATTCCCAGTCCTGGACTCAAGAAATCCTACGTGCTTGCTGCTGTGGGTAGTGCCTGAGGTCAGCTACAAGCAACTTGGGGCACATTGCCAACCCACATCCAAACTCCAATCACAACAGTTCCACCTTTCCTAAAGACTTGAAGAGCCAAGGTCCAGGCTAGGATCCACAGAAAGCCTCCTGCATGGCTCTGCCCCCAGTCTTCCAGACCCCTCGTTACCTTCTCTACACCTCCTTCTTAGGTACTCAAAGCTTAGACTGCCACATCTGGCTCTTAGCTAACCACTAAGACACATGTAATCTCAAGGCTCAAGGTTAAAAGAAAAGCTGAAACAATAATTCTACTTGACTCTGCATGTTCCCTAGCGTGTGTGTGTGTGTGTGTGTGTGTGTGTGTGTGTGTCCCAGCCAGTGCTAAATAGCAATGATGGATTGAGGTTATCCTGACCAAAGGATCCTTGGAGAGTCATCAGGAGGTCATGGTACAAATCTCTGCAGACAACCAGTGAGGGTGAACATGACCTGAATAGGGAGAAATCACAGAGCGCAGATGATGTGGCACAGTGGGAGGGGGTGTGGCTCTGTGCCCTGGTGATCAGCATCCAGACCCTGGTCTTGCCACTTCCCTGCTGGACAACTTCAGATCAGTCACTTCGCCATTCATGGATTTCCATATGCGATCTGCCTATCGCGATACCCCAAGGTGTACCTGGAGGAAGGTGACCAGCAGGAGAAGCCCTGTGCTGACACCAAGGACTTAGGTGACATTAGCTCTGTGCTGGCTTTGCTTGTGCTCACACTTCAAAAATCTGAAGGCCATGGGAACCTCAGTTACACCACACACTTAGCATCAGTGACTCTCACTTGGGGACTTTGCTTATGCTGAAATCATTCTCAGATTTCTTTTATGCATTTGACCGAATGGCTTCTGCTCTGAATCTTAAACCCAAAGACGTAGCCGCATGCTCATTGGGTTAATACGGACATGGCCTTGGCCCTTGGGGGTCTCACATTAGACCTGAGGGGAAGGCGTGGAGTGAGTGGAAGTATTGAGCACAATACATATGAAGTTCAGTGTTTGGAATGCCTCATCTTAATATTTATCCCCTCTAGCACTTTCTACACAAAAGGGAGTTGCCTCTCATGTCCCCTGGGGTAGAACAGCTACTTAAAGCCCAGTTCTCAGGGCAGGCAGCCCAGGGTCACTTTGGGTCCTCCATTTCTTTCTGGCAAAGAAACCCCAGTTAATCTCAGTTTCTTTCATTTCATCATCAGTTGAGAGGGGACATAACTTGATCACTTTGGAAGGTTGGTGACTGACTGTCTTGGCTTGCCTAGGATTAAAGTGTCCTGGGACACAGAATTTGAATACTCAGGACAGATGGATATAAGCTGATCATCTTCCTAAAAGCAGATTTCTAACTGATTATTGAGGAGAGTCTTTGCAGGTGGGGGAGGCACTAATCCCAAACCACATGGAAAATTAACAAATCCAGTAAACTAGTATTGCATCATGGTAGGGAGAGAGTGAGAGAGAACAGAACATGAGACAACAGAACAAAACTCTCCAAAGACGATACCCAGAAGAGGCAGCTCCCAAGGGAGTCAGTCTAGTGCCAGGGCTCAGCATGTTTGCTCTTCTTACATGGGACTGATCTGTCAACCCTAACTCAAAATTAAATGTCTAAGCCTGCTTCTTTCAGTTTTATAGAAATATTGCAAAAAGTAAAGAAGTTCACATCTCTCCATGCAGGAAAAGGAGATGACCAAAATGAGAGGAACAGAACTCAGATGCACTGAGTATTTAAAATGCACAATGGATCACACAATGTTTCCACTTAATGCTAGATATTCTTAGAGGGTTGACTGACAGTGAAGGGAACAGGGCTCAGGAAAGAAAGTAACCTTCCCAAAGTCGTTCAGCTAAGAAATGGCAAACCTGTAGCTTGTGATAATGATGCTGATGGCGGTGGTAGTGATTATAATTTAATTAAAATAGCCATAATAATACAGCAGCAGTTAATATGCATTGTTTCTTAGGTGCAGGGTCCTAGGGAGCACTCATTAATATTTACTTCCATTTAGTCCTTATGTAACCTTCTAGATTTGTACCACTATTAAGCATGTATAACACCGGGGTAAACTGAAGACTAGCCATCACCAGGCTGCTGAAGCACAAGCAGCCAGAAGTGAACTAGGTCTTGAACCAACGTCTGTTGAACTCCATAAGCCACACATTGCCCATCACACAACACATGTGATCCTTCCCAGCTTATAAAAACACGTTTGCATGTGTGGTTACATTTTACCATTGAGTTTGATGTTCTTCTAGATTTGAAAAGGTAGGCCCAGAACGCTTCCAATTTACTCTAAATCCTACAGTTTTAAGAATGACAGCCTGGCAGAAAGCAGACTCCAAGCCAAGCATGCGAGGAGACGAGTGGTCTATATATGCACTGGGAAGAAAGGTAGCCTTCCAAAGTGGCAGCTGCCTAAGTCGCCAGCTCGAACCCATAGGGCACCTTGCAGGGACTCAGATGGGGCAGAAGACAATCATCACAGAAAGCATACACCGGTGAGTAGAGACTGAGCTTCCAACACCCCCTCCCCACCCACACCCGATGCCCACGCAGAAGGGCCCGGATCTTCTTGCCTCTGTGTAGAATATTGACGTGGTGGTATCGATGCGCCACCTGCCGGGCTGCCTTTCCTTATCGATAACCAATGGTGATGCCTAAAGTTCAAACACTGCTGGGTGGCTTTCATGTTTGTAAACAGTATTGATGTGCATAAATCAGGGCCCATCAGGCTGCAGGATTAAACGAGGATGGAAGCGGAACATTTGGGAGATTCCAGCCGGAAGCAACTAATTAAAATCCGAGCTGGGAATGAAGTTGTAAATGGTGGCCAATTAATATAAAAGCCTCCAATCCTGGATACCCTGGTACCCCAACCCAGGCTCGCCTGTGCTTGTGGCCAGTGATGCTGTCTCTGTTCTCTTGGGCTAAAGCAGGGACCAACAATGTGCTGCACCGCACTGCACTGCCAGAGCCTCAGACCAATGACTTGCACTTAGCTCCAGAAAGGAGTCCTTATCTAGGACGTGGGGCGGAGCATGAGAGAAGACAGACATCTGACAGTACCGCAGAGGCCCAGGATATCTTCGGTAAAAAACAAATGCTTCAAGTTTTAATTAAAAAAAGCCCAAACATATTATTAATAACAAACATGGGAAAGAGCAACACTTCCCCCTAAACTCCAATAGGGTCAAGTTCAAGGACATTGAGCTGAGGGAGGGAGGAACTTTAAGGCTGTCTCTTGTCCTTGTTACTTGTTGATTTCTAAAAGCATTTTTACGTTATGATAGCTTAACATCAAAAGGAGTGTGTCATATGTTCTCCTGACTCAAAACAGCTCTGTCCAAAGGCCCTACTTTATTGCTGGGGTGACCTAGGCCTGAGAGGGTAGCAGCCTCTTGCAACTGGGATGAAGAACGTTTTGCTTCCTCAGGGAAATATCTGAAAAGCTGCAGTAAGAAGGAGGAGGTTCATTCTCTTCTTACAGTCATGTGTTACACTTGGCGCTACATTTAGCATGTCTTTGCTAAAGGTCAAGAAAAATAATAGCCACATGTATTTAGCGCTTTTTTCTGTGTGCTAGGTACCATTGTGAGGATTTTGTATGCATTAGCATTTAACTCTCATTAACAATCCCAGGAGAAGAAATCGACACACAGACTAGATGCTGTTATGACTACACCGACTTGTTTCTTCCAGACACCTGGGGGTAAGGCAAATAGTGCAAGGCTCGTGCCTTTTTGGCATAAAGGGTGCTAAGATGATTTGCTCAGAGGAAAGTGGTTGGTCTGCAGGGAGTAGCCCCTCTGGGGCACATGAGTACCATGCTCTTGAATGGCCAATGCTTTGTCCCCAAGAACTGCTTGTCATAACCATCAAGTCAGCCTTGGGGATGTCTTCTGGAAGCATTTCTGTTCATATGGGGAAGGGATGAAATGATCCCCAGTACTGCACTGTCATGAAGAACGCTGAGGTCAGGTACTTGAAAGGGAAGAACCTACAAAACGGCAATGGCCTATGGTTTAGGTTAGAGGCGCTTCCTCCCACCCACAAGACAGACCTGGAAACTGTTTGCTCTTAGCTGCTCCTAGCAAGGCAGCCTGTGCTGGCTTGAGCAGGGAGGGGTCTGCCTCGTGAGCACAACTTAGGCTTCTGGGAAGCAGGGAGCGCAGGAGCTGTGGGTGAGCGGGATTGCATTCCTGGTTTTAGGTTAGCTCCAGGACTGGAATGCTGAACTCATGCAGTTTTTCAAGATTAATCATAAGTTACAACAAGCTACTCCCCCTTGAGGTATTTCATTTGCATCATTTTCTCTCCCAGAAGGTTGAAGGAAGAAAAAATATCCGCTGCACAGCTTTGGAAATTAGCTGCTTGTCACTCACTGGCTTGGAATCAGATTTGGAGCTCTCGCGTTCTGTGCTCCAGAGCTCGGAACTGGCTCCTCCGTAAGCCAGGGATGTGCAGCTGGAAGAGACTGCGCTCCGAGGCATTTACAGCAAAGAAAGGCAGTCGCAGGCCGCACTGTGCTGTGGTAACTTGAGCTCCTGGCGCCTAAGGAATATCCTGTATCCGCAGTCTCCAGGCACCTCCAAAACCAGGCATTTATCCCTGCGTGTCCATTTGGGGATCGGGAGTGAGTCCACGTGCCCTGTTCCCCAGGAAAGGAAAGACTGAGGTTACATTTTGAGGGAGCAAGATTCGGGCAAGGTGTGCAGGGTCCTTGGCAGCCTAGGTGGGGCAGCCTAGCTGACACTGAGCGGGCTTGAGGGTTGTTGAGTGCATTTCGGAAAGGTGGCACGTTGCCAGATTTGATAACACAAAGCAGCACAGTAGAGCTGGACTGGATGGGATTGGCATCTGCAGGAGCCAGATCTGGGGGTGGGATCTGTTGTCATAGTTCTCCAGATGCAAGGCCATATTGCATGAAAGGGGACCCAAGCCAGAAGCTGAGCTTCCGGGTCGGCAAGGCTCAGGGAACTGACTGACACTCCTGGAGCCAAATCCAGAGTAGTGGGAAAACTGGAATGGAAAACCAAGGAGCTGGTCAGAAACTGCGTCACATGATGAGACGCAATGAAGTCGGGTCAAGACTGAGTTCTCTGGGGTACGTCTAGGGCAACACAGTGCATGGCAGACCTGCCCGCCTACCTGGCAGCCACTGCAGGGGTCAGCCTGACTCTGCCTCCTGACTCCGGCATGGGACTGTTGCCAGCACCCAGGAAAAATGGAGCTGGTTGGCTGCCTGTGGCCTGCCAGGATTGAGTGAGCCACTTCCCGCGTGCTGACTTAGGAGTCACCACTCAGTGACAGCACTCCAGAAACCTGACCAACAGTGTCATGTGTCCAGGAAACAACATGTTTAGCTGTGCAGCCAGAGGAGAGCTGTTTACCTCACAAGCACCAACCACTCTGGAAAACTATTTACCACTTTATTATTTATTATCCTAACTTGATGATTTTGGCTGAGAATAGAGCTGAGTGGTAGAGCATTTGCCTCGCTGCCAAAAGGCCCTGAGTTTGATCTCTAGCACTGCAAAAATAAAATAAATATAAAATAAAATTCAAAATGACTTGATGACTTCCTTGTACAACTAGACTTACATTAATTAAATACGTCACTTACAACCCCCCAAATCCACCAGAGAATTCTTCCTCAGAGAGCTATCCCAGTTTTTGATTGTTAAAAATTGAAAGTATTTAATGTTAGCCTATTAATCAGGAATGGGAGCTCCCATAGCCTGGCCGTGACCTAACCTCTTCCAGCACCTCCAGCCCGTCTCATCTATGGCAGGGCTCTTGCCAGGTTGCAAACGCACAGGGCAGGGCCCGCCTGTGCATCTGCTGACGCTGCCTCCTGGCCTGGAGTACCGCCTTTTCCCCACACTCACTTTCTGTCTAGCAGATTGCAGTTGGTTGTGAACCACAATAGAGAGGTGTGTTTCAAAATGTGCCGTAAATCACGGATCACGAACACCCACTCCATCGGAGCTGGTTGATCATGCGGCTTCAGATTCTGTCAAATAAAAACATTATGATGAGTTCTTACCCATCTGTTTACCAACTCTGGTGCCATGTGACTGCTGGCTCCTCCCCAAAGTCAAAATGACCACGAAAGGGAAATATTTTGAATTGATTCAGGCCCCTGAAGCAGCAACAACAGCACAACTAAAGATACTTTTAAGAGAGAACTTCCAGGACTGCTTCAAAACGTGGCAAGAACGATGGGGTAAGAGCCTTCAAAGTGAGAAGTACTGTAAGTAGGAGTAACGGCCCTGTGTCTCTTCCTACAATGAATTTGTAAATTTTATTTTACTATTATGTTTTAATGTATTTGGTATAGGGTCTCACTGTGCAGCTCAGACTCGTAGTGATCCTCTTGTTTCAGCCTCCCTAGTGCAGGGATTACAGCCGTAAGCCACCATGCCCAGTCTCATTTGGCAGGCTCAGTGTACCTGGGGATAGGGCAGGCTTGGTGTGTGGTGCTGGGGATCAAACCCTCGTTCCTTTTGCTTGCCTAAGCATGCCCTCAATCTGCTGAGCTATCTTGATGGCCCTAATGAATTTTTAAAAAATTAAACATTTTTCAATCACATCTCCTACCTGATGCTATGTCTCTTGGCTTCATTTTCCTCATTTCATTCCTAGGAACTCTAATACCAACTCTAACGTTCCAATAAGGCTGTTGTAAAAATTAAGATTGAGATTTGACATGGTGTTGCTTGTCCAATGATTCCTAAAGCTCAAACAGAGTAACTTTACCATAGAAGAATGCAGGGTACATCAACTGCTAAAACAGGTAGCCTGTGACAAAGGTGCCATAGGATGTCCTCTAAGCATCTTCCAGCTGGGCCTAGGCTGCCCCCTGTGTTCCTGGGAAGAAAGGCAGCCTGGCATGGTCTTGGGGCTCTGCCAGGAAGATCGCTCAGATTTAGCTGGACAGCTGGGAGCATGAGAAGGGACAGAACAGTCTGTGGCATGGGAGCCCCCCAGACCCACTGGGCTCCTTCCTATAGCCAAATCCTGGAATTCTCCCACCCTCCTGGTTAGTGCAAGTCCAAATACTAGTCTGCACCAAGGACAAATAAACGGAAGTGTTGCACACTGGATTTGACAGCTGAGGGAACTGAGGCGCAGTGATACTACACAGTGTGTTCAGGGGCATACAGTAGGTAAGCAGGAGATGCTTCTACAAAGCCTTGTACAAGCCCTGTACACACATGCATATTTAATCCTGGCAGCGCCTGTATGAGGTGGGTACTTCCAGTATGCCTATTCACAGGGAAGAAACTGAGACCTGGAGAGGTCAAATAACTCTCTTGCCATCATATAGATCATAAATAGCCAATCTTGGTCACCCTAAAATGTGTGTATACACCCACATACACATGTACATTTTAACATCTCTGAACTAAGGATTGCTTTCTAACGGATGGTATGGCAAGGGTGAAGAGTCAGTAGTTTTCTTTCTTAGCGGTTATATGATGTGATGCATCTTAAAGTTGGTGACATCCTATTTCAAACTGATGAAATGCGAGGCATGATTTCTTCTCATTCTGTCCTTCCTCACCTCCCTTTGTCAATTTGAGGTTCGGAAATGAGCCTTCTTCCTGGCTAGAGGGAAGTCGGACGTAGCCAATCCTGTCATCATTCCTTCCTCTTTCACCCATCTAGTTCTCTGAATGAAGGTGGAGAAGGAGAGATAAAGGGACCGGGGGAGGGCAGCAAGGCAGCTGCCCCTCAGTCCCGTATGGGCTGGGGTATGTGGAAGCGTAGGGGGCAAGTCCTGCCTGCATTTCTATGGGCTCAGAGCCCTGACCAGAGAGCTCAGCACAAGGCAGTGATTACTTCTTCTCTCCAGTGCTGCGAGCAAACCCTTCATCTGCAGCGATAAAGCCAGGAAATAAAATCAGGAACTCAAGGGCAATTGCAGAAGGCACGTCTGTGGGGCTGGAGTTACTGAACAAGACACGAATCTGTGTCCATTTCTTGGGGGGTAAATACTACCACATGTGCCTGAAGTTCTCGCATCATTCAGTCTGTGCTGACATGAGTCCCCTTGGAAGAGTTAGCGTTTGGTTAGGTAAACGTTTCCCCTCTCTCTCCCTCCTTCCCTCCCCCATTTTTCATCAATATCTTGCAGATGTTGGAACACTACAGTGACTGCCTGCTTTCCCACACTGGACCGCCGGCAGGCCGGCAAGAGTGCTGCCAGCATTGTGGCTCCTCGACCCTCAGCTCTGCGGGCCTCCTACACTCTCTCGCTTGTAGCGCAAGCCTTCTGCTGTTTGCTGCCAAGTATTAAGTGCTTGTTCCATAAACCTGGTGTAGATTATCACTTCGCTGTATAGATGTATCTAATAGAATTAAATAGTTGGCTCCTGACCAGTAACAGATGTGCTACATACAATGCAGTAATAATGAGATTGAAACCACCATGCAGTATGGAGGGAGGAGAGGAGGACCACTTGCATTTCTCTAGTTTGGAAGCCAGTTTGTAGGAAAAAGAAATGGGAGAGGGTGGCTGTTTACTTGCCATCCTAAGTGAGTTCCATGTGTGTGTTTCAGACTCCTCAAGGGCTTCCTTCCACAGCCCCACACAGGTCTAGGACATGAGCGTGAAGCAGATGGGTGGGACGGGACAGTTTTGGCTGAAGGACTGATACCATTTGAAGACCACCTGCTCATACCCCACAACCTTCTCTGGGATGACTTTGAGACTGTCATGAGTTTATTTTATTTTATTTTTTATTAATTTTATTGAGAAACAAATAGCAATGAGACAGTTTCAAAACCAATTAGTAGGACAGTTTCAATAATTAATACATTGCATATTGTTGTCTTCAGAGTGGTTATTCATAGTACAAGATGCAGACATGATATCTTGTCCAAACACTATTAGTACAAATCTTCCTTATCACTGAATTAAGAGAAAGTAGCTGTATATCTATCCTAGCTGTTTTGTATATACAGATACAAAATGGTCCTTCATTTGTGTCCTCTTTTTTGTTTAGTTTTGTCAGAGATGGGTATTCCCTTGCCATTTTAATATTGTAGGTGTCATCGCTTCTCGGCCTTTTGGCTAAGATCAAGTGTAATATTGTAGGTGTGTGAATTCAACAAAATAATCCAATATAGTCCAGTAGTCCATAATAGTAGTGGGTTATGCATAGGATTGGTGATGTCAGGAATTGTTGACTTGAGTCTTTTACAGCTCAGCATATTAATATGGCTTTACTTTTTATACCTCGTTTTTATACTTTTCTGCTGGATGGTTAAGATCAAGATGAAGCAAGACCTATATAACAAGAAATGTAACTTTTGTATCTGCCAAGCTCAGTCAAATCCCCTCAGGATTTGCCCTGAAACCGTGTGCGGCAGTCTCTAGATCCTTTGTCAGTGTCAGCCGTGTGGATAAGTCATGGCCATTGCCTGACCAATTTGCTCTCTGTGAAAGCCTAAGAGAATGTCTAAGATGTTTGATATTCAGACAGATAGTGAGGTTAAGCTCAACTGCCCATGTTATAGGGTAATAATATCATTAAGCTTCTTTTCTGGAGGGTTAACAACCTAAGTTTGCAGACCAAAAATTAAAGAAAAAGACGGGCTGCAAAAACAGCCAACATTTTTGGCCCTAGCCTTTCAAGGTCAGTGAGGACTCAGGACACAGGAGAACCTGTACTATAATATCCTGTAACTCAGTTGTGTCCCTAATTTTCTGACCAAGGAGATTATGGGGCCACCGAGGAAAGTGATCGATGACGTACAGTGTGCCTAAGGAGAGTTGCATGGAGAGCAAACATTCTGTCATGAGTTTAAAAGGGAAATTTCTTACAGGTTGCTCCAGGTGAGAGGTGACCAGTGAAACCCAACCTCAGGATGGCAGAGAGGGCAGCACACAGGCAGGGAGAAGGCGAAGGTGTAGATGAGGAGAGATGGAAAGCTAGCCACCGCTGGGCCGGCCCCTGAGCCTGCAGGGTGGAGACCCCTGTGCCACCTGCTGATGGCTGTGACATTATGAACTCTTCCTCAGAATTAGGAGAAGCTGGTTCTCAGAGGACATCTTCTCCCCAAGGGTTGACAATTCTGGCTCTGGAGCTGCTAGTCAGGAGACTCAGGAGTGAGCGTGTCTGCTGTGAAGGGACAGCCACTCATCCCTGGAGGCCAGAGAGCGCCAAGGGCCACAGGACTTGGATCCCCACTATGTTGGAGGACTTAAAGTAAAATATTTTTCCTGAGTGTTTTTCCTTACTGTTGTCCCCTCATCCTGTGCGTTCTTTTCCTACTGTCCTCTTCTCTTCTGTTTTGCACAATAATGTTGATATCACCCAGTTACTGCTGAGTAACAAATAATTCCAGACATTTTTAAGTTCTCCAAAATGTCATATGCAGTTTTTTGTTTTTTTTTCTCAAGTCTATGTCAATTCTCTGACCTCAGGGTGTCTTGGCCCATCTTTACTAGCTCACTCTTGTGTCTGAAGTCAGTTGGACATTTGGCTGGGGACAGATTGGTCTAAAATGGCCTTGGCTCCTTGTGGCATTTCCAGTGCACCACAGGCCAACTGCAGTGTGGTCTCAGCATCATCGTCTGAATGAAGAGAAGCTCAATTGTCCAAGAGGCCTCGCGAAAACAAACACACGTTCTTTGAACTTCTATTTATCATACTTGCTAACCTCCCATTGGCCAAGCAAATCTCAAGACTTAGTCAGAGTCTGAGTGAGGAGGGGGTGTGATGATTTGTGTCTGGATGTCTCCTCAAAGCCTCCTGTGGTCATGGCGCATGGTCTTTTTGGAGGGGGCTGAATCTAGAGTTTGTGACTGGTTGATTGTCTGGTGCTGGCTTTGGCATTGTGGCTTCTGCACCAGCCAACAACACAAAGAAAGGAAAAGAGTTTGTTCCTTCCTTTTGTCCCTTTGCTCTTGTACCTTTGCTGCCTTCTGTCGCCATGACCTGTTTCCCCTGTGCCACCTCACCCTCCCTTGGCACCAACTGATTATGGACTGGATCACCTATAAACTGTGAGCTAAATAAACTTTTCCATCCTTAATTTTGGGTATCAGGTAGTTTGTCTCAGCAATGGGAAAAAAGCAACCAAGACAAAGGAATACAAAATACAGGGCAAGAGGCAGAGATTAAGGGAAGCAACTGAGGAAGGCCATTGGTAGAACTCATCTTCCACAGTAACCACAAACTTGCCAGACATTTTTAAATTCTCTGATTAGGAATAATTGATAGGATAGATCCACAAAGTTCTCTAACACCCAAATTTCCTTCTGTCCACACAAAGTAATGGTCAAGAGGAAGCCAGGAGGCCAGCTTCCAGTTTTCTCCCCCTGGACGTCTACCCTTCCACGTGCTGACATTTTGGGATCATCTGCTTCTCTCCTCCCCAGCCCCAGTTCCTACTGTACATATACACACAAAGCAAAAAGGAACAAAACAAAACAAAAAGCCTGGTCCAATTTTTGGTGACCATTCCCACTACCATCTCTGGCCCCCCAAAGAATGGGTAAGCCATAGAAAGTCTTAAAGTAGGGCACATAATATGTCCCACAGAGATTGGGTAGAAAGGGATGAAGGATCAAGCAGCAAAGAAGAGGTCGCTGCGGTTTGGATCTAGATGTTCCCCAAAACCTCCTGTGCTCAGAGAAGAGAACTCTGGGAGTGACTGGCTAATGGGGGCTTTCAGCTGACTTGCTGTTAGGAGTAGGGCTGGCTGGAAGAAGTTGATCCCAGGGCCGTGGCCTAGAAGGGGTTATCTGCTTCCCCAGATCCTCCGTTCACACCCTCTGTTTCCTGCCCATCTTGCCAAGGGCAGTCCCCCTTCACCTTCCTGTACGCCATGCTGCCTGCCTTTGAGCCACCAGACTATGGATTAAAAGCTCTAGTGTGAGCCCAAACAAACCTCTCCTCCTATAATTTGGGGGTGCTGGATATCATGTCCCAGCAACAGGGTAAGCAATAAAGGTGATCCCGGGAGGAGACCAAATAGGACAGGGGCTCCCTGGGGCTCTGAGCCCAGAGGCCCCACCTGATCGGAGGGGCAAAATCTAGGTTTGCATGGTCAAGTGTTCGAATAGCAGTACCATGATCAGGCTAGAAAAGCAAAGGCAGTCTGCTTGGCCCATAATAATCGCTGAGTGTACAATTCGTGGACTGCCTGGGCTAGCAAGCAATCGTAAGCAACCAGGTTTCAGACTCTCAGGCAAAGATTAAGGAGAGTCACTGAAGCATCATTCCTAAGAGTGGAAACAAATCCAATGCTCAACAAAAGAGACAATTAGATTTATGGTGCATCTATGTAATGGCATGTGAAGTCAGTATTTGACATCGTGTTTTAAGTTATGTTTTTATGACTGGAGGAGAGGTTCACCGTGTAATGTGAAGTGAAAAAGCAGGTTATGAACTATGTGGAAAATGATTCCAAGTAGGCATAAAATAAATGTGGTTTTAATGGTTCATAAGAGATTTTTATATCTTTATACTTTCTATATTTTCCAGGTTTACCAGAATGAGAAGATAGTTTCTTTTTAAGTATAAATAGATCTGAAGTTCTAAAGAGAACCAAGATCTTGATTTTGCAACAGGGACTGAAATATTACCTTCTTGTTAGTAAGCTGTATTGGGCCTCATGCTGTGTGCTTCTGTACGGCTGCTGGCCCCACGGGCCACATGGGCAATGTTCTTGGTGATCTTCTGCCTGTCTCTTCCAACGAGAATGCCAACTCCAGAAAGGCTTTCTCCATTTTGTTCATCAATATGTTACCAGCACCCATCACAACCTTGAAGACAGCAGCCCTCAGGAAACATATGTTGAATGAATAAATAAAGCTCCTCTAAGAAAATTCCCTTTCCTTTCTATTGAATCCAGTATGATATCCTGGAGCATCGTATTTGGAGCACCTTGACTGATTCCCCTGAGAAGACTCAGGAGAGGGACAGTGGGAATTCTTGAGTACTTATGGCCTCTGATGGTTGTAGACTTGCCCACTGGCATGCTACGGAGCACTGTGGTGTGCGAAATGACAAATGCTCGCCGTAGGAGGGACAACTGTGGAGCAGGGTGTGTGTCAGGGCAAGGAGGGCGCGCAGTGAGGAAGCAAAGCTTGCCTTACATGTCCGCTGCTTCCTCCTGAAAGGCTCAGTTCGTGACAGCCCCAAGACCCAAGGACAGTGTGCTTGTTGTCCCCCACCCCCGGGGTCAGCGCTATCACTGTGTGTCCTTCCTGCTCCTTCCCAGGAGGGCACACATCCCTGTCTTCCCAGGAACATTGAGGTAGCCTTTATTTTAGACTTTCTCTTTGTTGCTTCTCCTCTATCTTCCACTTTGTCTATTTTTGGGCTTTCTCTTCTCCCTAAACAGTCTCACACACCACTAAAAAGCAAATAGATAATATCAGTAGCAAACAAAGGAAAGAGAGGCATACTAGTGAAACTAGCTCGAAGCATCACACTCCCGAGTTAAGGTTCTTGAACATTCTTTTCTAAAGCTCTGCATTCTTTCAGTCACCCTTCCACAGCCACCAGAGCACTGTCATCGTCAGAGGTCTAGTTGCTCCTTACAAGCAAGGCTTTCCACTATTTTTAAAACGTGTGTGAACATTATTTCCTTTTGCAATAATAAGGGCTACTGTTCATCGGCTAGTACCAATGTGCGGGCAGCAGGCCTACAGCTACCTGAATTGTCTGACTACCTCAGTAATCTTTTGTTATGATCATTCCCACCTTACAGAGGCAGAAACTGAGGCTCTGCGGCATAAACTTACTTGCCAGTTGTCATCAGTTGACTTTTTCTGAAATTTACCTGGGAGAATAATCAGCATTCATTGCAATATTTCTGTAAGGAAGTGTGTGTTTCCATTCCAGATGGCCAAGATACACATATGCATGTGAGTGTGTTTACATACACAGGTACACAGGCACATGCACAACACACACACACACACACACACACAAAACAGGAACACAAACTACTTCAGTGTCTTAGAGGAAGAGTGAGTATATGTGACACTTGTCATGTGGTAGATGCAAATTAAACTGATTTTGCTGTTTTTAACTAACTTATCCTCCCTTTCTAGGAATAGATCATTCTGTCTGTCTTAGATCAAGACACATTCGCAGTCCTGCTCAGCCACTGTGATTGGTCTACAACGTGAACTTGCAACCTGAGCTGGCCAATCAGTGCCCTTCCCACAGGCTTAAGCACTTGGGTCCTGGGCTGGTCTTTCTCTGCCACCCTATCTCATCATGGAAGTATGGTGGGGGTCGCTGAAGGTTGGAAGGAAGAAAGCATGCAGAAAGAAGGAGAAACCAGCAGTGACTCTGAGGGGAGAAGGAAGGGAAACTGAGGCTGAGCATAGTTGTCCCTGGGCTCTTCTTTCAGCTGTGTGATCTGGGCCCATTTTACATCTGGGGAAACCGACTCAGGGAGTATGGAGATACCGGCTGGAGACTGCACAGCCAGCTAAAGGCAGAGTGGAACCCAGAGCACGCATCCCCACTCCCTGCATGGGATTCCCAGGACATCCACGCACCCCGGATACTGAGGGCCAGAGCAACCCAAGGGCCGAGGAGGGGGATGGGTGGCCCCCACCTTATGCTCTGGTTCTCCGTCCCTGGCATGGTCATCCCTGCTCTGCCCAGGCCCAGCTCTTGCCTGCTGCCAGTGCTCGAGCTGCGCAGCCACCCAGGCCTGGCCTCATTAGCCAGACCCACCTGTGGGCACTTTATTTAATTATCTCAATTGGAACAGAGTCAGAATGCTGGAGTTAATGCCCTTCCACTTTCTGAGAACTAATTATCACCTATAGCTTGGCCCCAGGCGTGTCGGGAAGGGGTCGCCAGCAGCACTGTGCATTGTTGGCTGTATCAAAAGCACTCCCTCTCATTTGAGTAGGAAAGGCTAGTTAAGCACGATGAGGGGTCACAAGCACCCGGCCCAGCCACCAGCCTCTGGGGACCAGAGAAACACTGCCCATATCATAATATTTCCACCACCAGACTGAGCATAAAAGTTTGCCTTAAATCCGGAGGCCTGAACACAATGATTTCTGCCCCCTCTGGAGCACTTTCTCTGTGCCAACCCATCCTTGGCAGTTAGCAAAAGCACCCACAGTAGCTCAGGGTAGTTTTTAACTTACACTTCTACCTGGGAATGATGTTGCCACTCGGAGAGGCTGACTCACTCGCCTGGAATCACACTGGCAGGCAACTGAGTGAGGGTCCAAAGTCAACAGCATCGGGGGCAGAGCTGGGCATCCCTCTTGGTACCTCTGCCTTATGGAGGGCACTTGGCTCCTGCTACGCTCCAAGAGCTCGATCAATTTGGGAAATACAAGGTGAGCATGGCAGTGTTTTGCCCCAAGGAACTCACCTAAGGTATTTTTTGGCTAAAAATATTTGGACTATTCTGGCACCAAGGTAATAGGTTGCCATGAAAAGAACAGATGATGTAGAATGAAAAGATATGAATTTGATTTCTGCCTCCACCCTCCCTAACTGGATGTTCTCCTATGAACTATTTCATTTTTCTCATTTTGCTGTGGTGTCCACATCCCAGCTGGTGTTTCCTGAGGGTTCCAGAAGGCTGAGTCAGGTAACATGTACAAACACTGTTTACAAATGCATGTCTTTGTTTGTGGTCCGAATTATTCCTATTGGCTGGATTCAAAGGCCAGCCTGACTCCTCAAGAAGCTTGCTAGCAGCATAATTCACAAGGGAGAAGCCTCAGTTTATGAAGACAGGTTCCCAAATGGGAGCTAGGTCTCTGCCAGGAATTCTTTCTTCTTCCTTACCCAGCGCCAATGTTAAGCAGGGTCCGTCTGTGTCTTTGAAATAGCTCTATGGTTAATAAATAATAAACAGAAATCATAAGCTACTCACAGGCTCTCTGGAACTGGAAATTGAGATGATTTCTTCACCTCCTTGCCTGAAAGATTATTCAAGAGGAAAGCTTTATTTTTTGGCTTTTGGGTTTTTTTTTTCTTTTCTTTTCTTTTTTTGTATTTGGCACAGGGTGTTCAGGGTCTCACTGCATAGATCAGACATAGTGATCCACCTGTTTACAGCCTCCCAAGTGCTGGGATTACAGGCATGCCCGACCACGCCCAGTCTCCACTGCAGTCTTAGCATGCCCCAGGGGCGGGACTGGCACGACCAGCCTGGGGATCGAACCCCCGACCCCTGGGCCTGCTTGCAGGTGCTTTAATCTGCTGAGCTAAAAAGCTTTGCTCTTGCTACACAAGGATCACTGGTGGCATAACTGCTATTTCCTTATTCATCTGTGGCTTATAAGGAGGATATTTTTAGTGGGTGCTCCAAGCTCAAGAAATAGGCTTGCCTTCCCTGGACCAATGAAGCTACTCACTGAAGAAGAGCAACAAGCCACACTGCATGCTATTTTGCAATACTCTTCGTCATGAATGTCTACCGAGGGTGTGCAGTGTTAGTCCCCCACCACATGCCCCAGTTTGTTGGGAATGGTCCTGGTTCAGCACAAGAAGTCCTGCCTTGCAGGTATCCAGCAGGCTTAAGCAAACCGCAAGAGAACAGCAGATTTAAAACTGCACTTGCTAACCAGCGTTGTCTTGCTTAGTCTGTTTACTAGTGCTGTAACACAATACCTGGGACTAAGTGATTTATTTTTTTCGAAAAGGATAATTTTGGCTCAGAGTGTTAGGGGCTTGGAAATCTCAGAGCATGGAAATGATGTGTCCTCCGATGCTGGTGAGGGCCTTGCGCTGCTTCAAGTGGGAAGTACGTGGGCAGGTGTACACAGGAGGGAGAGACAAAGTCCAAAGCCCTACTCATTTTCAGCTATTTGTTCTTGAGGTAATTGCTCCAGTCCCACGAGAGCAGCATGGACTCCCCAAGGAAGGCATTCATCCATTCATGAGAGCTCTGTCCCCCCAGAAGCAGCACTTCCTACTGGGCTCTGCTTCCCAAACAGCCCGGAGGAGGAGTTAATGTCCCAGTGCCTGAGCTCGTGGGGACAGGGAACGCTCAAACCACAGCAATGGATTAAAAGAAATAAAAATAAATGCAGCGCTGCCTCAGCCCTGTTATGTAGGGGCAAGTGCTGAACTTCTCTGAACCTCTATTTCTTCATCTATAAACAAGGATAATAGCAGAACCTCACCACAGATCACTGTGAAGATAAGGTAGACGTACGTGGAAAGGGCTCCAGATGGCAGAGGGACGTGGGACCCGGTGACCCTTCACTCCTCTTCCTGCGGGTCCTGCTAGGACAAGCACCTTCAGAGCCCACCGAGTTCCTCCTTCTCTTCCCTTTTCATCTCTCCTCCTGGGTGCCTTCATAATCTCTCCGCTCCCCAGTCTCTCCCACCATTTCTTGCTTCCCCTTTCATGGATGCAGGATGCTGTTTCTTTCACTGTATTGTTCATTTCTTGGCAGGGAAGGCCGTACCCAGAAGAATTAACATTTGGGTTTTATTTACTGGCTCATGAAGTGCCAGGATCGCGCGGGTGATTCAGTTGCACAAACTCTGAATGGAAAATCAATGACAAATTGAGGAAAGGGAGGGTCCTGAGGATCAAACAGCAAGTCCTTCACAATCCTTGTTTGGAAATTCAGTCCTGGCTGATTTATTGCCTCGCCCAACGTGGCACTGGGGAGGCATAGTCTCTTGAGTTCCCTCACTGACCACCGAACTGAACAGATAGACCCATTCCCGGTCTTACATGAGATTAGTCACAGGATACTTCATTTTAAATCCAATGGAATGTTTTTCTAAATCAGACAAGACTCTTTCAATGTTTATGCTTGTTTGGCTGGAATTCTTTTTGGCTCCTGGAGGGATTTGAAAATTAAATACATTTCCTTTTGGTGACCTGGACTGAGCTGAGGGTGATGAGATGTTAGGTTTGAGCCAGCAGTTAACGTGTCAGGCCAGAGCCAAGAAGAGTCTGCCATTGGCCAGCCCTTCCGAGCACCTGCAGCGACTACGGTGGCCGGGCCAGCACCTCGTGCTCACAAGCCTGCCTTCCATTGACTCGCCCACTGGTGTATCATGGGAAATTTGAGACACAGTACAAATGTTCTGCAAAATTAAAGCGGGGAGGGTGGTGGTGGAGATGAGCCTGGGCCATTTGGAAGGGAAGGGGAGTGCTCACATGGGGCTTCTTTTCATAACATCAGAGCTTTCCTTTTGCCTGAGTAGTGAGCAAAAATAGGGACTTCTTAATGCATTCTTGTGACCGGAGGCCGCAGAATTTTTCTGATATAGTGGATTGTTGTTTTGCTTGTCCTTGATGTAGATGAAAAGCTGAAAAGGAGAGATGGCTGTAGAGCAATGACGCAGAGATGAGGTTGCAGGATGAGGCGCTGGCAAGACAAGCACAGTGAGCTGCCTGGTCCTGGATATGCCATCCTTCAAAGCCTGTGTCTTCCCTGGAGCTTGACAGAATCCTAAAGGTATGTTTTTTACCTTTTATACTTTCAAGTTGATTCTATTTCAATTAAATGTTTTTGCTGCTTCCCTTGTTCACCTTTTATCTGTGGATCATAGACCCCACCTTAAATGAGAAGCAAGATTCTGAAGCCAAACCAACCAAGTGAGGTAGGCAAAGTTCCCAGATGAATCTCTGCACACATAGCATGTGCTAGAAAGTGCTGCTATTGTTAAACTTGACTTCATCTGAAAGCTTGATGTTACCATGAACCATATATCCAGTAGAACTCCATCCACAAAGAAGGAGGGATCCTGGGAGCATCAGCTCAGCAGGAATGAGGTTTAGCTAAGCAAATTTAAAAAAAAATTAACAGGGTTTCACTACACAGCTTGGACTCATAGTGATCCTTCTGTTTTCAGCCTCCCCAGCACTGCGATTATAGGTGTGTGCTACTACACCTGGTCTCAGTGGCTGGCTTAGTGTGCCTGGGGCCGGGGCCAGCCCGGCATGCAGTACCAGGAATCCAACTCCTGATCCCTGTGCTTGCCTAAGCAGGCACTTAGTCCACTGAGCTAGCTCACCAGCCCTAGGTAAGCACGTTTTCTCTGCGGTGGGCCAAAGCAATGATGAAACCACCTGGTGGCATCACCATTTGAGCAGATGCCTCGTTCTTTTCTTTCAGCTCTGTTAGGATATGCTGAAATGAAAATAGTAGAAAACTCCATTCATGATGGGAGAAACATGCCAGGTATGGTGGCACATACCTATAATCCCAGAACTGTGGGAGGCTGGTACAGGAGGATTGCAAATTCAAGCCCACCCTGTGAAGTTCAGCAAGACCTTGTCTCAACATTAAAAACTAAAAGGGATCTGGACATGCAGCTCAGTGTTAAGGCCTCTTGAATCTTTCCTACTGAGAAACAAGTGGCTGAAACATTTAGGAATGTGTTCTATTTCAAGAGCTGAAAGTACAGAGGTGTCTGGGATTCCAAGTTGACTTTGGACCACAATTAGATCATCAAGGGTCCCTGTTCTTCCCATCTTTCCACTCTGGCATTTATGGACTTGGCATTATCTTCAGGCACGTCCCAACATGACTGTAGCTCAGCTGGAAAAGGCCCCACTTTCTGTGATACCTGTCGGGAGATAGATAATATAGGAAGCTTGTGTCTACAAGGCTCCCAGGAAGGACAGAGTCTCCCAGAAACATCCAGGCAACCTGTTCTCACCTGGCACTGTCTTCAGTTGGCTGCCTGCTCATTTCAGAAGCTGTCATTGGCCAAAGAATGGGGTCACTCGTAGACCTGTGACCAAGTCACAGAACAGCATCACTGCTACCCAACAGGGGAGGAATAGTGCACACGGGGGAGTCAGCCTCCTTGGCCACAGCTCTGAAGATTAAGTGCCCTCCCGCTAGGCGGTAGCTGGCCGGGAGTCCTAGAAAGTGCCACAGTATTGGATTTATTCCATAGATGATTCTTCACGGTAGAATTTCGAGGAATGAGGTGCAAAAGACAAGACTTTCAAAGATCTGTGATGATGAATATTAAGCACCCTGTGTATCTTCCCCCTAGCAAAGCCTGCACTATGATCTTGGAAGTGGTAACATACTTGCCTGACTTGCATGAAGACCTGGGTTTGATCCTAGTGTCTTGGATTAGACGGAATATTTCAATAGGCTCCCTTGGTGCTGTTCCCCACAATGGCGAGTGAAAGCAGTGTTCCTCCCACTTTGTGCGCCACTGTGTCCCATGCTGCCTGGCCAGTAGTAACCTAATAGCTATTGAATACATGAAAGTGCTTCCAGCCTGCCAAACAAAAGTTCTGGGCTTATCACTTTTTACTACTTTGCCTTTCATTCTCTCCTTAACTATTCTCTTTTTCTCTGCTCTCTAAGGAGGCAGAAAAGGTCTTGAAATGAAGCACTTCTCCTAGAAATAATAATAGTTTTCGTTTGCCTATTGAGTACTTACTGCATGTTCTGCCCCATGCAATGTAATGGTGAACAAAGGGCTTACCATGTTCTTTACATACTAAAGCTCTCAGTTTTGCCTTAAGCATTGTCTTGAATAGGACAGACTATGTCAACACTCTCCACTCAGATATCACCTTACATAATGTTCACAAAATCCTGTAAGGTGGGTTTTCAAATACCTTACCAAAAATCTGCATAACACACAGACAGAAAGAAAATAAAGACCCAAGCCCAGATGTGAGGGAAACCGAAGCACACCCCCAGCTCCTCCCTGATTTTGAGACTTCTCCTCCAGGGCGCTTCTCCCACCCTCTGCTCTTCCGTGTGGCTTCCTTGTGTCCTTGTCTGAGTCCCATCGCCCTGCACCCTGGTGTGCTGTGTCTGAAGGCCAGAGACTGCATCTGGATGCCGTTAGGCTCCCATCACTCACCCTTCCTTAGACCCCTGTCTCCAGGAAATGTCACTGGAACTGCACCACAGGCACGAGCCAACCGCCACACAGCCCCACTGCAGCTAGCGGCCAGCAGCTGCCAAGGCCCCACTGCTTGGTCTGAGTGTGTCTTGTGTCAGGTTATGCCACCCTGCAAGCAGGCCACTGCCTCCAGTGCTCACGGGAGCAAGCCTCCATCTGAGTGAAGCAAGAAGTCGCAATGGAGCCCAGCCTCACAGACATGGCCCAGTTCCCTCCATGTGAGTAAGCTCAGCAACTCCGGCACCCTAGAGCATGGCTGTAGGCCTCCGAGCATCGTGCTGTGTGCACAGCTCTTCCAGGCTGCCAGGAAGAACCAAGGAATGGGGTTGTTCTTCCTCCACTAAAAGAACTGTGAAACTCTTGACCTCTGGCTGAAGGCCCAAGAATGGAACAGCTCACAGCTGCTGTTATGGACTCTGTCTCTCAGAATGTTTTAAGAGCTCCCGGCTGGGCCACACATACACAAAATCTGTTGAACACAGACAGCTCTGGCCACTTGTTCCCACAGCCTGGCCCAGTTGTGGGCAAGCACATGGCCACTGTCCGGCAGGCCAGTCAGTGCTACAGGCTGGCCGGATATCCTAGAAACCACAAGTAGTGGCTACCATCTGGACACTGTAGGGTTGGGTGCCAAGGGCTGGTGTTTAACCTCAGTCAGGAGAGGGAAAAACCCAGAGACGTGAGGGAGAGAAGAGAGAAAGCCAGCTCTTGCCAGTCTCAGGGACTTAGAGGTCAGACAGTCCACTGCCACTGCAGCAAGATCTGCAAATAGGTAGAAACGGTTCTTTGGTTGAGACTGTGATGTTCGTCTGGCTTTATCTGCTAGCTCTTCTAGCCACTTACTGTCACCTTCTTGGCTTGCTGTTTTCTGATCTCATATCTTCCCCTTCCCCTTATTTCTATGAGGGCAGGAAACCTAGAGGAGCACCTTGCCAGTCCCTTCTTGACTCAGCACCCACTTTTGTCTTCCCTATACTTATCTCCAGACCTTAGGGAAACAGATTTTGGAAGACTGAGCACTCAAAGGACAAAATTTCCCAGTGGAGTCAAAGAAGCACCAATGTGGACTCTTTATATGAGATGAAAATGCAACAGAATGTTTTCTCTTATCCCTTATGTGTGTATGAAGCAAGCTGGAACAGAAAGATTTGAGAGATGACACAACATAAATGAAACCAGCTTGAATAACTCTAAGTGGTTGAGTGATCATAATAAACATACATGTGTCAGAGCCTTCATACTAAAAGATAAAGACTAAGATTGGAGTTAAAAATAATTCAAGACTGTCTGACACTTAGACATAAGAAGGTTAAAAATGCAGAGGTGATAAAAATATTAGGCCTCTCAAGAAATGGGAATAAGGGGCTGGTGAGATGGCTCAGTGGTCTAAAGCACCTACTTAGAACAAGCTTAGCAAAGCACAGGGACCGCGGTTCAATCCCCCAGCACCAC
>NW_004524618.1:13877419-13925237 GCF_000260255.1 Octodon degus | reverse complement strand
GGGCTGAGCTGGCCACACACACACACACACACACACACACACACATAAATAAATAAATAAATAAAATTTAAAAAAAAAAAAAAGAAATGGGAATAGAGGGCTAGGAGCAGAGAGAGTGGCCACAAGGACTGTCCTGTGTCTCCAATAAATAACGAATTATAAATATGGCACTTGGTTCTGTCATCAAAGTGGCCTTTGAGGAAAAGCATGGCTTAGTAGGGTCTTCAGGGTAAAGCCTCTTCTCCCTTCATTCCCCAAACCTCTCCAATTTCAGAAAATAGGGTAAGCATAGAAATCTCTTGGGAGAATGACTCCATTTGTCTCTTCTCTGTTTACAAAGACAAACATGTTAAATTAAAAACAAATTCACATATCTTCCCATGCTTCTCCATACTGCCTCCCCAGAAATGGTTTCAGGCTGCCCAGTTTGGGTGCTTCCCAAGCACAGCACCAGTTTTGCAAGGGAGCCATTGGAGCTGCCTATAAGATGTCCAAGAGAAATCACCCTAAAAAGCGTGACAACAGAGGAACTGGTGGGCAAATGTGTGTGTGTGCATGAAGTCCATGGACAGGTCTCAGGAGTTGGGAAAAAAATCCCTTAATATTGTATAAAAATTGTAAATCCACAAGCTCCCTCAGGGGCCTCAGGAATAGAGGTCATAAACTTCAGCACGGTGTTAAAGTGGATTTACGACTTGCTCTTGATTGGTGTTATAATTTTTAAACTAAATGGGAGCCAGTGGCTTGCATCCTTACAAACTTTACAAATCAGGATTTGGGGTCCTACAGCCATTTGCAGAGCACAGAAAGAAACAAAAGCCTTACAATTAAGACAGTGCTCGGCCCTCCCGGTGGAGGTGAGGGGAAGCTATGGGAGGAGGAATCGCAGTGGCCAGCCCTGGCATCTCCCAAGGCATCTTGGGAAAATTGTATTCTTAGGTGTGGACATTTAATTTTTATCTGTGAGTGAGGCTCATTTGGATCCAATCCCTCCACACACAGTTTCTTCTGTGCTGAATCTATGGTCTTTGCACGTTATGAAAGGTGGGCCTTGGAACAGGAAGTCCGTGGAAGCAGGCTGAACTCCAGGGTACCCCAGGGAGTCAGCTGAAAGGGAGTGGGGCGCTGTTTGGGCCACTGCACCTTTGAAAAGTTTTCCAGGACCCAGACAACGTGTGCCGCACAGAGCGCTCTCCTTGGCCAGCTCTCCGAGCTCACACGGCAGCGCCCTTAGCTGCAGACTCCGCTGCCACCTCTTCCTCCACAGCCCCAGGCAGAAGATTCTCCAAGCAGCTCCATGGAAACATCCTGTTCCGAGGAGACCCATGGCCCTCGAGACTGGTTTGCAAGGTCATGGCACAGCGGTGAAAGTGAGCAGGCTCATATTCTGCCTCCACAACTTCCAGGCTGTGCAACTGAGGCAAGGCCTTTAGGCTCTCTGTTGCCCTGGCTGTTCGATTTGTGAAACGAGGACAGTAACTACATGTGCATTATAGTCTCGTAGTAATGATTAAAAGAAAGCTAAAAGCCCCTTATATAGTGCAGACATTTATGATTATTTGTCATTCTTAGTATCATCACATTACTATCTAGTGTCACAGCTTGGGAATGGGCATGCCTGAGGTCTAGACTGAAGCTCACAGCTAAACTTAGTCTTCCTGAACTTAGAGCACTCTGGCCTCAGTTTTCCCATCTATAAACTGGTAGTTAAGTACTTTCTCAGGAAAGTCATAAGGCTCAGATGAGATCAAAAGAATTAAAGCACGTTAAACAGTGTGAATTCCAAAATCAGAGTTGCAGACACCTGAGGAGCGCGCAAGCAGCAGCCACCTGAAGCGTGGGTCTCTAACTATCTGGCAGTCCTCTGCAGCACCTGCCTGTGGTTCCTTTCTCCCTCCTGCCTCCTCCTTCTTGATGAGGTCCTGGACAGATCAGCCCACCCCAGAGCAGCTGCTGTTGTGGCCCAGCCTTGTAGGGTCTTAGGAGATTGAAGAGAAGAAAAAGAATATTCCATTTTCCACAATCCCTGACTCGATTAATTTGTGTTTTCCAGCTGGACACTAATGTCATCAGCATAACTCTGAAAATAGACTTTCTGAGCGAGGTGTGTATGTGCTGAAGAACTTGAAAAATGACCCCTAGTTTGAGATTTATGATTGATATCATGGTGATTATTTCTGGGTTATTGTTCTGAGCAAGGCAGTCAGGAGCACGGTGGTGCGGAGCACTTACTGAGAGGCGGGCACCCTGCTAGCAGCAAGTCCTGAGTGCCCCCAAGCCTCACTGCAGCCTGAGAGGAGGTATAGCACCAGCACTGCCCCGTTCTCCAGCTGGAGATACCCAGGCTTGCCTGCACTTGGCTCTGGAGCAACTGACATCACCAGCAGAGGTGAAAAGTCTTTGGTTAGAGAAGGAGGAAACAACCCCTTGGTAGCTGTCATCTTCTTGAAGATGCTGTCCCTGAGTGCTGGCCTTTTAGGCCCTGTGATATTACTCAGCTCCTCAGTGTCACATTTAATATTAGATGGTCATCGAGGCTGACCAAATAGCTCAGCGGATTAAAGCACCTGCAAGCAGGTGCAGGAGCCAGAGGTTCAATCCCTGGGGCTTCCATGCTCGCCCTGCCCCCGGGGCACGCTGAGACAGCCATTGAGACTGGGTGTAGTGGTGCGCCACCTGTCATCCCAGCTCTTGGGAGGCTGTAAACAGGAGAGTCACTTATGAGTCCGATCTAGTAATGAGACCCTCAACACCCTGTAGACCTTTCCCTAAAATAAAAAAAAATAAATAAATAAAGGAGAGGATCATCAAAATGACATTGCTCCCCATTATTCTCTGTAGAAAAGGAGTTGAGCTCATCAGACTCTTAAGTGCATGGCATTGCATCAGGATGATGGGTTGGTTCAGGCATTTATTGATCTGCTTGCTTCCTTCTTTTAATCCCATTTTTATTATTTTCTTCCAATAGGCAGCTCTTCACATGTTTGGTGTGATCTTTCTGTATTACGCATATTTCTGCTTTATGAAAATGTTCTCTTAATTTATGAACATTGTAGTGTCTCACTGTCTCATTCTGCTTATTTTTTTCTTTCTTTTAATGCAGCATCATGTTTTTAAGGACCATATATAAGGCATGATCAGAATGTACAGTTAATGTTTAAGTTTTAAGAATTTATTATAGTACAAGACACTTTGCCATTAATCCCACTTCAAATACTTGCCCTTGCTTTGCATGCACTTAGCTTATCAGTCTTGTCACCTCTGAGAGTAGTTTTGGAAGTCCTCTTTCCTGAGTGTCATCAGGAGGCATGAGAAAAAATACAGTGAATTCTGTTGCCGAGTGCTGCCTAACAGAAAGGTAGGCTTAAAAAACATGAGGGTTTCTCCACCTCCACCTTATTCACCAGGTTTGGCACCAGGTGACTTCTGACTTCCCTCAAGTCAAAATGACCCTGAAAGGTAACATCTTGAATTCATTCAGGACATCAAGCCTGCTAAGGACAGTGTAACTAAACATACTCATAGAAGAGACAGAAAGAGGCAGGAACGATGGAATTAGTACATGTAAAGCAAGCTTGAACACTTCGAGAGGAATCTGTGGCAATGTTTTTATGGTTTTAGAGGTTTTTTATATTCACTGTAGTGATGATCATGCCTTGTGTGCATATACGAATATGTACCTGTACACAGAATCACCCACAACTGAGCGATGCTTGAGGAAAGATGAGCCCCATAAGACCCAAGGCCTGCAAGCAGGCTATCCCACAGACAGTCAGTGTTGGGGCCCAGGATCAAAGGGAATGGCCTACCAGGGAGCCAGTCTGGGCTCAGGCACTTGCTACTCTGTACCACCCCCGGACCAAGAAGTCCGAGATGCACCTCCCATCTCCACAGACAGTGCACTCAACAAGACCAACCACAAACAAGAGTCAAAAATAAAGCAAGAGGGGGAGGTTTCCGCACCGAGGGTGCTAGGCCTGGCTCTTCCGGTCTGGCAAACACACATCTTGTCAGAGGGCTGGATGGCCCAACCTCACACATCTCGGAGCTGACTGCACTGTGGACACCATCAGGAGAGTAGGGACAGCTCTAGGGCTGCAGATGACTCTCCATGAAGTTACAGGAGAGTTCCCAGGGTGTCTTTGACTTAGGTGTTTGGCCTGCAGGCTGACAAGACTACAAGTGGAGAGAACTGGTCATTCAGTATCACCCAGCCTCCTGTTGGCTCTTCTTGCCCTTGCCACACCCACACAGAGCCAGAGGAATGGGCTGATGTTTTCTATAAATCAAAACCAGTTTCATTTTTAAAAATTGAAATTTCACAGGTCATCAGCCTACCCTGGGGCTCACTGGCCTTGGAGAGGATGGAAAGATAATTGGAATCAGATGAGCCAGTTTGATTAGAATAGTAAATGTGGTTTGGAGCCAGGGCCAGAATTCCCTGGTTTGGGTGACCAACTTGACCTCTCCTTCCCTGAGCCTAAGCCCTTTGGAGACGAAGTTGCCTTCCTGCTGGGGGAAATTATCTCAATTTAAGAGGCAAGAGGTCGCCTACCTCCCCAGAGACCAAGACTGTTCACCTCCAGAACAAACAGCTGGACGTAAAAATGTTAGCTCAATGGTGGGGTATTCCCGAATCTTCAGCGGGTGGCGGATGGCGACCCCTTACCCTCACTGGCCAGCTCTGTGGCTCGATCAGTGGTTGTGGTGAGCTATAGACACATCTGCAAACAACACAGCTTCGTCTGCGACCCCAGTGGGCAGCACATGCTGTGCAAACTATTTCGTACTGGCAAACAGATCCAGAAACAGTGACGAGGAAAAGGGAAGTAGGCGAAGGCACCTTCATTACAGTTTTTCAGAGCAGATAAAAGTCCTGTGTCTTCTGTCTCACCGAAGTTTTGTACCCTGGGCCATCATCTGTCCACTCCCTGCCCCAGTCTCCTGTGGCCACCTTTCTGTTTTCTCCCGCTTGGAGTTTGATTCTTTAGCTTCTGCAGAGGAGGGAGGACAGCAGTATTTGGTCTTCACACCCCTCTGATCTCGTATAGGATCACGTTCTCCAAGCCCACCCAGGTCGTTGCATCCCACTTGGGAATATTTACCCAAAAGATTTTAAATCAATATGGTGAAGAGACATCAACCCTCCAATGCTCATGACAGGACTGTTATAAAAGCAGCCCAAGACCTGTGCTTTCTCTGAGAACCAAGTAATCTAACACCTCCTGGTTCCAAACCTTAGGATGAGGAATCGGCAGATGGCCAGGGAATCCTCTCCAGCTGCCTGTTCCTCCCTGATAACCTGTTCTGACCCTTGCGAGCCAATCCCTCATCCATATCAAATGTGAACCAGCGAGTATAACAGCGTGAACCTGAAAGGCCTGTCAGAGCCGGCAGTAGTGTAAGCCAAATGTGCACGCAAAATAGAGCTGGTAAAATACTGCAGGTTTTTAAAATGCCTCTTGTTAAACATGCTTCTCCAAGACCTCCAGCTATCTATTGCTTCTTTGTTTTTTTTTTCTTCCTTTAGGCTTAGTGAGGTGAACTGCCTTTCCCCCCTAGACCTCTCCTGCAAATTGCTTTTCAATAATCCCAACACAACCTGCTGGCAGCTGCATTCTACATAACAATGCAGCTTGCAAATACATCACCTGCAATTATAACTCTACCTTTGAAGTAAGACCAATTTAAAGATAGAGAATCTGGGTCTAATTAAGGCAGCTCAAACTCAGACTGATAAGAGCCACCTTCATTACAGCTCAAGTGAGCTGGAAGCAACCCTAAAGAGTCAGGAATCAGTTGGGAATATTCTCAAGGCATTTCAAAGCACTCCATTGAACAATAGGATTCTGGTCTCCACATCTACCTCTGTGACTCATTAGCAGAGCTTGGGTTTCCTCCCTTGGTCTACCCTTGCAAAAAGTTCTCCATGTTTGAAAGACAGATGGAAGGCCCAACAGATGCTTCTACTGAGTCAACCCAATGATGACATCCCTACCTACAACACTCAAGTGGCTTCCCATTGCTTTTTACAATAAAACCCAATCTCTTTGTCACAGCCCACAAGGACCTAGCTATGGCTCCATGCTTACATTACCAGCTACCCTTGGTTACAGGATTCAACCACATGGAATGATTCATAACTCATGGTATTTGTATTGCTAGTCCCTCTATGTGGAATCTTGTCCCCTCTGTTCTTTGCATACCTGGCTCCTTCTCATTGTCTCAGGTCCAGTGTCACCTTAGAAGAGGTTGTTCCTGGCCATTCTTACTATAGCCACCACATCCCTCCTCTATCTCAACCTGTTTTATTTCTTTATTCAATCACTTATTTCATATTTTAAATTTTGGATATACTCCCTAGTACCTAGTGCAACACTTAACAAGCACTCAGTAAAAATTTGTAGAAGGCATAAATTGACCAAAGACTCATGGCTCTCAGTCAACGGGCTGAGATGATGCTCAAGGTGACTTTTTCTATAGCTGCACAGACTACAAGCATTTGTGAGAAGGCTGCTTCACTGCCCCTGAGTCCTCCAAGATCATAAATGGGTATTCTCAGCCTCTGCTGAGACTTATCGGGCTATGTTGCCTGTTGGCCATAGGGGCCCATTTCCCACAAAGTCGATTTGAGTATCCACAAAGAAAAGGACTCTAGTATGGACATTTTCCAGAAGTATTCTTTGCAGTGCTACTTCACCCAGATCAGTCTGTCCTTGTTCTTGAGCCCCATGTGTATACTAACCTAAATCCACATCAGCTTTGGTCTTGACCCCTGTGGCACTGACTCTGCCAGAGAAGACTCTCTGATTGCTGAGACAGGCTGGGCCAATGCTTGGCCAGGGATCCTTGGGGTGCTGTGACCACCCCACTGGCCACTGTGTAAATGACTTCATGTTCCAGCAGCCAAATCAATTGGGTGTTTCTCTGCTTAACAATCGCTGGGATAAAATGTTTCTCTATAACCAGGGCATATTCTTGACCCTTCTGGAGGTCTTTGAAAATGGTAAGTTTTGTATTTATGAATAAAAGCATTGTATCAAGAATTTTTTTATGTATTCTCCAGCATTGGAGAAACAACATTGGCCTAGAAACCCCTTGATGGAGATGCCACTGAAGGGATCTAGAGGTCTTCTGGGGAGGAAGACGGTCATGTGATAGGCTGAGCCCAGGCAGTTCTGGGATGGAGAGTGATACTAGAGGCTGGAGGCAGGGTCAGTGCCCTAAAAAAGAGGAGGAACAGGGCAGAGCACATGGGGATAAGGCTTTGAGGGGGAAATTGATGGGGCCACCTCAAAACTCAGACACTGGGCTTATGCAGTGTTGTCAACTGTCCACCAGACTTCTCGGGTGCATTCCTGGTACAGAGAGAGGGATGTGTCCCTCTTGTCCTCCCTTAGCACCTCCAGGTCTTCAGTGTCCTCCTTCCCCTAGGAAACTGACTTTACAGGGCCTGACCCTTAAGGTGCAGTGTGATCGCAAGGCAAGGCCAGAAGTTCTTTCCTCCAGGGTGGGGCTTATGGTTAACTGCACTTTGGTCAGTGGGGAAGAGGTAGCTCAGTGGATTTTTTTTTTTTAATTTTAATGATTGTAATAATGTGCATAATGGAGACAGCATTTTCTTTTTTAAAGCTTTTTATTAGTACCTGTTTGTATTCGGGGAGTTGGTATGCATGCATAACACATCTTAATTCTTTTTACATCCCCTTCCCTGCTTCCCACTTGCAAAAGTAGAGGTTCCCATTGTTTTTACCCAGGGAATGTGTCATAGGTGAGGGTCAGTGGGCTAGATTTAGCCTCCCTATTCTCACAGCCACCAGGCGTGCTGCTTCCCGGGGCCTCTTCATGGCCTGGAAAGCTATCACTTGCTTTGCAGTGAGGCTGGGGAGGAGGAGGAGACAGAGAGAGGAAGAGGAAAGGGAACTGGGAAAAGCCCTGGCCCTCGCAAGGACCTCCGTCTTGAAATTCTCCATCTTAAACTGTCCAGAGAGCACAGCAGCTAACCTTCCCGTGCCTAGGGAGGAAAAACAGCCTGGGCAACACACTGGAAATTAATGGGGAAGGCCCGGACCTCTGTCAAAATACCCGTCTTCCCTGAGAATCTGATCAATTCAATCAAGACAAATGATTTTCCTTCCCCAAAGTGCCTTGAAAAGTAACATCTTCTGTGACATTTGTTTTTCTGAAACTTTCCGTCAGCTGTCACCTGGGAGGGCAGCTCAGTATTCACCCCCCCCTTTGAAAGTAAGGGCAGTTAACATTTTCTTTGAATAAAATGAGAGAAGTAAAGCTGTCAGGGTGGAACCGTGTCCCTCTAGTCCTCCAGCGCTCCCTAGGCTACAGAAGAAGGTTCTGGTAGAAGTTTTAAAAGTTAAAATCTAATAAAAAAAGCAAAAACTCAGCTACTTGCAATGAATTTTCCAAATAAACAGCTCAGCATATGGGTGAAAAGTGAAAATTTATCAACATGCTGATGAATAGTTACATGTGAATGGATGGAAGGGGCAGTAGAAGGGACAGTGAGCCCTGTGCTGACACTGGGGAGGGGCTGTACCTGCTCCTCACAGTTATGTAGAAGAGATAACGGTGTGTAGCCAAATCCCTCCCCCCAAGTGCACTTCCCTAAGCGGGGTGGAGGGCTTGCTTTTAGAGGCCTCCTGTACAGTCCTTTTATTTTTTTAAATTTATTTATTTATTTACTTTGTGTGGGTGTGGCGCGTTCAGCCCACCAGGGTGCGGGGCAGGCTGGCATGTGGTGCTGGGGGATTGAACCGTGGTCCCTGTGCTTTGCTAAGCTTGTTCTAAGTAGGTGCTTTAGACCACTGAGCCATCTCACCAGCCCTCCTGTACAGTCCTAACACAGTCCTAATCTCCAGCAGCTTCACGTTCCCACTCAGCACCACTGGCCTGGGACCCCTCTCTTACAATCCTCTGGAAGAGTGGATGAGAGGAGATGAGGCGGCCTCAGAAGGTTGCTGACATGGTCTTTGGTGGGTTGGGAATCTCTTCAAGAACTCTAGTGCCCCCTCCCTCACAAAGATCGATAGCTAAGTGTCTGGGCATATTCATTATTTCAATTTAGGAAAGAAAAGGGCCACATTGAGGTGATTGTCCCAGCCTCTTTCCATATGGAAGCCTTTCAAATGCATAACCACAAAATAAATTATTCCACACCAGCCTCCCACAGCATGAAGAAAGGGAAATCTGCCGTGCCCACAGGCCTCAATCTGCTCAGGGAGGGGCTGGTGTGGAGAGGCTCTGACGCGGCTTATGGGAAAGCTGAGGGATGCCTTCTCCAGAAGGGCCACCACTACCAAAGAGCTCATGGCCCCCTTGCCAAAGACAGAGGCAGGAAAGCCTAGAGGTGCTGTGGTGGGCTCCCCACCTCCACCCTCACTGGGAAGAAGGGTCACTGTGCTTGGTGACCCAGCATCGATGGGCCTGAGAACACCTCTTCTCCTGACCTCCATGGTGTGACTCTGCTCTGAGCTGGTTGGCCTATGTGCAAGCCTGAGCCTCAGTTTCCCTATCTGTCAGATAGGTCTAGATGAAATGGCTTCCAAAGTGACCTCAGCATTTCCCTTCTAGGAGACTGCATCAGTTGCCAATGGCTGTTGTGACAAATGACCTACACCAAGAAATTTGTACAAAACACCAGAAATTCTTTCTTACCACGGTGGAAGCTGGAAGCTTGAAATCAAGGTAAGAGTGTGCTCCTCCTGACGACTCTAAGGACAGCTCCCCCTTGCTCTTGCCTAGTTTCTGGTGGCTGCTGGGACTGCCAGCTGTTCTAGTCTTGTGCTGCAGCCCTCCAACCTCTCTCTGCCTGTGTCTTTCCATGGCCATCTTCCTGCATGTCTGAGTCTCCCCGTGGGACACCAGTCACCAGAACGGTGCCATCCTCATCCACACAAACACGTCTTCCCTTGACTGTGTCTGTAGACTCTATGCCCCAACAAGGCCACATTCACAGTGTTGGGGGCTAAGACTTCAGCGTATCTTTGGCAGCCACTATTCAACCTATTTGGGGAGCATGGGCTATACACTCTTCCTGCTATGTTGAAGTATGGATTTTTTAAATATTAATTTTATTGAGAAAAAAGTAGCAATGAGACAGTTTCAAAACAAGTTAGTAGGACAGTTACAATAATTAATACATTGCAAAAAAAATTAAAGTTCATACCTTAAGAAAAAAATACATTGCATATTGCTGTCTTCATAGTAGTTATTCATAGTACAAGATGCAGACAAGATATCTTGTCTAAGTACTATTAGTTCAAAACTTTCTTCTCATTGAACTAAGAGAAAGTAGCTGTATATCTATGCCATTTTGTATATACAGATATATATATATTCACTATAAAATGGACCTTCATTTACATCCCCCTTTTTTGTTTACTTTTGTCAGTATGGGTATTCCGTTGCATTTCATATATTGTAGGTGCATGAATTCAGCAAAGTAATCCAATATAGACCAGTAGTCTACAATAGTAGTGGGTTATCCATAAGACTGGCAATGTCAGAAGATGTTGACTTGAGCCTTTTACAGCTCAACATATTAATATGGGAAGTATGGATTTTAAAGTAGAATTTGACATTTGTGTTAACTCCAAGGTAACCCTGAGGGACACTACATGCAGGCGGTTTGTCTTGTAGGCCAAGGCAGAACGCAAGCCCCCTCTGCAGACGCTTAGTGTGTAGCCCCCATTGGAGGGCAACTCCGGCAACAATTCCCCCTTGTACTTTTCTGAGACCTCCTTTGGCTCTCTCTTCTACAGGCGGAGGGACTGGGAAGGGGCTTCACTATGCACAGTGGCGGAGGGAGCAGCGGCAGTGCTGGGGACTCACAGCCCTGCACTCACATCCTGGCTTTAGTCTGCAGCCACCTCTGACTCAGAGGCCTCCCGCCTCAGCCTCCCGGGTGCTGGGATTCCAGGCATATGTCACCATCCCTGGATGAAATTCTGGCTCTAAAATCCTTACAGGACCTGTGTAACCTGTAGCATATTACTTCATCCTGCAAGCCCGGGAAGGTTGAAGATTAAATTATGGAGTTCTAGAGGGACTGAATGCAGCCAGAGACAACGGGCACTGTCATTGTTGTGCCTGCAACTCAGAAGGGTTGCTAATGATGATCGTTGGCTGACCGATCCTTGTGGGGGCGGCGAGCCCTGCTGGACCCAGGTGAGGTTAGTGCCTTTCTGAAAAGTCGGATTAGTGTGGCATGGCTGGAAGAAAATTAGGCAGGATCTGGGGCCAGGAAGAGCGAGAACATGTAATGACATTAACTATGTGCTCGCCACTTTCTGAAGATAGTGGATTTAAAAACATAGGTGATATTTCCTGTGCCGTTGTACAGATGAGAGCACCACAGTGCGGGACTTGCTCGGTTGCCCAGCTGATCTGCCTGAGCAGCACAAGGCTTCCCACTTGGCGCAACTGACTCTTAACCTCTAATTTCTCCGGCCACTGGATTCCCAGGGCAGCAGAGCCCAGTTGGGTGGGACAGGGTCTGGAGTGGAAAACTGTGTTGGGCCCTCAGGGCACAGGATGACATACACCCTGCACAGAACTCCTGTGGGTCCCAGCCCCATATGCAGGAAGCAAAAGCCCCTGGCCCAGAGTCCCACTGGCTCTGCTCAGCCCGCTGGCAGCCTGCTCCCCTGTCTCTGAGCTAATGGTCCCCACTCTCTGTTTCCTCTCTTGTACTCACCATGGAGGAGGAAACCTGGTCCAGGCACAGCTCCTGCTAGAGCTTCTCCAAGCCTGGGCATGAAGTGTTTCCCCCCAGAGGAGGCACTGCAGCCTGGGGTCACAGTGCCCAGACTCCTGGCTCTTGGACAGAAACAACAGTGCCGTGGACAAACCTGCTGGGGCCGCCGCTCACCATGCGCTACCCTGGCCTCGTACCTCACTTCTTCAACCCGGCACCAAACTAAGTGCTAAGCAGAACCCAGCAGCCACCTTAGGGTGGTTTATTATCAGTGCCACCAGGAATCACCTGCATGGTGGGACAGCCAGAGTCAAAGTAGGTAGGGGCTTTGGGGAGGGGCCACCATGCTGTGCACTCACCGCCCAGCCCACTGTCCACCACCCTTTGGCTTAGACTTTGGCTAAAACCCACCTGAACACTCTGAGGCAGCAAGTAGGTAACCATGGGGTGTAAGAAGAAGCACATAGCCCACCAGGCAGAATGACTTCTGCCTGATGTGTTGGGTGTTTTCCTTCTGATGGGTAACTTACCAGAAGGTCCTCAGCCTCAGTTTTATCCTCTGTTAAATGGGTCTATGCTTTCCCACTGTGTGAGAGGAGTGGAAAGCATGCCCCTCAGGCACTCGGCACAGAGGAAGCTGCACTCTGGAGAGCTACTTGTGTCATCTGTTTGGAAGGGGGCCCTTCGTGGGTTTGCAAATGGCACTCAGCTGCAGCTTGGGTGGGGAGAAGGGCCCCACAGGGGGAAAGATGGTGTCTTGACTTCCAGCTACCTGGTCTGGCTTTGTGGGAATGGGAGACATGGCGTGGCAGGGCATCTAGTTGGGGAAGGGAATCCAGGGTGGGTGCTGCAGAGAAGAAAGAGACAGGGGCCACCCTTGGGCCTGGTGGACATCAGGGGCCAGGCCAACACTTCAGGTGCTTCTTGGTCGGGCCTCCCGGAGGTCTCGCACGGAGAGGAGATTCCCTCCCATCTTGCAGAAGAGGAAACTGAAGCCTGGCGGCCCCAGGACAGTACCTCAGTTCTGGGCTGCACAGGAAGCTGTGTGGAGATCTGAACGTTGTTCTGGCCGACCCCTGAGTGAATGAGAGCCTCACACCCTGAGGCGGAGAAAAAAACCCACCTTCCGGACCTAAAGTCCCACAAAGGCCGAAGCTGGAAAGCGCCACCGTCAGCTTAGTGCCCTGCTGCTTTAGTAGACGGAGGAGCCCGTGTAGGGAGCTTACCCAGCTTGTCCAGGGACTCCCAGTGAGCTGTGGCCAGATGAGTTCCAAGAGCCACCACTTCACGCTGTGCCTCCTCAGCACAGTCTCTGACCCTTTACAGCTCGGGACTGGAGACCTGTGTCTGAGAGGAACAGGGAGCGGAGCATTCTGGGTGGGAAAGGCTCAAGGTCTTCTGGTGAGGTCCTGGGAACTGTGACCTCCCTGGGCTCCCACGGCAGCCCTCCTGGGGGTCCCCTCCCACACAGCCCCTCACTCCCTCTGTCCCCACGGCTTCCCTGTGGGACTCTGACCTGAACATGATTTCTGCACCTCAGCCTCGCTAAAGGAAAAGGATGAAACTCTTCACATTCAGGGTCTGTGAACTAGTTTTGAAAAGGTGACAGACCCCAGAAAATGTAATTTTTCAAGAACTGTGAGGATCCGCAACATGCATCTCTTGCCGTCAGGCCCTGTCATTAGAAGGGACATTCCTGCTACTCTTGAAAGGATTTTTGTCACTATCATCAATAGCTGTGCCTAACCAGAGGGACTGGGTTAAATGTGCTCCTTAGGTTGACTCAAAATCACAGCTCTGATCTGCTTAGGGACCTTCAGTCTGAATCATCGTTCTCACAATGCCAAGAATATTAACTCACAATAATACTACATTAAATTATTATTCACAGCTATTATTGAATGTTTATTTATTTATTTAGTGGTACTGGGGCTTGAACTCAGGACCTTATGCTTGCCAGGCAAGCACTTATTCTACTGAGCTATCTTCCCAGCCCCTTTGAGTGCTTATTTAAATGTCACCTGCTGTGACTCCACCTCTCCCTCACACACACTGTCTGCTCTCTGCCAAGAATGAAGTCTCATTATACAGATGAGAATGCCACAGATCAGTGCAGTCAGGCAACTCGTTCAAGGATGCACAGCATTTTAAAAGCCAGGTTTTAGACCTAAGACGTGAACTTCCCGGCCTTCCCTTTACCCACGAATGCACCGATACAAAGGCCTCATAGTTCCGTACAGCCAGCAGAGGATGAAGACAGGCTTGCTCTGCTCCTACCTCTCACGAGTCGCTTTTCTCAGCCAGGTGTGCCCAAGTTGTTGCTCTTAGAAGCCTGCAAACGTCTAGTCAGCAGAACACCCTACACACTGACCGCTACGGGCTGAATGCCTGTGGGCCCCCCTCCCACCACATTCCTCCGCTGGAACCTAATATCTAATGTGCAGCAAGAGGTGGTTAGGGATCTGCGTCCTTATAAAGAGGACCTGGGGAAGCCTCTTCCCCTCGCTCCCTTCTGCCTGTGAGAGGGTAGCAGTGGTTCACATGCCGAACCTGCTAGCACCTCCGCCTTGGACTTCCCAGGCTCCAGACCCGCAGGCAATGTATTTCTGCTGTTATAGATAACCCGGTCTAAAGTGGTGGTTACAGCAACCGAAAGGGACGAAGACACTAACCGTTTACGCAGTATACAAGAGTCCTCTGTACCCTGAGGATCAAAGGGTGGTGACCTTGAGGCCTTGGAAGGCCTCACTCTTTCTTGGAGACTCAACAGAACAAAGGTGGCAGGACAGGGTCGGGAGTGGCCCACACTGCTGAGAAGCGGCCACTGGGGACCAATTTGTGGGGAATTTGGAGGCTGGGGAACGCACACCAGGAGGTACTGGAAACCCTGTGCTGGTCGCACAGTGCAGGTGATACCGCGAGAGGTGTCAGGGGCTCGGAGGCCCACAGCAGCCGGCAGAGCAGCCGGGGTTGCAGGCCTAGTCCCTCCCTGAGGTGCATTCAGATCTTGCTGCGCCGGGGCTGTTGGGAATTCCGGCCTCGTCCAAGTGCCTTGTACATCTAGCAGGAGTGGACAGCGCATGCGCAGTGCCCTGGGACGGCTCCAGCCTTCCTGCAGGTGGTTTCGTTTTTATAGAGAGAGGGACAGTGCTTTACATTTGATTCTTGGGTTCTGCCTCTAAAAAGGATTAAGAAGTTCGTTCTCTCCCTGTCACCCTATTTCGAAGTAATGACAGCAAGGGAGGGACAAAGCCTAAGCCGCAGGACTGGGCCCCGTGTATGGTCCCCTGCCCTGGACTGTGTCCTGCTCTGCCACAGAGGGAGGACCTGGAATTCTCTGAGCGCTTCCTCTGCGCGCAGGGTGCTCACAACTCACACACAGCGCTTCACTGGGTGCTCATAGCTGTTCCAAAGCTGAGAAATGTCGCCGCTATTTTACAGAGGGAGAAACCAAAGAACAGGTCACTTTTGTCCCTCCTGGCCCGTCTCACCTGCCCTGCAAGCTATGTGTCTCCGAGGACTATGAACCTTCACCAGTTCAGTCAAGTTGGTGCAGCCACTGGAGACCCCAGAACCACAAAATCGTGAGCAAATGCACGCAACAAACGACGGCACAGCCCAGTCACAGAGAGATGCTAACTCGAGCTAAGTGGATAGCCAAAATTGTTTAGGAGACCCAAGCTGCGTGAAATCCTCCCCTGGCTTTCCATGTGGCCATGACGAAAAAGCCGAATAGTCTACCTCATCACAGTCACTGCTGAATCTTGCTGCACCTGTGGACAACCCCAAGTTCACCAGCCACTGGACAGGGTGTGCTCTGTGCTCCCAGTGGGCAGCGCTGTCCACCCAGGCAGTTCGCTTTTCAAGGCTTCTGCTGCCAATACTGTCTGGCCCAGCTCATAGCCTAAGTCCAAAACTGTATCCAGCCATCTCCCTCAAAGCCACGAGGTCTTCTCTCCTGCCATTACACACCCAGTTTCCTTTATTCATCTGAATTCTATCCTTTCTCAGACAAATTCCCCAAGCCATCCTCAAAAGGCTAGAGAGCAAACCCCGAATGTTCGGAGATGCAGAGCACAGTTGCATGCTCTCCATGAAAGCGGCAGGAAGATGGCTTTCCCTGGATGGCAGAGCCACACCTGCAGGAGCCGGAGGCCCCCGGGGCGTGCTGTAGCCGGCACACGTTGGCTATGCGCTAAGCTCGTCCCTTGGCCAGCCGTGTACATTGGGAGCTTGGTGAGAACAGTTGATTGAATCCGCTCATCTTTTCGACTCATTTTGCAGGTTTGTGCAGTCTTACAAAAGTCAAGGATTTTTTTTTAACTTTCCATTAAAAACACCTTTTCTCTCTAGTGTCTTCCCTACACAAATGGCTACAAATGACTGAAATGTTGGGTACACTTGTACGCATGCCCCCATACACAGATCAGAATGAAGAAGTCACTGCACTTTTGAAATACTGGCAGGAAATTTCCTGCCTCTCTTGCTCCTGGGAGGGGAAAGGGGATTTAAATAGGAATCATCCAAGTGGGGCCCTGCCCCAGTGAAAGTCACAATGTGCATGTCTCTCTCTGTCCCGATTTCTGCTGCTCCTACATAGATCTGGGTCCACCTTGGACAGCATTGTGTTTCGCTTCCTATTGTACTGCGGTCTTTCCCAGAAAGAAAGCACTTGATCAGAAATGTTCCAGGGGGTGGCATTTCTGCTCCTGCTCAGGCATGGCTCCTGGTGTTATTTCAGCAGATGTGAGACCAGATGCCAGGCAGGAGCATCAAATTCTGTCCCCATACTGAAAGCTTGCAGATTCCCTTGGTGTGGCAGGAAAGGGGGTTGCAGAAACTGCAGCCAGCTCTCCTGGACACCCAAGATTCCTGGGGCAGCTGAACCCACTCAGGCCTGGTGGCAAGTGAAGAGGAAAGGAGGCAGTACCCAACAGTCTCATACCTCTGCACATTGAAGCCAAAGTGCACGGAGACCCCACTCAGCCGGAGATGGATGCAGAGCCCTGCTCTCTCACCTGGACCAGTACTTTTTAAAAAAGAAAATCCCACTAACTTACTCATGGTGGCCCCATCCTTAGATCCTCAGCTAACCCAAATTACCTCCCAAAAGGCTTCACCTGCAAACCCATCGACATCCAAATTTGGGGCTTAAGTTTCTTTTTTTTTTTTCTCCATAATTTTATTGACAGATAAATAGCAATGAGACAGTTTCAAATCAAATTGGTAGGACAGTTTCAATAATTCACACATTGCATACTGTCTTCCTAATGGTTATTTTCTGTACAAGATGCAGACATGATATCCTATTTACAAACACTATTACAACAAATCCCTCTATTCATTAAGAGAATGTAACTATATATCTATCCTAACCATTTTGAATACATAGATACAAAAAGGACATTCATTTATATATCCCCTTTTTTGTTTAGTTCCATCATTTGAATATTATAGGTGTGTTAATGCAGCAAAATATTCTAAAAGAGTCCAGTAATCCATAATAGTATTGGGTCTTCCGCTTGACTAGCAGTGTCAGAAATTGTTGACCTGAGTTCCCTACAGCTCAACATAACAATATGACTTTACTTCTTGTACTTCATTTTTATACTTTTCTGATGGATGGTTAAGACCAAGAGGCTTAAGTTTCTAACACATGAACTTTTAGGGGACACAGTCAATTAGTTGCCAATTTGGAGAGTAGATTCATCCAACACTTTCTCATATACTTGGAATTTAACTTTAAAAAAGGCCGAGAGCATTTTCGCCGGCTCTAGTGGAGGTAGTTCCATCACAGCAGCTTTGCCAGAAGGCTCCCCACTAACGCGTGACCCACATGCTAAGAGCGAGCTTTGACTGCCAGAAGACGGCCACACCCGAGTCAGCCCCCCAGCCAGGAGTTCCATTCTCCCCAATTTTGTTCTGGATGTTCCGAAATAGAGGGCTCTAGAATGAAGTGCAGCAGCCACTGCCCCACAGCCCCGCAGCCAGCCTCCCCAAGTGTGCTCTATTTACCCAGCATCCCCAAGATGAGCATGAGTTTCTAGTTGTTCTGAGTATCACTTGTATTTGATAAAAGAAGGGAGTGCAGCCAACACTGTAAATGTTTACGCAGTGCTCCAGTGGGAGAGTCCAGGTCAGGCTGCATATGGGTCACCCTCCTCTCTCCCATAGGCGAGGCAGGAACCGGGGTGTGCGCATCCCCGCAGGGATGCAGGACGTGTAAGAGCTGCAGTGGTGAGCTGGAACAACAGCATTCCAAGAACGGCTGAACAGAGGTGCCCTGGGCTTTGAGTTTCCTTAACGGAAGCACCTTAATTATTCATCAACACGAGGGTTTAACACTATTTATAGTATTAAAGTTAATCATTTATTTAGCACTATTTCTCCAAAAGAGTTCAGAATAACCTTTATAATGCTCATTAAGCATCAACTTATAATAATTAGTGTGTGTTCCCTTTCTGCCCCTTCGGTTTAACCATAGGTATCCCAAGGGCAGGGTTGGTATCTGGCTGGTTGGTTGCTTTGTTCTGTGTTTAGAGCAGCCTTTTACATAGTAGGTGCTTAATGCCTTTTAGACCTCGGCTTTACACTTGGCTCTCAGAGATGCACAGTTAAAATATTATTTTGGTATTTAAACTCAGCTACATCATGCTGTCAAATTTGGACTAACTTGTGATTCAGTGACAGATTTTAGGGTCTTCTGAAAATCTCTGTGCAGAGATTCAGGAGTTCGTTCTGTCACTAATCAGCTGTGTGACTTTGGACAAGCATTGAGTTAAACTATCGGTCAGGAGGTTTTCACTTGAGGTTCCTAGATCCCCCAGGGAGTCATGCGCTGGGGTCATGAAGCTCTCAAAATTGTATGCGCAGAAGTACCTGGCCTAAATGTGCCCTTACATCTGGAGAGAAAACGCACGGGTTCCAGTGGATTCTCTAAGGACTCTACAATACAAATAAAGGTAGAGGGCCAGGGAGATGGCTCAGTAGGATAAGCGCTTGACTGGCAAACGCAAGGATCTGAGTTCAATCCCCGGTTCCGCAAAAATATAAATAAATAAATAAATAAAGGTAGGAACCACTGCTTTTTTTTTTTTTTTTTTTTAAACTGGAGATACAGGGTCAGTGAGATAGCTCAGCAGACTAAGTGCCTGCTTAGGCGAGCACAGGGATGGGGTTCAATCCCCAGCTACATACCACGCTGGCCCTGCCCCGGGTGTACTGAGCCAGTCACCAAGATCCGGATAGTGGCACACACCAGTAATCTCAGCACTGGGGAGGCTGAAAACAGGAGGATCACTATGAGTTTGAACTGCGTAGTGAGACCCTGTACCAAATACATATAAAAAATAAAAAATAAGTGGAGATGCTGGTGGAACAAATTACATCCGAACTTCTTACACTATAAATCTAGTTTTTACACCCCAATTCCTAGCCCCAGAGCCCTCCTCCAGCCCACACCCTGCCTGTTTGTTTTTTTTTTTTTTTTCCACCATAGTCATGCACATGGCCCTCCTGACCAAGGCTGGAGACCTCCCCACTGGCTATCACCACGCTTCCTTCCAGCCGGGTTTTCAAGCCTGGGCCTCGCCTTTTCTTTCTTGACTTTAATGAAGTATACAACACTGTTTTAAGCCTGGTTAGCTACATTCTTTTCTGTTGAACTGGCCTGTGGAGCTGACTCTGGAGAATGTGCTCTTTCTTTCTTTCTTTCTTTTTTTTTTTTTTTTTTTTTTTTCAGAACCAGGGATTGAACTCAGGCCCTTGCACTTGCCAGAGAAGTGCTTATTCCACTGAGCCATCTCCCAAGCCCCTGGGGAATGTTTTCAAAAGAAGGAAAGCAAGTGACTCCAGGACTGCGAGAGTATGAAGAGGACCAGCCACATTCCCTGTTGGGTACAGAGTAGAAAGCCTGCGCGAGTAGCACTGAGCTCTGGAGCCCAGGATCCCAAGCACAGACCAGCTAATACTTTAGGATGTCAACTTAGAAAGTCACACAAAATCAGAGGCCTATGAGAAAGTATAGAATTTGAATTCCATGGGCTCTCAGCTTCATATCAAATGAGACTGCTGCTTGATCTTTGCTTCTCTGGATACTGGATTGAGTATAGAGCTCATCCAAGATCTCGTTCAGTGCAGATGGTGGTTCCATGGTCCAGAGGTAAGATTTGAGATCCCAGAGTCTAGTCAGAAATCGCAAAGGAGGTTAGTGCTGCTGCTCAACAAGGCAACTTTGGCTGGAAAGTTATAAACTGCTATATTGGATTTTTTTTTTCCTGTGTGGAAAGAACCTTGAGGCTACTCTTGACCCATGGGGAAAAAAGGAACAGACTGCCCTGGGGATGAGAGAGGCTGCAAAGTGACTGTGGATTCCCAAGCCTCAGATCACATGCATAGTGTTAAGGAGGCTTCAGATTCTAACACGGTCATTCCCAGTGCTGGGCCCCATGACAGTGGGGACACGTAGCACCCCCTAACCCAGACTTACTGAATCAGAAGTGGGGCTCTGCAAGTAGACTTCTAAAGTTTAGCATGCCCCCTTCCAGGTAATTTCGCTGCTCATTCGGGTTTGAGAATCATTAATCCAATATCCAAGGCTTCCACAGAGTTGATAACTACCACTGAAGGGCAGGAATAAGCTCAAGTTAAACATGAAATACAGGCCTTTCCCCAGGGAGGAAAGGGCCAGATGACAGAGGTGGATCAAGAGTCTACCCTATTCACTTTACCCAGGGTCTTCCCTATTTTATAGAATCCTCCCTATTTACCCTGAATTCAACTATAGCGCTCTGATTTTTTTTTAAAGTATGAAATATTAAGAATGCATTTCAAGCTTCTTTGGTCTCTCCTAATTGAGCTCATTTTTCAACCCACAAAACATGCATCTGGTTCATGTTTTTAAAACGGATCAGAACTTAACACAGTAGCCAAGTCTACTTGTCATTCCCGCAGCCTTGGGAATTGGGCCAAGTGAGCCTGGTACCCAATCCCATTTGGTTCCCACCTGGCACATGATCTGAGGTTTGGGCTAGACCACTGTTTCTTCTTGATTGCACGTTTCTGTATTGCTTTGACATTTTAAGTAGCAGCCCCAGAGAGAGTCAGGTGCTAAATCCTTGGGTCCACAGTTAGTAACGTCAGTCCATCTACCTGTGACTCTTCCAAAATGGTGGAAAAACAATCCACATACCAAAACGTGAGGAAGGGCTCACTCCTCGTACCCATCCCCACAACTCTCGCGAGAGTACTGAAAATCAACCGCAACAACACTCAGGTGTGAAACAGATTATGGCTCACAGCTGGAGGCAAAGAAGTTACAATTCTATCCAATTACACCAATTTAATTGGGTGTTAAAAATATCTTAGGTTCCAACAGTCGGTCCTTGGCTAGACAGCAGTGTGCAGTACGAACTAGCAGCACCCTGCTCATTAGGAACTGTGCTCTGGGGTGGACAGAGAGACACACATTTGCTTAGCATTTGTCACAGTGGACGCCATTTTGACTGAGGATGAGCCTGCATCCTGGTTTCATGTTTGAGACTTCCAGGTTCTTCTCCCAGACTTGAGGGAGAGCGCAGTCCAGATCCTAGTCCCTGCAAGGTCCTTTAGCCCATAGACCGCTAGCGCGACCTCAACATTCACACTCTTCTGGTCACTTCTTACGAGTCCCAATCAATACTCCCAATAGGAGAAAAATCCAACTTAACCTGAATGTCCAATTTTAGGAGAACAGTTGAAAGAAGACTTATACACACTGCATCAGGGACATGGTGACCACTGCCACCAGCTCAGGTGTTCATGAAGAATTCTTAGTGACATGGGGATATGCTTGTGTCATAATGTTAAACGTAAAAACATCAGGGTACAAAATTATGGCATGGTATGTTTTCAGCAGCATCCAAAATGCATAGAAGAGTACCCCGAATTGATGTCATTTCTATTTCATGCAGATTGGTGAGCAATTCTTTTCTTTATGTTGTTTGCTGTGTTTTCCCACAACTTCAGCATTCCTTTTTATGTGGAAATGTAGCCAGATCATTTAGATAAGTTTTCTCCTACCTAGCTGTGTCCCTCTGTTGTTCCTTTGTTGGAGTCAGGGTCTTGCTACCTAGCCCAGGTTGACCTTGAACTTGCTGTGATGCTCCTGCCTCGTCCCCTAATGCTGGAAGTACCGCTGAGTGCCACCGCTAGGGGCTAGATGCACCACCTTAATTTGACCAGCTGTCCTCAGCACCTGGCTTACACCTCTGCATCCAGCCGCCCCCTTCATCTGGCAGTCTCCTCGCTCCTCTCTGCCTATGCAGCCCCCCATCTTCCCATCTTCTGGGCCCTGCTTCCTCCCAGGAGGCCTCTAGGCCCATTCCTACTGCACAGCTGCTCCGCCCTTCGCAAAGCCTTGGGCAGTACAGATCCCGTATGGTCAGCACAGTCTCCCAGAGTGGGCCACCTGCAGACCAACGGTTACCCCAGAACCTCGGGGTGGGATGCTGGCATCAGTAGCTGAAATCTCCCCATGTCCTTCTAACACGTACCCAAGATTGCGAAGCTTTCTAATCAGAAGTCGAAAGTCACCTGTACGTGCTACAGCGCATTTGTCTTAGACTTGTGCCAGTTCTAATTCCCAGAAGTCCTTGTGTGCCAGTACTTAACTAGCATTGTTATTATAATCATATTAATATGATTATAATATTAATCACATTGACTTCTCTGAGATGCATTTGCTTTTTCGTTTGTTTTTAAAAGGATTTTTATTTATTTATTTTCTATATTTTAGGGAAGGGTCTACAGTGTGTTCAAGGTCTCACTACGAGGTTGGACTTCTAGTGATCCTCTTGTTTACAGCCTCCCAAGAGCTGGGATTACAGGTGCGCGCCACCAGGCCCAGTCTCAACTGTTGTCTCAGCAGGCCTGCATGCGGGGTCACCATGGCAGGCCTGGGGATTGAACCCCTGGCTCCCTGAGATGCATTTGGACACAGACCCACACCACATTTTTTGGTTGATTGAGATATATTTCTTTTGAATGCTGATAAAGATGTCAGCATTTGCTAATAAAAATACAAAATACCCAGTCATTTGCTTTGAAGATAAACAATGACTAATTTTTAATGATACGTAGAGGGCAAAGAATATACTTACCCTAAATTGTTTTTTACATTTTATTTGAAGACACTGGGCTAAAGAGGGGGCATTCTGTCTGAGGGACTTCGTTCCTCACTCGGCTACGGTGCAGCCTCCAGTAGTCACGGCTGAGGTCTCAAGGTAGTTGTTACCGAAGGTAGAAGTCCGGCTCTAGAATCAGCAGGGAGAAAGGCCCTGCTTTCTAGATTCTGTCACTGTGGCCAGCAGCTTCTTAGCCAAGTTTTATTTGCAGAAGTACAGATGGGGCCAAAATGTAAACATTGCCTCCAGACTACACTTGGCATTTGGATGTCACTAGCCTCAGGGACTCACGACACAAGTCCTAAAGTAAGGGAGTGCTCCGCGTAGCTTGCAGGCTCTTCCTGGCAGTGTTTTAGGCAAGTTGATTGACATGCTTAAGTCTTAACTTGCCTCATCTATATGTTTTACCCAATCAGTTAGTCTGAGGATGAAATACGATCATGTTTGGAAGGTTCATAATACAGTTCTTGGGTCTTTGTTATTATTGTTATTATTATGAAACTGATCGTTTTCTTTCAAATTCAGTCATGAAGCAAACAAAGTCTAGTAGGGAGGCTTACTGCTGCCCCATCCCAGAGACACCAAAGGCCACTTCTGATAAAGCAGACAGTAATGACTGGGAAAGGGGCAGGAAGGAAGGATGGGATTCTTCCACAATGCGAAACGTTTAAATAAGGCAGACCTCTCACGGTAGAGTCTTATCCAAACCACAACCAAGTGGCTGGCCCTTGAGGAAGGTGGCATGCACCTGTGCCTGGCCCCCCAGCAAACCCAAGTGGGAATGAAGAGCCGAGTCATGGCGAACACTGGGTCCTCTAATCAGCCCCAAATGCTGGAACCAACGGCCAACATGGCTCTTGTGCATCACCTCTTTAAATTCCTGCAGGTCAAAACCCCTGTTTCTCTCTCAACAATTGCTTCTTTTTTAAAAAATGTTTTTAATTTTTTTTTAATGGCAGAAGGATTTTTTTTTTGGGGGGGGCAGGCTCCGAACGCCTTTAGGGCAGGTTTGGCTGGCTTGAGTTGTGGGGATCGAACCACAGCGACCTGAGCCTGACTGCTTTGTTGAAGCAGCCACTTAAAGAACTGAGCTAAGGGGCAGGCCCCCAACAATTGCTTCTAACCTGGGATAATTCGGAGTCACTGTGTCTGAGCCACCTACGGCCAACTCCTCTGTCACAGTGAGACATTAACCCCACTTGATCCCTCAGGTTTTCAAAACAAGTTTGACAAATATCACTTGAGACAGCCCCCCAAAATGCCAGCTGCTTGTCCCCAGCATTCCACAAAGAGACACATCAGCTGCCAGTTGCTGTCAACTTTCTGCCTCTACTGTGACAGCTGCTGCACAGGGAGAAGAAGGAGATCATACGGCTACATGGCCTACTGCTCCACGCAGATCCCAGGAGGGAACTCAAGGCTGGGGCCAAGGGGACAGTAGGTATGCAAGAGGGCTGGGGGCCTGGTAGCTGGGGGCTTCGTGTCCTTCTTCCAAGTCCACTTTCTCCAAGTTCTATGTACTGCAGATTAATTGGGAACTCTTGAGATGTGTTTTTGGGTAGCAATAAGTCCTAGACACATCAGCCCAGGGACCAAAAGCTCAGCTGTTGCGGCTCTGGTACCCTCTCCTGTGAGATAAGGGCAAGATCTCTGGTCTTCTTACAGTAGCTGGGAGGATCCCAGCCAGAAGAGGCTGGTAACTCGGAAAGCCGAAAGGCACTCTGGATATTGCTGCAAACTTCTGTCCTCTTTCCCCCAGATGCTGAGAGAGTCAAAGCAAGAAGGAAGCCCAGGGTTTCTGCTCACCTCCACAAACAAGCTGGGAAAGCAGCTGAAGTAACTGTCATGAGACTATAGTCCCCTACAGTGTGCCCAAGTCCTTTCAGGGCCTATCCTGAGGCCTGGAAGTCAGGGCTGCCCAGCAGTGGAAGAACGGAACCCCCAGCCTCTGGGTGGTCAAGGGCAGGAGCGTGCTGGGCATGGCCCACGCTGAGTTGAGTGTCAAAGGCCATCCCATTTGGTATTCATGGCTTGGAGTTGGTGGTGACCCTCTTGGGCTTTCTGCTCAATGCCAAAATGAGGTGATAGCATTGTGTAAATGCAGGGGGCTGGGGCTGGGGCTGGGGCGGCTCATCTGGTCTCATTTGGTTCTGGGGTTTTGGCGCCTGAGACAGACACATGTGCAGCAGCCTCATCTGTCATCTCCAATCAGACCACTGGCCTCCAAGAGTGTGAATATGTGCGAGATTTCACACATGTTTGCTGGAGGAAAGCGTCCACAGAGCACAAGAGGAGGCGTCTTTACATGGGCTGCAAATGTTTGGGGTTTTTTTAAGAAAAAAAAAATCCTAGACACTCACAGGCTATGTTACAAACCGAGGTCAGCTTTGCCACACATGGCCCTGGAACTGGAACAACTGTAAGCAGGAGAGTCCGATCCCGATCTGCTTGGCGAGGGAAGGCCCACCTGATACCTTCAGGAGGTTTGCTTTCCTTATTTACTCCATCAACCAGCATCTCACAACTTTCTCCTGCAAGGCTCCAGGGAAGGATGGTATTTGTGTGCTATTTTAAAAACTGGTTCTGGGAGACATGCAGTTTAGAATCCACATCCTAAAAGCCAAATAAATAAAATACCTTGCAAACAGAGTTGAACGATTGTTAAGAGATGTTCACTTTTACTTCTTAATTCTCTGCTACTAACACGAATTACTTGATGAGGACAACAAAATAATTGTAAAAGGAAGTCAGCCTATAAAGGACTGGGTGGGCACAGCTTCCATGGACCCTGATCATGCAGCGGGGGTGGGGTGAGACTGAGAGTGGCTGCAAAGCTGATAGCTTGCTGGGAAGGACAGCCCTGCTCCCAGCTACCCAGCTGTGGTGTGGGGAGTGCTCTTGGCCAACCATATTCTACCAGGAGTCCAGTAGCAGCCATCCCCAAAAGGACCTTTGTGAAATCACCTAAGAGGTGCTCATAACAATGGTAGAATGTTCTGGAGTTGACCAGATATGTTCACTGATAGATCCATTTAATAGCCCAAACAATCTCAAAGCATGCCAGTAATCATTTGCTTGTATTTGAGTTGAATCAGAGACACAGAAAAATTCAAGTATTTTCAGTTCCCAGAGATAAGAGAGCACAGAGCTAGAACTTTCAAGTCTCTATCCCATCCTGCATCCTCTAACTTAGCCAGACACCAAAATAGCTCAGGAATGAAGCTTGCAGGCTCATTGTCTGGGTTCAAGTCCCAGCTCTGATATTCACTTGGTTTGTCAACTGTGTGCAAGATATTTGAGTTCTTATGCTTGGCCTCCTCATCTATTAAATGTGGATAACAGACTAATGCTAGAGAGAGAGAGACAGAGAGAGACAGACGGAGAGAGAGAGACAGAGACACAGAGAGAGACTCTGATCTTGGGAATTGTTGACCAAAGCATTTAAACTATTCATATTTTTCATTCTATTGAAATTTCCTGATGTGTCTTGCCTGTCGTTTTTTGTGACAGACCCGAGAATCACAATACTTATTGAAAACCATCTCTCCAGACCTTCTGTCTAGGGCTAGGAAATTAAGGCTCACAGATGCTTTATTTTAACAATGTAAAAATCTCTTCTAGTGCACCTTCCTGGCTTCTAGGAAGTAAGCCAAGGCCTATCAGTTCCTCCAGATTTGCTCAAGGTCCCAGAGCAAACAAACAATAATTTAGACTCCTCCCTAAGACCACCTCAATGTACCTTTCGGAGCAGAATGCAACTTTATTTAAAATAATTTCAAGTTACTGAGGAAAAGTACAAAAACACAGCTTGAAAGGGAAGAGGGTATCGCCCAATGGTGATCTATAGAAAAACAGGCTGTGTGTAGGGGCAAGGAGAGGAACTCTTAGTTTTTATACATTTCAGTACTGTTTGGATGTCTTACTGTGGACATGGATTATTTAACACTAAAACATTGAAAACTGGCCCCACGTGTAGGCTGGCCATGGGGATAAGCACGAGAGAAGCTGCCCTGGGCCCTGCCCCACAGGAAACTCTTCCTTTACTAGGTTACTTCCTCTGGGAAGAACTTCCAGGTGGAAACTGAGATGCCCACTTCCGTGCCAGAAGCTCACAGCTGCGGGGGTCACGGAGTGCTGCTCTGCTCTTCCTTTGTCCATCCCATAGCCACACTGTGAGCAAGGCCCTAGACCCAGCCCTAGACGAGGAGCCCACTTGCACGGAGCATGACCTATTGGGGCAGTGGGTGGACACCCATCAGTCCTGGCCTCCTGAGTCGTCCCTGAAGCATGAGCTCTGATGAGAAGGGACAGGGCTATGCAGAAGCAAATGCTCAGGAGACCTGGCCCAGATCAAGAGGTCTGTGAAGGTTTCTCTGAGCACACAGCCTTCAGCTGGGAACTGGAGAAGGGGAGGAGGCACACCTTAGGTGAGATGGACCAGAGAGAGCCAGCAGAGTCTGAGCTGAGCCCTGAGCCAGGCATGGGGCTCCCCAAGGCAGAAGTGGAACCCAAACTTCCAGAGCAGAGAGCCTGGAGAAAGGGCGAGAAGGGTTGGGAGACACCAGAAGAGGCTGGGCCACAGGATGCTTCACAGAGTGTGGGATTTAAACTTTGCCCCAAGAATAGGGAAGAGTTGCCAAGGAATCTATCCTTAAGGGCTCCATTTGTTTGCTTGTCTCTTATTTGCTTCCACTTTGACACACCAGCTCCTGGCCCAAGGCCTGGCAAGGCCTGGGAGCCTAATAAGCATCAGTTGGGTGATGGCTCAAGTCACCCTGGAGAAGAGCCCAGGAGGAAAGATCGTGGAGGGCCACACCCCACCTCTCCCACCTCCCCGCTGCCTCCCCAGTTCAGGTTTGAGTCTGAGACTGAGACTGTAAAATCCACACAATGGAACACTCGGCCAGGAGACCCAGGCTAAGCCATTTCTTCCATCCTCACGGCCCTTCCAAGCTGGCGGCTCATATCGCCGTCCTGACCGATGAGACAAACAAACCAAAACTGGTGACTCAGAAGTGGGGGAGCATTTGCCAAGGGCCATTGGCAGATCTCCGGGTGTTCTGAGAGTCTCGTGTTGGCTGCTGGTCAAAAGCAGACTCCTCCATGGCCACAGAGAGCCTGGATTTATAGGCTTAATTATGTGACTTTGCTTTGTTTTTTAGCTCAAAGAAAAGTAGGTGTAGGGGGATGTTTTTAATGCTGCCCTCAAATGAAAGCCTATTAAAACCACCCTGATCTCGAACCGGAAGTCAAAGCAGATGGATCTCTCAGCAGCAACAGAGTACTTTTTATAGAATGGGAAGTCAATTGAGAAATCAGAAAAAAAATTAGAGTTGGGAAGGACCTCTGTGCTCACAGGGGTCGGGTCCCCAGAGCTGCTATCGAGTTGTCCCCTGTGGTGCAAGGTCTAATGTTTTGTCCACTCAAGTTTTAAATATCTCAACCAATAGCTGTCCCCTGGCAATGCCTCTCCACGGGGCCATAGATCTTGCTGTCAAGGCTTTTTTTCCCGCTATTCAATCTCATTTTTCCTTTCCTGCACGACATCCCATTTGTCTTTGGCAATGATACAGATGAGAGTGTGCTGTCGCTTGAAAACAAAAAGCCCTGTCTTTGCTTTCCATTTCACTTTCCAGCTTCCTCTACCTATGGAAACTTCCAGGTCTTTAAAGGAGAACAGGGGAGGGCTGAGGGGTAAAGCCAGCAAACACACTAATGTTAGTTCTGAGAGAAGCAGTTTCAAGAAGCCGGACCCCAAGGCCCTGAGAGATACTCCAACGGAAGTGGATTTTCAGAGGCAGAAGAGATCAGTCTCCCTACTTTATTTATTTATTTATTTATTTATTTATTTCCCCCCCCCCTACTTTAGAAATGGCCAGCCCGGAGCTGAGCCGCCTCTCACCGTGACAGCTGGGACAGAAGGTGGCAGCAGAGTACCAGGCAGCGAAGTCCGGGCAGTCCTGGATGACTGAGAACCCCAAAGGCCACAAAATCGGACTGGCCGGGAATGCTGCTCTCAGGCCAAGAGTGGGCTGTGAATCAAGGCTCTGGCTGCGTTTTAAGACAAATCTCAAGCAGCCAGGAGCGTGTGAGCCCAGTCCATTTTCTCTGGGAGAACATCCTGCAGCAGCCAGAATTTAATCCAAAGAATAACTTCAGTTCCAAGCAGAGGTATCGGTCCAAAGTGATCCGAACACATAAACTTCTTGTCTGGTGTGTGTTGCGGGGGTGGGGGTGGGGTGTTTAAGGAAATTTCAGACTAATACTTTTTTTCTCCCTTTTATTCTAGCCCCAATTTATTTATTTCCAAATTTGTCTTTGGTTTTCTTGTGCCGTTTCCTGATGGCTTACGTATTTGGTGGTGTTTGCATTCAGTTCTTTACTAAGCAAGGACCGATGGGGTAAGCATTTCTGACTTCAAGTTGGACTCCTGCTGGGGAACCAATTAAATGTAATACCCACCAGGGAGAGTGTGATATTTTTTATTACTTTCTAATTTCAGCCCTGAAATGGCTTCAGTGATCAGAACATTCGTCTGCTTAAGAACCTAAAGGAGCCAGTGAAATGATGCTTTTGATTTGTATTTCGTTTATAATGGTCCACACTGGCCAAGAGCGCTGGGGAGAGTTTCCACCCGGCCTCAGAATCTTGCCGTGGGGGCGGGGCGGGGGGAAGCAAGACAAAGAAAACAACCAAACTTTCTCTTGTGCTGCTTTGCTTCATCATACTGGGAAACTGCAGCTATTTTGGGAAAGACTTTTTTTTTTTTTTTTTTTTGATAGGGTTTTTTTTTTTTTTTTTTTTTTTTTTTTTTTTTTTGAGAAGTTGGTGAACTAAGGAAAAACGGATGGAAGAGTTAGAACAAAACAATTTCCCTGGATTTAAATCTATTTAAACTCCAATAGTAAATCAAAACCATGCCTCTTTCTCATTACCAATGGCCTGATAGGAGGGTCTCCTGAATGCTTATTAGGGCCCAAGGAAGAGTTATGGTTCAGTTCTAAATACATTCCCAGGAACCCCCGACAGTAGGTGCAAGAGTGGTTGCTTCTCACTGCTGTTTGTTTTATGTTTTTGTTTTTGGTTTTTTTTTCTCTTCTTTAAAGTTAGCATAAAACAGAAAGGCTTGAAAAATAGTAAGGGTAGGGGTCTATATATATTCTAATGAGGAAGAAAGAAATAAAAACTTAAATCTCTGAATTTTTAGTTATTTATCTTTGCAACAAGGATGCCTTAAACCCAGCTTTTGCATGAAATGAATCATACCAAACAGCTAACAACCCAGAAAAAACAGCTAAAAGCTCTGCTCCTGAGCTGCTCCAAATCTTTTCCATTTGCCACAGGGTCTTGGCTGAGGGCTTATTTCCCCCCAGTCTTCTTTCTATTTTCCTGGCTCACTTGCTGGCTTGGCCAGGAGGTAATTCCAAATGTTTATCTGAAGTAGCTCACTGGTATTCTGGGGGGGACTTTCCTCGCAAGCAAAAGCTCCCCTTCAAACAGGGGCTTGTTTTAATTCCCACTGCTTTGCATTAGGGATCTCGAATCTCCTGGTAGGGAACGAACGGTTAATTTTAGTGCCGCTGACTCCCAGAGACGGATGTGTTTAGCTGTTCTCAGCGACAACTTTCATAAAAATGTGATTCGAAAGCGAACATTTATAACATACTGTAATGCGCCTGCTACTGTATTTGCTATTATATGATGCTCAGTTAAGATTATCTTCCCTAGTTTTAAATAGAAATCCCACGGGAGCAAAAAATGTTTGTCTTTATTGTGTATAGCTTCCTTAAGTACCACTTTATCATATGATTTAAAATTCAACAATTTAGCGGCCAGTATTTATTATTTAAAGAAAGGGTAAGTGTTTCGTCAGAGTTTGTCTGAATTTACAGTCACAAATCAATTCATCTTCCTCCCTCACACCCTCCATTCTTCCCCCTTTTTCTTCTTCTTTTAAAAAAACCCAGCAACTGGCTGTTGTTGGGTTTTAAAGGTACCTAACAATTCAACAGCCCTTCGTGAATAAATATTTGTACATTATTTGAAATGACCAATTTCCGTGATAGGCCTTTTAAGTCCTTGAACAGAGTAAAAAGTCAATATTTCTGATCAAAATATTTCCCTGGTCTACACTGGCAATGAAAACTGAGCTAATTACACAATAAACGGAAACCTAAACACAAACACATGACTGAAGGAATATGCACAGAGGCATCAAGCGGAACCAAGCCAGCAAAGTCAGCCTTTCGGGGAGGCAGGCAGTTAGGACCCCCATCTCTTGCTGAGTCTGGAGGGAGGCCCTTGCCTACAGCTGAGTAAGTGCCCCTTCAGCTATAGCTCGCCTTTTGCAAGACATCAGATTTTAGCCTCTGGGAACTACACTATTTCAATCAACCAATTTGCCATGTTGTGTTTTACAGTTTCTAAAATTAACAGCAAACCCAAACAAAAACATGGTTGGTGTGCAGCTGCCTACAGGGGACTGTCATCTGGTGGCTTCAAATCTGTTCCTTATCAAACTCAGCCTCTTTGTTTGTCCTACCTCCACTTTCCAATGCGCAGCATTAATTAACCAACCTGTCATTATGGGCTGGTAATGACCAAGTTTTCCGGGGATCCAGCTAAAGTCAAGAGGCTGGATAGGAGACTACAAGACTTTATAGGAGACCCAAAGCCGGGGTGGAAGAGATGGAGGAAGGAGAAGTCGAGCAGTGGGGCAGACTCTGTTGCTTCGAACACCCTTCATCTCCTCAAGCAACACCGAACATGGAAATAGTGCCGGTTTATTCCCTGGCATTGAGCTAAGCTAAATTTTTCCAGGCCTCACGGAGGAATGTTCTTCCCAATATCTGCATGAATTATGAAGCTGACTTCTAACCAGATGTCAGGGGCTCTGCCCTTCCTGTTCACTCTGGATACATCAATGTTTAACTCATCATGCCCCTCGCATTCGTCTCGTTTTTCAACCCTTTCTCATTTGGAGGTTAAAAAGGAGTTGGGGTTGCTTTGTAAGTCACTTTGATTTTACAGTTTCAGTGAACTGATCCATGAAACTCCAAAGAATATGTTGACAGAATCCAAGGGGAGAGGGAACAGAAAGAGGGAGGGGAAAGCAAAGCAGATGAGAAAAAGTAAACCAAAGAATCTCTAGTGGTGCATTTTCCCTAAGAGACTTCTGGCCACCTCCCTCTCCCCTGAACTGAAACTGGGGCTGGGGCCCTCTCGCTGCCGACACTTCCTGGGAGTGCACTAATCCCAGGAAACAGCCCATAAGTCCTCCTCGGAAGGAAGCAGATTCAGTGTTGAAAGGAGCCACAGCTGATTCTTTAAATTCTGTCTTCTGCACCCTGACTTTCCCCTTGAACATTCTCATTTAAAATTTCCTCCATCACCCTCCACATATATAATTTTCCAAAGCAAAGAGTGACTTTTTACAGTCTCTGTGTGCCCATAAAATTTCATCTTGGAGATTTTATTAATAATCATAAAAACTTCAGTATCTATCAGGATCACTTTGAGAAGGGAAAGGCAATTTTTCCTAGAAGTGTGTTCAAATCATCTGAGATAAATGTTAAAATGAAAAGGGGGTCAACTCAGGGCTGATGATCGAATCGCCTTCCCTCTGCCCTACTTGTCATGGGCTGAGACACCCCACAGGCTGCACAAGCAAGCTGGCAGGCGACACCCCCCACACCTGTGGCCTGACACAGCTTTATGTGGAGGGAGACATCTGACCTTCCTGGCAGAAGGGTGTGCATGACCCGCACCATGGAGCAAAGGGACAGGGGACTCCACGCTATACATATTTTATTGCACAAGGATGTGTTTCTTGGGACTTGGAGAGCCCTAGAATGAAGTACTTACGATAACTCTTGACTACTTTCCAGCCAGCCCACAGCATTGGCCCCAGTCTTCACTTGTTGACTGTCGGTTAGCACTAACCAGTTCAGCCCACAGGAGGTCCCTGCAGAGGGAGCTATAGAGTGGGCTGGTGGCTCGCGGTTCCAGGAAGAGGCTGTGTGGTCTGGGACCTTCTTCCCTCAGGGGCCCTCAGCTTTTCTGTTCACAGTGTCCCCTAATTCTTCAGTCAGGCAGGACTTTGAACAGAGAGCCAAGTGACCTCATAATCTATCCATATTGAGGCAGCATCCATGACCTCAAGTTTAATGCTATAATCCCAATAGCAGACACTACTGAGTACCAAAAGCTAGGCCTTTCCCTATATTATCTCAAATAATTCTCACAAGAGTCCTAGGAGGCAAAAATCACTATCATCTGCATTGTATAAAGGATGAAACAGACGCCCAAGGCTCTAACCACCTGTCCCCTGATACCCAGCTGGCAAGAAGCAGCACTGACACCAGGACTCTTGTTCTTACACATTGTCTTAATCTAATGTGCTTCATTTTGATACCTGACTTATCTCTAAAACCATCTGAATCCTACGGTTCAGTGGAGAAAGAAGGCAGAAAGGACCAAGAGACACACTTGCCCCTCAGAAGCCAATGCTTCAGGAATACAGGTATACTAGGTGTACTCACATCTTTGATTAATAATTTAGCATTCATTCATTCATTCATTCATTCATAACTTCATTCATTCACAAATTAATTTACTCACAGAAATACCTGGGGTTTGAGATGAGAAAGAAGAAAGGTAGATGGCAGAGCAGACCCTCCCAGCCTTAAGTAAGTGGGAAAGGCAACAGGGCTGGGAGATAAATATCTCATCTGAGAAGAGAGAGAAGAGAGGGAGTCTGGGAGCAGACCTCCCAGGGAGCCGTCCCTGCCCTCTACTCAGTTTTAGCCAGTTGTCCTTGAGCTGGTGTTGGCTCAGGTTCACAATCCTGCTGACGTGTTGGGCCTGAGCATTCCTGGTGGTGGAAGCTTCCTTGTAAGCTATAGGCCGCCCTTGGCTTGCACTTGCTACATACTAATTGCATCCCTTCCCTTAGTTGTAACAAAGAAAAATGTCTCCACACACTGGCAGATGTTCCCTGGGGACAAAATCATTCCCCCTTGAAAGCCACTGGCTTAAGTTAACCCAGATAATTTCTTAGAGTTACGTAATACCTTTTCCTTCCCAAAGTTTCCATGTAATCTTGTGACCTTTGGCCCTTGATCTAAGAGGAGATAAGCAAATGTATTTGACAAGTACTTAGTATACATACAAAGCAAAGTTTTTCTCCAAAAGGTGGCTCATAAAATTTAAATCCTTAACAATTTCTCATTCTTAAAATTTTCTCAATTTACTTTGTTTTGAACATCAAGAAAATGTTTGAAGAAAGACATTTAGTCCAAAGTGACCTCAATGGATAAGAAATGGCGGGGGAGCCCGGGCAGGAGTCTTACAGATGTCACTTGGTAACGTCAGGAGGAAAAAGAGAGGCAAAAATATTTAACACAGATTTGGCTATTTCTGAAGACATGACTGTCATTGAAAACGTTGGAGGTATTTTAAGCAAGTCTTTTAAAGTTCACTTTTTTAAAAAGTGACCTTGCAGAGATCATAAATATCCACCAAAAGGACAAGTGCAAAAGCCACCTTGGGGTTTTCAGTAATATTTTCAGTGACAGCATCTTGCATGGATTCAAAGTGGTGTATTTTGAACAATCTGGAAGTGGAGAGGATTCACAACCGAGAACCAAGTTAGATGATTCAAAGGCAGCTCTCGTGATGATCAGAGCAGTTGAGAAATGGGTAGCAGGAGATAACCGTGATTATTGCATGACCTACACTTTTTAAGATGCAATGTTTATACCATTTTATGCAACATGAAGCACATGTAAATGTATCGGAATGTTTAGTGTAGGAGTAGACATCCTACCCTTTCATAAAAATGTGAATGTCCAAGGTGGCTTTCTCTCTGAAAAGTGATGTATGCCTTGCATTAGGGCGTGTCTTACACTCGAATATTCAGGCTCTCTAAGTACTTGGTATCTTTAAGATTCTGTGCATGGGCATGAAACACGTGTTTCTAGCTCCTACAGAGTTTACATCTTTTGCGGGAAAATAAGACCCAAGCAGAGGAAGCAACTCCACATGACCCAGTGTAGTTGGCTCCAGGTAAGTAGTTCAGAAGGTGTGTTAGGAAGAGGAAGAGGCAAGACAGCCTTCAGGGAGGTCACCAGATGCCCTTCAGCTCCTATTGCAGGATTCACGATCAATATCCCAAGCAGTGACTGCCAGGCTGAGTGCTTGGGCCTCTCTCCCCTGCCATCCAAAGCCCTGGCTTCAGCTCTCCCCTGTTGGCCCTGGACTTTGGCGATGTCTTGAGCATCCACCTACCTTCCTCTCCTGCCCCCTTTGATTGTGCCTCACCCCTGCAATACTCCCCTCCTCCTTCTCACTGGCTGGACAACTTTCTTCTCTTCTTTTGCAAACTCCCAACTGTTCTATAGACGTTATTCCCAGTCCTCTCTGCTCCTGGGAAACTTTCTTAGACCCCTACTTTTGGTCAGATTCTATCATTTGCAGCTCTCACAACATTAGTTCTTTTCTCCACAGTACTTCTCTGCTTATTCTCATGGATCCATTAGCGCTGTGGTTACTGGTGCATTGAGTCTCTGGTACTGTAAGGCTAGTGCGAGTACAGCCTTTGTCCTTTTCTCCTTGTACCTGTCCTCAGAACCGGACCCAATATAGATGGCCAATATGTAGTTGTTGACTGAATTGATGATTAAGTGAATGTATATTTGCTACAACTTAAGCCTTTGGCTTCTTCTTATTGTAATATCTAAGCTTTATAAAATGAAGCTTAGTCGCTGGCTTCTGAGCTCGGCTCTGGAGAGTGTGCGGGCGCCATGTCCGGCCATGAAGGTGGCAAGAAGCCCCTGAAGCAGCCCAAGAAACAGGCCAAGGAGATGGACGAGACAGAATGTTCAAACAGAAGCAAAAGGAAGTGCAGAAGAAACTTGAGGAGCTAAAAACGAAGGCCACGGGAAAGGACCCCCTGGCCACAGGTGGAATTAAGAAATCTGGCAAAAAATAAACTGTTCCTTTTGTGTACAATGATGATGACCCTGGATTCCAGTCCTATTCAGATATCTGGATGCCCGACCATAACATCTCTTGACACCTATAACTACAATGTGAAGTGTGTTCTTGGAGTCTGTTGTACATGTAAGAATAAAATTTTATGAAAAAAAAGAAAGAAAGAGAAAAAAATCATACAGTGGTCTATTGTCTCTTTAATTTTCATTCAACTATTCATACCTCAGCTGTGAATTTAAAGTAAACCCAGCCTATAATCCTGCCATAGTCTACTCTTTGAATCTTTGTTCTGGTTTGAAATCTGTGTTGTCTGGCATTAAACCAACTTATTTGAAAGCCTAAAAATAAATAAATAAATAAATAAATAAATAAATAAATAAATAAAATGAAGTTTAGATCCAATGGCACTAAGTCTAGCACTCTATGTATTTCTTGTTTAATCCTCACATAATCCCATGATAAGCTCTATTATTAGTAATACTCTTGTTTTCCACATGAAGAAAGCAGAACTCAGAGATGCTGGGTGCCTTGGGCAAAGGTGTGGGCATAGGTAGTGTGCAGAGGAGCTGGGATTCGATCCCTGGTTTGTCTGACCTCATGGCTCTATCACTGTTATATGATTGCTGTGGGTTAAATGCAATCCCTCATTCATGAACAAGAGACTTAAACTCATATGCTAATAGTGCCTGAAAGTGGGAGTCTCTGAGAGAAAATTAGGGCCAGATAAGGTCTTGAGGATGGAGACCTTTCTGGTGTCACTAGTGGCTTTATAAGAAGAGGGAGATAGAAAGTTCTGTCTTGTCATTCGAAGCCCTCCATCATGTTATAATGTAGAAAGAAGATTCTCAGTAGCACATTGATATTGGATTGTCCCAACTTCAGAATCATGAGCCAAACATATCTCTATTCTTCATAAATTACCTACTATTAGGTATTCTGTTATAGTAACAAATAGTTGGGGCTGGGGAGATGGCTCAGTCGGGGCTGGGGAGATGGCTCAGTGGAATAAGCGCTTCCCTGGCAAGTGCAAGGGCCTGAGTTCAATCCTCAGTTCTGCCAAAAAAAAAAATAGTGGACTAAGACTATTATATTATATTATATTAATATAATCTGCCCAGATAAACTGGCACTGTCATAAGATCCAACATCTCTAAGAAGCTCTGGACCTTGTCCCTGATCTTGCCCCTATTGCATTACATTTAGCTGGTTCCCTACCATTAGGTAATCAATACCATTTTGTGAAGTCAGTCTGTTTACTTATAAGTAAAATCTCATGCACCTTTGTTGCTTTTCTCCTGGATCAGAAGGACTCCAGATACAGGAAATTCACCTCATGTTTCTGTACACCTTGTGGCATCCAGCTTGGAGCTGCGCACACAGCAGGGACTCGCCTGCTGCCCCTTTATTGGCTGGTGACATCACAAGGGAAGCAGCACCTCAGAGTTCAAAACTGCAGCATAAACCAGGTGAGATCTTCTACCCCTTTGATGTTACTGCCTTCTGCAGAATTTAATCAACAATTGTCTCTAATGGTAGCAAAGTGCTTATTTTAAAAACCTCATGCACTTTATTTAATCCATCAGCAAATGAAAATATTTGTTGAAGGCCAATCGCTGGCAGCATCCCCCTTTTCGCTCTTCTAAGCCCACCAATTGGCTTCTGGGTAGAGGGATTGGCCCAGCGGCCTCAAGCTGGCCTTCTCTCTGGGCGTCGATGTGGCCTGGTTAGCTCAGGAAACCACTGAATGGCTCTGTGGAAGCCCCTTCTTCCTTAAAACTGTTAAATAGACCGAATTACCACAGCGCAGTAGCCTTTCAGTCTGGCTGTCAGCTGCCTCCCAAGACATAAAGGAGGCGCAGCAACAAGGCATCTGCTGAACTACAGAGATCTTATACGAGATCAAAATAGCAGAACTTTTAAATTGTGAAACAATGGATCAAGAGAAGAAAAATCAAATAAGAAATGGTAAATATTCAATAAAGAGCGTGATTCCAGTCCTTGGTCAGGGAATACCCGCAGCTATCTTGCATCAACTTAAGACAGGCAGGAGCTCCACCAACAAGGATAAAATGAGATAGCAGGCGCATCACGTCTAAGGGGACCTGTGTTGCTATTTGGCCTAATTATTTGTGATATTTCACCCATCATATAAGAAGCTCTTCAGAAGAAAGAAATAATAATTTGTCTCCTTGAGAACAAAGAACAAAGAGTTTTGTTCCTCCCCAGAAGCTCCACTATTTAGCAGAAGGAAAAATCTGCCCATTAGCAGAAAATCCCCCTAGAAATCCCAAGCATCTCCCCAAATAATCCCTCAACCACTGTCAAATGTCCCCAGCGGGGAAGATGTGGGAACTATAGGCTTTGCTGCAGGAGTAAGAGAACAGATAAGTTCTAGGGGTCACACAAAGGAATGTCCCCTCCACTCTTGTTCTCTTGAGACTGGTGTGTGTGTGTGTGTGTGTGTGTGTTACACAAGAACACATACACATGCACTTTAGCCACAAACACAAAAAGAAGGACAACCCCCAGGCTTTGCTTCTCTACATTTTTTCTAGTAGTAAGGTCTATTACTTTTGGTGGAGAAGTCATCACAGGCAAGTCTACATGAGCAGCCTGGGGTGGGAGACAGCAGCTCCCCATCAGCCGGACCCTAGACTCCTCATTTCCACTCTGCTGCCCTCCACATACCCCTTCCATGATGTGGCTTGAGATGGCTATTCCCTCTCTAAACATCTGTCCACACTTGGGAAAAGCAAGAGCCATGGAGTGAGCTCTCCTCAAAAGAACCTCCCTGCAGCCCCATGCTTAAAGATCAAAGGCCACTACTGCTAATAAAGAAGGGGGAAACAGATATTAGGGAACAACTACCAGTCTCTACAACTCAAGTTATCATAGGTTGGCGGAGGCGGAGGGGGGGGCTCTTCTCAGGCAACACCACCCTTTCTGGCCAGAGAAACAGACCCCCCCCCCCAGCTGTGGTTCTTGTAAGGATCCGAACATCTGACTCCAGTGCACTGAACCAAGAGTTTAAGACTACTCAAAGGGGATCGATGCATTTTCTCTCTGAGGGGTTTGAAGTTGGTTGGTGGTGGTCACTATCCTCAAAAACAGAACTGTCCTGGCTGCCATGCAGTGGCCACCTTCTGCCAAGTTGGCCTGCAAGCAGAGAACTGGTTTGCAGAACCCCAGAAAGGAGCAGAAGCAAGAGATGCACAAGCCGGGACCAGTAAGTCCAGGAGAGGAGCTGCCCTTGCTTCTGGTTTGGGGGATGGGCTGCATTTCCTTCCTTCGAGTTGTGGCTGGGTTGCTTTGTTCTCATTGCTGAGATAAAAACCCAGCACCCATATCTGCATCTTGTACTCTGAATAACTACTACAAAGACAACAATATGCAATATATTAATTGTTGTAACTGTCCTACTAACCTCTTTTGAAACTGTCTCATTGCTATTTCTTTCTCAATAAAATTAATTAAAAAAAAAAAAAACCAGCACCCAAAATTAAGGAAGGAAAGGTTTATTTAGCTCACAGTTCGTGGGGGTTTCAGTTGTAATCAGCTGGCTCCAAGGCAGGGTGACATGGCACAGGGGGCAGCAGGAGACAGCAAAGCAACAACAGCAAAAGGAGGGGAAGCAAGCCTATTCCGCCTTATAGTGTAAGCAGGCGACCCTGCCACCAGGTCGCTGTAGCGCCCACACCATCTCCAGGCCCTCCTCTGGGACAGGATGGGGATGTTTACAAAGTGAGGAGCCTGGCTCCTGCTTAGTTCCTTAGTTGCTTAACTTCTAAACTTCTCAAGTTGACACAATGTACCAACCATTGCAGGTTGCATAACAAATCTCCTTGCCCTTACAAATACCCTCCACTTTTGGCTTAAGCTAGTTAAAGTGGATTTCTCTTCTTTTTGGTCTGAAGAACTTGATGTGGTTTTTGTTTCTGACCAGGTGGCAGCAGTAAGCTCTATGGTCTTCCCATCCTGTCTTCCCGTCCAGGGATAAATATACCTTTCTCTTTCTAAGGACTGTGACATCCAAGGCTACCAATCCATCAAGCGGATTCCCTTTAAGAGTTTAAACTGTTCACCTTTCCTTGAGGCCCTTTTTCATTAGATCTTGGGCTCCACAGAGACAGCACATAATATCAGGAAGTGCCACAAAGGCCCAACCTTGCTAGGAGTACTGGAGAGGGAGGCAGGAGTTGGAAGGATTCCAGAGGCTGCTGGGTCATCCAGTGGCCCTGAGGTCCACCCTGGAGTGGTTATCTGTGCAGACCTGGGAATCCACAGTATTCCTGCAGTTTGACAGCAAACAAATCTGCCCGTACAATTGTGCCCCATATATAAGCCGCTCAATTCAAGGAATGGAGGACTAGTGCCACATGACAGATGCTCCGCCCATAGCTAGGGATTCCCCCTTTGCGTCCTTCAAGCGCTTCACACTGGGAGAGGCCATCGGATGGCTCCCTCTGCTGAACAGCTTCTCCGGGCATGAATGGCAAGTTGCTGAGTTTGTCTCACTGAGCCTCCATTTCCTCGTTTGTGAAGTGAAGGGGTGACATCAGAACCATTTTTCACTCGCAGAGACAGGCTCACCCCATGGGTTCAGAAAGATGAAGAGCTCAAATGTTATTTTATAAATTTCGAGATAATAAAAAAGGATAAAAATGATATAGAATTCCAAAATAAGATGATAGGCAATTAACAATGGTTATTTATTGCATATTATTATCTCCAATGTAGTTGCTTAGATTACCAGATAGAGACACGTAAGATTAATCAATCAATATAAACACTGTGTTTATTTTTTTCTCCTTTCCTCCACCCCAGTTGTTCTTCCATTTTGAGCAGTTTCTTTCCCTTCCACAGTGTCTATTGTACCTTTTGTATTTTATTTACTTTCTCAGTTTCTTACGCTAGGATGACACTACAATATTTACACATGCAGGTCTGATTTATTTCACTTTTGAGCATAGGCTCTAGTGGCATCTGTTTATCCATTTACCTACGAAAGCCACAGGTTTATATTTCTTTATAGTTGAGTAGTACTCCATTGTATAAAAATAGCACATCTTTTTTACCCATTCCTTGGTTGACGTGCATTTGGATTATTCTTAAGGTGTACGTATGACACCTGTTGCTATAAACGTGGGTGCACATTTACTACTCTTTGACGATTTTTTAATTGTTTTGGGAAGCTACCCAGAAAAGGAACAGCTGGTCAAATGGGACCTCTAACCCTACTTTTTGAGGAATCTCCACACTAATTTCCACAGTGGTTCTACCAATCTACATTCCCACCAACAGTAGAGGAGGGATCCTTTTCCTCTACAGCCCCTCCAGCATTTGTTATTGGTTGATTTTTTTTTTTTTTATAATAGCCATTCTTTCTGGGGTGAGATGGAACCTCATTGTTGTTTTAATTTGCATTTCTCAAATGACCAATGATGTTGAACATTTTTATACATTTATTTGCCTTGTATTTCTTCATCTGAGAAGTGTGTATTCATGTCAAATGCCCATTTTTTATTAGGTCTTTGAACTTGGGGGCTCTGGCATTTGTTTTTTTTTTATTATTCTTTATATGTTCTTGGTATAAGTCCTTTGTCTGAGGGACAGTTGACTAAAATTATTTCCCAGTTTGTGGGTTTTCTTTTCACTCTGTTGGTGGGTTTTCTTTTCACTCTGTTGGTGGTTTTCTTTTTGTATGTGTGCCAAAGCTTTTTAATAGGATGAGGTCCCAGTTATTGATCCTTTGAAGTATTTCTGAATGCAGTTTAGTGGAGAGTTCAAATGATGTCTTTGCTACTTACTGGTTGTCTAACCTGGAACATAAGCCTTTCATCTGAAATCACAGTTTCTGATATGTAAGTGATGAGAAGTGAGAGCACCTGCCTCAGCAGGAGGGGTGTCCCAGGGGCTGAACGGATGTAGGCAATATGCCCCACAGTGGGCCTGACACATGATGTATGTGCAATGAATATGTCACTTATGTCTTCCAGAAATGGGTCCCTCTCACAGGCCATAATATCCTCCCCCAACATTATATGACATATACAGTACCGTATGACCGACTCGCCATCTTTGATAAATGTTGCTTTCATGAATTAGCTCTGGTTGAGGGAAAAATTAAAGCAAAAGGGGGGAGGCTATGGGATGGGGCGGGGGTTATGAGCTGTGAAAAATTCCTGAGTTATTTTCTAAGTAATCTGGCTTAACACAAAAAAAGTGGGGGAAATCCTTCCCTAAGCACATATCCTATAAATTTTCAAACCTAAGTGTGTGTTTCAATGGAAGCATAATGCCTATGTCTCTGCTCCTTGTGCACTTCAGTTATCAAATTATTATTTGATGTCTCATAAGCATCCTTCCTTGTTGAGTTTCCCAGACAACCACCTGTGTGACAGTTGAGCCTGAAGGTACCTTTCTGCCACAGCCCTGTGAGCTGATGACGGCTTCTTGACTCCCTCTCCTTGGCTAGAGGGTTTTGGAGTTGGGTGGGCTGATCGCAGGTGGTACCAGCCACCTCGAAATGCAGCTTGGCTTGAGAACGTGCCCTTAGCCAGCCTCTCTCCTGGGACATTGAGCACAGTGAGGCAGAATGAAGTCGCTAGTCAGCTCGGGATGCTGGAGCAGTCTGGCCATGGAAACCAGTGCTGAACGAGAGCCAGAAGCGTCTGTTTCAGGGGCTCCCCTGCAGGCGGACCCGAATACTTTAGAAGTAGTCTGAGAAATACTGAGCAGGGGATGGGAGGGTGAGGCAGGAAGGGCAGAAATTCAGTCAGGCGCATGTGTACAGCGGGCAACCTTACTGGAGGGCTCTGAGAAGCAGGGAGAATGACGGGCCTCAGTTGTTGGGGGGGGGGTAGCCTCAAACTTCTGTCAGCGATCGGTGGAAGATGCCTCGCAAATTGTATTGATTCCTTAGTGTTTCTGGCCTGCACTAAGAAGACCCACAGCACAGGGACTGAACTATTTCTCAGAAATGTAGTATTGGCTCTGCTTCAGAGAAGTCTTGGAAATACGATGAAACAGAAAGGCTCTGGGCTCTCCAGGTAGCCTCCTGCCTCCAGAGGCCCAGGAAGTAGAAATCAGGAAGCTAGAGATGCAGGAAGTAGCAAGGGTTGGAGCAGCTTTCATTCAAGGTGTCAAGAGAGAGAACCTGATCGCCTTCTGCCTGGCCCTGCATGTATGAGTAGACAGCCGAATGAGAAACCATTCCCTTGGCTTCCAGATGGGAAGTAGGCACGAAGCTTCACAGAATGCCAGGGTCTCACATTGTGGCAGCTGAGGGAGGTAATTCCCCGTAAAAAACTCGAAATGCTGGAAGTAACCAGAAGCCATTTAGGTTTAACCAGAGGACTCAGTGGCTATTTCTTGTCCTGCTGGGTGGCCAAGGCCTGCACCGCAGAAGGCTCTGGGGCTCCCTCTTGGACTGAATGGAGTCGGAGAGGAGGCTTTTCTTAAGTTTCCAGCCTTGCCAGGGTGCCTAGAACCAGACGCTTCCTCCTGATTGGGCTGTTGCCTTGCGATCTCATACAGATGGCTTCTCCTTTCTTAGTATAGGACATTCAGGGTCAGAGGGAAGGAGACGTGAGTATAGAAAGGTCACATGGTTCCGAGTTCTCGTCTTGTTTGCTCTGTGTAGTTATATGCCTGAAGGTAAGTCCTTCCACTTCCAGCAGTGTAAAAGAGGCACCCAAGATCACTTACATGATGTCCCAGGTGGTGAGAATGAAAAGGAGTCAGGAGCCACGCGTGGTGGTGCCCACACTCTGGAAGGCAAGCAGAAGGCAAGCTCAGGCGCTGCGTGGGCAAGTCAGCAGCTTAGCAAGGCCGCGTTTCAAAATTGTAAAAACGTGTGAGTGGTGGGATGCAGCTCAATGAGAAGGCCCTGGTTCAACCCCCAGTACCAATAAATAAATAAATAAAGTCACGATTATAAATGACAAAACAACAATAACAGAACAAAGAAATAAAAAGCATTATACCAGTGGGTATTGCTATAACGGTGAGAGGTCCTGCTTTAGCGATTATCCAGATGGTATGTGATTATAACTAGAACCTCCTTGCTATTCTCTTGTAAAAACCTATGTCTCTAGAAAGATAGACATAGCTGTGTCACAGAGGCTTTTGCATAATCATTGTTCTTGGGTTTCAGTTGGAAACTATCCAGGCCTCCAAATGTCCCCCCTGGGGGCATGCTCTGTTGAGGAATAGGGTTCAGAGTTTTATCACTCTTCCTGTAGCAACGTAGATTTCTTTGGGCTTCTCCCAAGTCTAGAGTCATAGTGAGGGTATGACACTAGATCAGCGTTTTAGTTTCTGCAGGGACCTGTGCCAACATGATATGGATCAGGGAGTCAGGGGAGTTTTCAAAGCAATAATATAAATGAAAATAAAATATGTTTGGGCAAGCAGCCTGCTCTCTTAATATTATGTGCAATGTTATGAGCTACCTCTCCTTAAAAATTATTGCCCCTAGAGGTACTTGTGGGAAAATTGCTCCACTAACTTAGAGATTTTAATCCTTCTGGTAGAAACCTACAAAATGCCTTAGTGTTAGATGGGGATTCTTCCAACTTCCATTTGTATGCTCATTATAATATTTCTTGCTTTATCTCACTTCCCCTCTGTAGTCACGTGGTCTCTACTTCCCTGGTATAAACTTGAGTATCGTGGGATGAAACAGTTGTTTTCTGTCAGTGCTTTCTAAATGTCCTGGAACTCTTTCCACCTTGTAAAACTTGTGTCTCACTCCCAAGTCCCGCCCACCTTTCTGGCTGCAGCCATTGTGAAACAGAATGCATGATGGGAAGTAGAAAGGGCAAATAATTAGGACCTACACATGTTTAATTCAAAAGTAAACTTGAGGAAAAAATCTCTGTCAGCCTAAAAAGTGAAAAAAAAAAAAAAAAAAAAAAGGATTTTCCTTTACACAGAAGAGGGAATGCCATTGGCAGTTGTGTGCTTCATACCCAAGGCCTCCTGGTCCTTGCTAAGATGGAAATCCTGGTCAGATCAATGCTGTCTCCCGAGTAGAAGGGACGGTATCAGGGTGTCAGAGACTCTGTCTCATGGAAGCTTTTGCATAATCATTGTTCTTGGATTTCAACTGGAAATTAGGCTTAGAACCAGGGTGTGCTGTGGAGATTGATGGCTTGTGCTGAGAGGGTCTACCTCGTGTGACTGGCCGTGGAGTGGCGAAAGAGCAGTAGGCAGAGGACAGTGAAGATCTTGAAGGGCTGTCCTAAGCCTTCCATCAGGCAGCAACCAGAAAAGAAAGAGACAGAGAAAGCAAAACGAAACAGAGACTTGCATTTGTTGTGTTTTGGTTGGTCTGGGCTTGCGCACTGAAGCAGTTCCAAGCAGGCTGCAAAAAGAGCTAATCATTGAAAGAGAACCTTGAAAAGAACTAAGGCTTTCTCTTCCCTCTGTGAGAGTCAACTGAAGGGACACCATTCTGAAGTGCTTCCTCTGACCCTCTTTGTAAGCAAGGCTCTGCCTCCCCGTTTATCCTGTGTCCGTGCATCCCAGGATTATGATGACATTGTGCGGCAGCCTCTCCTAACTTTCAAAAAAATGCCAGTAAAATAAATAAATAAATAAATAAATAAATAAATAAATGCCACATAGGAAAAGGACTACTTAAACTGAATCAAATAATCTTCTATATTTCCTACATATTCAAACAACCCCTCTCATGTGCTCTCAGAGAAGCCAGCTGCCGGGTTGTAAGGTGCCATATGGAGAGATTCCCCAAGGCCAAAGAGTGGGAGACTCTTCTTGCCAAGAGATAGCAAGAAATGGATGCACTCGGTCCAGTAGTTCATGAGAAACAGGATGCAGTCAGCACACCCGTAGGCAGGAGCTTTGGAGCGACAGGGGTGCCCTGGCCACTGCCTGGCCCCAGCCTCTCAGAGATGGTGATGGTAATTGTTTCTGTGACTCTGTGACTCAGAGAGAGGCCTTTTCGTCTATAGTACACACCTTGAAGCTGTGCTTCTGATCAGTGGCCTCTTGTTAAACATGGAATTATCAAATTTAAAGTTCTTTGTATATTTCTACTTCTTCCTCCTAGATGTTTGGAAGCAGGGGGAGGATGCTATAGAGCATGGCTTAACCTGGAGGGATGTACACTCATCTGGAGTCATCCCAATTCCAAAGACTAGCTGCCAGGAGCAAGCTGCCACTTGCATGTGTTCTGCTCACAGGGACAAGCCGCTAAGAGCACCAACCACTCCACCACTTTAAAAGAACCATGACTCAGGAGTAGAGATGGGAGGAAGGTCGCGCCTGTGCTTTGGCGTTGACTTTTATGATTAGCGTCTCTCTAGTCAGGCACCTGAACCTGAAGCACTGAGCTATGCTTTGTAATACACTTTCTCCTACCTCTCCACATTCCTTAACACTTGCTCATCGTCTTTCTTCTGAGGTGCCACCTCCTCTGAAGTGTGCTCTTGACGTCTAAGTCAAGCTCTCATCAGATGTTCTCCAGTCACATCCTGGCCTTGCTACATTTCTCATGGTTTTTTTTTTTTTTTTTTTTGTAATAATTTTATTGAGAAACAAATAGCAATGAGATCTCGTGTTGTTTTTATAACTGCCTGCTTATAAATTTTTTCCCTGCTAGACTTAAAGTGCACATTTCTTCTCTTTTAAGATTACTGTTGCATCCTCGATACTTAACATGGACTCTGACACTAAATAAATGAGTAGGACCTATTCAACCTCAGCCAGAGCAATCAGTCAAAAGAAAGAACCAAAGGGGATGCGTGTATAAATACATTTCCTCATGCATTCACCTATTGATGTGGATGTGCAGGCTACTCCCAAGATTTAGCTGTTACAAGTTGTACTGCTATAAAGAGAGGGATGCATGCGGAGGAAAGGAGGAAGCCCAATTGTCATTACTTGCACATGGTCTTTTACATAAAAGAACCAAAAACTCCTAGAATAACCAAATTCAGCAATGTAGCAGGATACAAAATTAGCACACAAAAATCAATAGCATTCCTGTACGCAAATAATGAACTCACCAAGAAATAAATTAAGAAAACAATACCATTCACAATAGCATAAAAATTTAAGCTCGTAGGAATCAACCTAACCAGGGAAGTGAAAGGCCCCAACAATGAAAGCTGTTCTTAAAAAGTAGATCAAACAAGACACCAGAAAATGGAAAGATGCCTCCTCTTCCTGGAAGGTAGAAACAGTATTATCCAAGTGGCCACACTTCTCAAACCTATGATCCTGATCAAAATACCAGTAGAACTATAGAAAACAATTGTAAAATTCTTATGAAATGAAAAGAGACCCAGAACAGCAAAAGCAAGCTGTGGCAAGAGAGGCAAAGCAGGAAGCATCACAATCTCAGATTTCAAGTTAATTTCAAAGCTATCATGATAAAAATAGCATGGTACTGGCACAAATGCAGGCATGTGGATCAATGGACTAGAATAGGAGATGCAGAGGGGCCAGTAAGATAGCTCAGTAGACCAAAGCACCTGCTTAGGCGAGCGCAGGGACCGCAATTCCACCCTGGCAACACATGCCCTGCCAGCCCCACCCCCAGGATGGGCTGAGCCAGCCACAGTCTCTGGGCATAGTCATGCATGCTTGTAATCCCAGTGCTGGAGAGGCTGAAAACAGGAGGATCAGTATGAGTCCAAGCTGTGTAGTGAGATCCTGCAACAACCAAACACATAGAAGAAGAGGAAGAAAAAGAAGAGGAAGAGGAAGGGGAAGGGGAAGGGGAAAGGGAAGGAGAAGGAGGAGAAGAAGAGAAGAAAAAGAAGGAGAAGGAGGAGAAGGAGAAGGAGGAGGAGGAGGAGCAAGAGAAGGAGAAGGAGAAGGAGGAGGAAGAAGAGAAGGAGAAGGAGAAGGAAAAGAAGGAGGAGGAGGAGAAGGAGGAGGAGGAGGAGGAGGAAGAGGAAGAGGAAAGAAGAAGAAGATG
>NW_004524618.1:13847887-13877274 GCF_000260255.1 Octodon degus | reverse complement strand
GAAGAGGAAGAGGAAAGAAGAAGAAGATGATGATGATGATGAAGAAGGAGGAGGAGGAGGAGGAGGAGGAGGAGGAGAAGAAGAAGAAGAAGAAGAAGAAGAGGAAGAAGAAGAAGAAGAAGAAGAAGAAGAAGAAGAAGAAGAAGAAGAAGAAGAAGAAGAAGAAGAAGAAGAAGAAGAAGAAGCACACTGAAGAAAGATAGCTTTTTAAAGAAAACATGCTGGGAAAACTGACCACCCACATTCAGAAATTGAATCTAGATCTAAATTTCTTACCATGTACTAAATGGATCAATGATCCAAATATTAAAACAATATTTAATCTGCTGGAGGATAAAATAGATAAAACTCTTAAAGACACAGTTGTAGACAAGGACTTTCTGGATAAAACCCCAGTTACATAAGAAATAATATCAGGAATCTATAAATGGGATCATATCAAATTAAAAAAATTTTATACAACAGAGACAACCTATGGAATGGAAAAATAATTTTCCTGCTACACCTCAAGCAGAAGATTAATATATAAAATATATAAGGAACTCAAAAATGAATGCTCCCCCACAATAAAAGAACCAATTAAAAAATGGGCAACTACAATGAATCGACAATTCCATAATAAATATATGGAAAAAGTTCAGCATCTCTGGCTATTAGAGAAATATTAATAAAAACAATAATGAGATTCCATCTTACTCCAGAAAGAATGGCTAATATCAAGAAATCAAATAATAACAAGTGCTGGTAAAGCTACAGGGAAAAACAAGCCCTTCTACACTGTTGGTGAGAATGAACAACCACCATGGGAATCAGGATAAATACTCCTCAAAAAACTGAAACTAGAAGGTCCTTTTGACCTAGCTCTTCCCTTTCTAGGTATATTCCTGGGAGAATTAAAGGTCTCACATCACAGTGATACATGCATACCCGTGTTTATAGCAATCCAAATCATAATAACTAAATCTTGGAAGCATCCTACATGTCCTTCAATAGAGGAATGTGTAAAGAAAATGTGGTATTATATACAATGGCGTTGTGCTGTGCTATAAAGAATAAATTTGAGTCATTTGTAGGAAAATGGATGGATCTTGAAATTATGATGTTAAGTGAAATAGGTCAGACACAAGCTTAAATATTGAATGATTTCTCTTATCTGAGCAACCCAATATATCTATATCTATATCTATATCTATATCTATATCTATATCTATATATGCAAAATAGTCTGGACACACCGGTGCATGTCCATAAACCTAGCACTTGAGAGGCTGAGGCAGGAGGATTAGTTCTAGTTTGGACTACATAGTGAGTTCAAGGTCAGTCTGAAATACATAGTGAAACCCTGTCTAAAAAAAAATATTAAAGAGCAAAATAAAAGATAATAGGGGGCTGGAGAGATGGCTCAGTGGTCTAAAGCACCTACTTGAAACAAGCTTGGCAAAGCACAGGGACCGCGGTTTGATCCCCCAGCACCACATGCCAGCCAGCCCCGCCCCCTGGTGGGCTGAGCTGGCCACACACACACACAATAAATAAATGTAATAAATAAAAATAAATAAATAATTTAAAAAATTATAAAAAAAAAAAGATAATAGGAATCAGGCAAGTAGATCTTTTACAAATTGCAAGAGAAACAAAAAATGGGGGGGCATAAAGAAATTAAAATGTTTTATGTACCACTCCTTTATGATGTTACATCAACTCCCCATGATGAATGTGATCTTTATGTAGCACAAACATGTATCTAAAAAATTAAAATAAAAAAATTTAATCGCAAATATTTGCAACATGAATGAATGAATGCTTTGTACTCTGCAAGCTGAAAATTTGCTTTCAGCATTGACCACGCATCTTACTATCAAAACTTCAGGACCAGCACCTGGGCACAGAGCACCAGCAGCAAAAGGTGGCTGAAGTCAAAGGGACATTCGTATTATAGGCGTAAAGAATGAGGTGGCTGTCCGCATAATAAAAGTGGTCCGCCACACTGTGGCTACCCATCACTTGTGACTCAAGTGTGGGTGTTGTGTTGGCTTCAATTATCTAGGTACTTCCTCATTTTATTTTTGTCCATAAGCTCCTTTACCCTTCTTGCAATTGGGTAGTTGGAAACACTTTTCCCTCCCATCAGAGAACATGAATGCATTCCGAGGCACTGGTCTTCCCCCATCCCTTTTAATTCTACTTTATTCCTTGCAGTTCCAGTTGTTGCCCTGAGATACGGGCTTCAGAACTGTTTCTGAACTACATTCTATTTGGACCAGTCTTACAAGTAAACCTCAGTAAGTTTCAGTGTCTGGTATTCGCTTTGCACATTGTTCTGGCTTTGAGTATGTTGAAGCCAAACTTTTTAAAGTATTATAGAAGGAAAGAGCTTAAAATATTTTCAGAAAAACTCTTATTGATGTCTTAAATCTTCTGCCTTTTGCAATTTATCTTAAACCACATGACTACACCAAATAGCCTCCAGAAGGCTTGCCAACTCCTTGGCTGTCTCTAAAGAAGGAAACCACTTGAACAAAAGTGAGTTAAAAAAGCTAGTTAAACAACTGGTAGCTCTAATAGGGTGGATCCCGCCTGTACCAGTTAGCATTTGCCATATAACAAACCACCCCCAAACACAGTGACATAAAGCAACGACTTCCAGTGCAGGTCCAAATCCATGGGGTTGGCCAGGTGGTCTGCGGTGGGTTGGCCAGGTGCCCTTTGCTGCTGGTCACTTCCATGTCTCTGCAGTCAGCAGATAATGGGCTGGTGGCTGAGTGACCCAGAGTGGGCCTTTCTCACAGGCCTGGCAGTTGTCATGCTGCCTACAGGGACTCCTGGGTTCTCCTCCCCTTGGCCTTTCATTGGTAAGTCACCCAGGTTCTTTCGCCTCAGAGGTGCAAGCCTAATGAGGAAGGGCAAGCGGATTCCATTGTCCTCTGCTTGCTTCACATTGGCTAATGCCCCCAGCCCAACAGATTCAAGGGGTAAATATTCAAGGTGTAAAGAAATAAACCCTACCTCTTAGGGGGTATCAGTAACATCATAAGGGAGTGGATGCAGAGAGGGATAGGACTCGGGCCATTTCTCCAGTTTGTCATGGTGTCATCTCCATGTCAGCTCCACACAACTGTCCCTGTTCAATCTGCAGGACAGTTTGTCTCCATCTTCTGGATGGAGATGCAGCCGTGTGGAGAAGCGAAGTACAGCTCACGCAGCTGCACCACTCCGCAGCGGTAGAGCTGGGGTTTGCACTCAGCCAGGCACCCCTCTGAAGCCTGCGTTTCTGGCCATGCTTCCTGGTGCTTAACCCAAGCACTGTCTGGCTGCTAACAGGTTGCTCATCTAAATGCAAGCCTTAAAAAGAATGTTAAAAAATTCATGCAAGTAGGCAGCAGCCTCAGTCTGTGTTTATCAAACATTTTCCTAATGTTTTGCAAAGATTATTTTCATTACCAGTTCAATAAAACCTCAAGCCTCAGATGTGGTTTTTCAGGCTCTCTCCTGAACTCTCAGGCCCGAGGCTCCTCGTGGTAATGCAGCCTCCACTCCTTCAACTCCTCGTGACATTCCTTCCCACTTAGGAAACAGAAGGATCCTCCTTTTTGAAGCCACAAAGTTCTACTGTAGGTTCCACTCTTGGAAGAGGCAGACTCTGCCCCCTGAGGCTTGTTCCCAGGCCCAGCTCTCCTCTCGCAACCCAGGGCACTGAGGGCCACTGCAGTCCAAGCTGTCATCTAGGTAGGGCCTGATCACATGTGCTCTTCAAGTGACAGCCAGATCCCCAACCACAGTGCAAACGAAGGCTGAGGCCCATCCGCCTAGGCCCTACGAAGCCCTGCTGTCTGTGCTGCTTATTCCCGCTGCTGCTCCGCACCTCTGCAGCCTTCCTCTCCGGCCAAGCTAGGCTGCTCTCTCACCCCATCCTTCTCCCTTGATTTTCTCCTCCTTCACTTCCATTTATTCTCCTGCAAACTTCCTTCCCTGTCCTCCGGGTCTCTCTTCCTGGCTAAGGAATGCAATTCACCAATAGAGATGCACCCCAAAGATGCCTTTGGTTACCATTAAAGAGCTGGAGGACCCATAAGTAAGTGAATTAAATGCACTTGATGCATCCAGTAAGCCTATTTTGATAGACTAAAAACACATTTTTTAGCTCACATCTATTCTAACTCTATTCTGAATTCTCCCATTCAGCAGAAATGAATTCATCTTCATTTGACAATTTTATGACTCAAATCACCTAGCCTCTGTCCATTTATCTGATTTAAAATGCAACCAAAGGACAAGACTGCTTTAGCAGAAATCCAGGCAAAGCCCACAGTGTTTGCCATCAACATAGTTTTTTTTTATAATATGCAAATTTCTCCATGTATATCAGGGGCTGTGGGTGGAACCCATCTCTTAAAGGACCGGTTTTCAGCAATAGCAAATGATTCAGCCATGATACCAGTCCTTGGGAGTTTTCTTTTTATACACTTTATTAAAGCTCCTCAGAGATTGTTCTTACAAAACCCAGCCCTCAGCCCTCAGAGTGGCCAACCTTAAGCATGTGTTGACCTAAGCTATATTGCCCAACGCACTAACCAACAGGATAAATAATTTATTTAACATTTCCTTAAATTTTATTTTGTTTGATTTAAACTCAAATTAGAAACCTCTTCTCCCCAAAAGGAACACTGTCTTATTTGTGTATACAATGGAAATATTTGGAAACAAGTAGGCAAAATAGAATCTGTTTCACAAATTTTAGGAACACTGGAGAGTCTAGAGCCTACAAAATAAATGCGGGACATTTGAGCATTAAATTAGAAGCTGGGAAATTTGGTAGATGGTTCTGTGCTAATTCTGAGCATTTCCTTATATTGGTGGTAAAATAAACATCCTCACACAGAAAAAAATATGGCAAGTTGGGTGCAAAGGGATTATCAATAGGAAAATTCTCCAGCCACACAAATTACGCAGAAGCAACCACACGGGCTGTATTCATGTTGACAAGTCTTTTGTCCAGAGTTTTTGTAAACCTGGTGCTTAACTACAAGCGAAGGGCTCAGGAGTGTTGCTGGAAGCAGCCTCCCTTGCTCTGCAGAACTGTGCCTCAGTGCGGATATAGGAACCGCACATTCCCTACCCCTGGGTCACAGATACAGTCCAGCGCTTCAGACCCCACCCCCTGGGAGCCTGTGATTGATCAGGTCACCCATGGGGTTCAACCCAAACCAATCGTATTGGTTTTCAGTTCCCTGTGAAGCAGGAGGAGAGGGGGCCCACTCTTGTAGTCATAGAAATAGAAGCAAATCAGAGCATGTGGTCTGAGTCTAGAAGAGCCAGAAAGAGGCAAAATTGAGCGCTAGCAACCAATAGATTTCAGACAACCCTGCACAAACTCCTGAATCCAGCCATGCCTGACCGCTAATTCCTCTTTCCACTGAAGCTGTCAAAAATCAGTTACCTAATAGCCAGGAGTTCTAAGTAATCTCGGGAGCTCCGGAGGAGGTACAGGGAGACCTCAGGGGTGTTTATCCATCACCCCCATCATTAGCTTTCTGATGCAACTTCGATTTACTTCTATTGTAAACCCTAACTTCAGAGTTACATCTAAGTCTGTTTGCCTTCTCTCCAGAGTCAAGTTCCCTATAAGAACAGGAAGCCCGCTGCAATAAGTGTCATGACCATACCCTAGCGCAGCCAATGCCTGTGAAACATTCCTGTTAATTTCTGAGCATGGCAATGTATTAGCATTAAGTCTGAACATTTGTTCAATGACCTGGAAATTCTTACACTTTATGTACAATTTGTGAAACTAGGCCGAAGGCTCATTTTGAGTCCAGGTGGAGAGGTACTTGACACTTTAAAAATGAGATGGGGAACATTGGTCTGAGCCCTCTACATGTATAATCTCATTGTCTCCCCCAAACCCTGTGTGACAGCTAAGGAAGAGACGTTCAGAAGGTCTCAAGAATTTGCTCAAGGTTACAGGAAATCAGTTACGGAGGCTGGGTGAAATTCTCGTCTGGCGAATTCGATCCCTCTTAAACCCTAGCCACTATGCAGAGAAGAAAAAGCACAGAGGCAACCCTGAAGAGAACATGCCACCACACAAGATTCAGGAGGGGCCGCTCAAGGTCACGCGGGATCAAAGGGCACTGAACTTGGCTTAGGCCGGTCGACATCCCAGTTCTGCGTTTTCTCCCTTTGTGCTCCTGAACACATTGCTTTAACACTTTAAGCCTCAGAAAAGTAAAATTGATAATACTATATTCAAGGACCAGGCAAATAGCTCAGAGGATTAAAGTACCTGCAAGCAGGTGCAGGGGCCGGGGTTCGATCCCCGGGCCTGCTGTGCTGGCCCCGCCCCTGGGGCATGCTGAGACAGTGATTGAGACTGAGCGTGGTGGCGTGTGCTTGTCATCCCAGCTCATGGGAAGCTGTAAACAGGCAGATCACTATGAGTCCAATCTAGTAGTGAGACCCTGAACACCCTGTAGATACTTCCCTAAAATTATGAAAAAAAAATTAATGCTATAATCAAGAGGCTCTGAGTACAGCTGCCAAAAATTCTTCTTCCCTCAAACCTGAATGTCACTCTTTGCACCAAGAACAGGATGAGTGTTCTTTAATATTGGCGGGTCTTCAGCCTTGCTTGTGTCAACGGAACGGCGAGAAGTGATGGTCTTAAACTTCAAAGCCCGGGCTCCAAGCTTCTCTACTTGCCCTTGGAGCACAGCCCCAAGGCTTTGAAGAAGTCCATCTCAGACTAATGAATAATTAGAGGCTCCTTTGAGTGTTCAGGCCTTGACCAAGCTCCTAAGTAAATGCAGCCTCGTGACAGACTCTAAGCAAGACCAGCAGAAGAACCTGCCCAGCTGAAACCCAGCCAAGCCACAAAGTTGTAAGAAATAATAAATATTGTTATTTTAAACCACTACTTTGGGGGATGATTTGTTATGCAGTAATAAACCTACTTACTTTGCTGGGTTGTTGGGAAGATTAAGCAGGCTAATGGATTTAAAAGCAGGAGCACCTGGGAGAGAGCTGCACATTCATCTGTTCCCTGTGTGCTTCTTGGGCACGAATTCTGTGTCCAGCACTGCTTGAGGCCACTGGGACCATGAGGAAAGGAAGACAAGGTCCCCAGGCTCTTGAAACCTACATTGTAAGAAACATAACAACAAGTAATCAGAGGTAATATAATGTCATGTCCTGGTTACCATGAGAAGAGGCACTGTCCAGCGGATTTAGCGTGGCGTGTGCTGTTAATTATCTGTGGCTCATGCATCCCTGACCCATGACTTTAGAAATCCCATGAAAGTGAAGCAGGGTGGGAACGTGGAGACGGACACAGAAGTCCTGTTTTCAGACACCATGGTCAGAATGACCGCCTACTTATGGGGTATTTGAGTAGACTCTGAGTGCTAGGGGAAATTGGCCACATTTTCCTGTGTGCATGTCTGGTCCTCCAGCTATATCCAGTCATGCAACACATTTTTGTTTTCTTTTGGCAGAACCGGGGATTGAACTCAGGCCCATGCACTTGCCAGGGAAGCACTTATTCCACTGAGCCATCTCCCCGGCCCCATGCAATACATTTTTGATGTTGTTTTCAGCTCACCTACTTTCACTGACTGAGAGCTCTCGCGGCACTTGGAAGCCTTTCTCATTCGGCTCCTCTGTGGTATGAGTAGTGGTTGACAGCCGGGAGTTGTTCAGAAAGCTATACCGACCATGGCGTGAGGCTTGGGCCACTCACTACTCACTGTTGAAGTTACTCAGCATAAGACACCACAGAACTTCCTGCTTTCCATAACTTGGAGGTACCCCGCCTGTCAGGGGACCCCATGATCCACCTGAGAAACCCTGACTGACTGGGGCAAACTACTGGGGACAGCACTCGTGCTGTCCTACCCACCTAGAGCAGAGCTCTAAGATGCCAGAAGGGATGCTCCCTACAAGGCTTCTCACAGACTCCCCTCCCCCAAGTACCTGCTGAAGTACAAGATGCAAGGCCTCTGAGGACAGGGGAAACCCAGGGAACAAGGAACTTGTCTCTTCCTTTATCCTGAAGCCAACCTGCAGGCTCCAGATGGAACTTGTGGAAAGCAGGCCTCACACAGCAGGGGCTTCTTCCCCACCAGAGACCCTGTGCTTTCCTTTCCACCAGGCCCACTCCTATGCCCATGGCACAATACACTCATTTGCCTTGTGAAAAATACCACACTTTGATTTCAAAGAAAACACCTTGACTGTGTGCAGCCACGGGCCAGTGCCAACGGGTGAGCTTCCCCCTCTGCCCTTCCCACAAATTTTCTCTTTATTCTCCAACAGAGCAGATAGCAATACGGCGACTTTGTCCTCCTGGGGCACCACATTCCACGAAGGGGCCTTTGCTATTTGCCTGAGAGAAAGCCCCGCCCGAGCTTTCCCCCACAGAGCCCTTCTCTCCCCGCCTCTCCTCCAGCTGCTCCTGGTTCAAGCCACTGCCTGCCCCAGCTAATAATGCCTTGTCACGCAGTGACAGAATTATGGTCTCACACTGGCTTCACTTGTCACAAATAATTGCGCTCATTGCGCATCACATTGAAGTTGTCAGGACTCTCTTACGCCTGTAATTTGTGTGAGTTGATCATACTTTGGTAAATCAGCAGGTCGTGACCTGTGCCCTTTCGCCCCAGCGGCTGGCTGAGAGCGACCTACAAATCTCGTGACAGGGACAACAGAGAGGGTATGAACTGTTCAATTGCTCGTGTCTATCAGCTGCCGTGGACAAGACCCGTGTTCTTCCCTTCTGCCGTGCCTTTAAAGGGTCTAACGCAGAACCCATGTCAGCCTGGCCTAATTTCTTCACATCTGCTTTTTTCCCTCCCGAGATTTTTAGAGAACTTTTGGATATTTCTCTTTTATTTTTCTTCTTTACCACAAGACATCTTGGTGCCAAACCCAAGTGTCTTTCTTCCATGTGTTTTGAATAAAAACCCCCACCGTCGATGATGAAGTGAGTAGAGCTCACTTTTTGCATCCAGCACAACGGGACTATGTTGGACGCAATGGCTAAGTTCTGCTGGCAGCTTTATGAGCCTCTTTGCTAGCACTTTATTGGGTAACACGTTCACAAATAGTGTTCCCGAGCCTTTGTTTTCATTAAATTACAACATGTACCATCAAGTTGCATTTAATTCACCACTTTGTATTTTCTACAGAGGATCACTGACCTCGCCCTTTATTGCCAGGGATCGTCAATAAATAGCTTCTCTGAAAGTCTGTGCGGAAGAAGCAAGTCGCCCAGGTTCCAACAGACTGATGCTTTTGTGATATGCTAGAGAGAAGTCGAGCACAAAAAGGTTTTGTGTGGTTTTGTCTCCAGGGAGGCTGCTGCAAGTGTGGTGCCCACCACAGGGTAGGCTTCTTTTCAGGTTTAAGAAAAAGATGCTGTTGGTGTGCCCCTGGATTCACACCGATGGCTTTCCCCCTTTGCCAAGCTGCTACACCCTTATGAAGAAGCACCAGTGGGGCTGCAATTCTGAGAGCAGATGGCAGCATCTGACTGCCCATTCTACCAGGCCAGGAAGTGAGGGTGATGTCATTTGCTGGAGAAATAGCTGATGTATGGGCAATAAGTGAAATGAAAGCCAAACAAGTCATGTACCCCACTCTGTGCCATGCACATGCATGTCATCTCTGAAGGCATCAGAGATGAAGGTATCCTGAGAACACATGACCCAAGGGTGACTAGCAGAACACAGAAACAGTACGGAGATGCCACAAGAACACAGAGTCAAGTTCAGCTATTTTGGTCCCTTTGCCCCTCACCTGTGTGGTTCCTCGGCAGACAAATCCATGATGACGCTCAGTGCTGGTAGGCATTTCGCTTTTGATACAGTTTAAGAGCAGCCAATCACCAGGTTGGAGCAGGGAGTGCGATAGGAATAGGGGTAGAGAAAGAAAGTGTAAGGTCTGGGTCCCTGCTATGAACCTTCACAGAGTCCAGCTACATGCAAGTTCAGTACAGACATTTACAGTTATGTGGTCTAGGTTTAACCATGCAGCTCACCTTTGCTGAAAGAATTTAATGGGAAAGATAGGCAGAGAGGAGTTAAAGTCATAGGGGCACCAGCAACTAGCTCGATGATCCTCACAAGTTACCTAAACTCTCTGGGTCTGTTTCCTCACCTGTAATGTGCTTGGCACATAGCTATTCTCAGCTTAGGTTCTTTTATTTAAAAGCTAAATACCCTGATGGTAAACTTAACCAAAATTCATGAAGGAATTTGGAAAGGTGCTGGGTAGCTTACAGAGTCCACAGGAAAGCTAAAAGCGAAGAATATAGTTGCAGCCAAACTTCAACATCGGTTACGACATGACCTGTGGCAGGGCCACTAGTGGCTGCTTGGCTTTATGAGCTATTGCTTCCCTCTCTCCGAACCCAAAGGCCACAGCAGCAGCTCCGACCAGCTGACTCCCAGTCACAAGGTGGTGGCCACCCTGCGGGAGGCTGGGAAGAGAGAACAGTCCAGTGACACTTTAGAAGGTACTGCCCACAGCAGTGAACGTCTTACCCAAGTATTTGCTCCTTTTTCATTCTTCACATGGGGCCAGCAGTTTTCTAATTTAACTCTTGACAACTTTAATAGTACAGTTTTCTTGTTTCCTTTTAACAAAAGAGATGGGCACACCTGCCTTTAAGGGGCCTGATTCACTTGTCTGAAGGCATGCAGTAGGTGAGTGGCATGGCTTGGGATGAGAAGCCATCTCTCCAGCTCCTACTATGTTAAGCCTACATTTACCCCATGGAGTGACTACATGGGAACTTGGGGGAAAGGACAAAGTGACAGCTTCCTGCAGAATGCGAGCACAGGCTGCCAAGGGCAGCGCCATTCTTGCTTCCAGAGTTTTCAAGAGAGTTTCCTAGAAGTTCCTTCATTGGCAAAGCAAGTTCACAGCTCAGTCAAGGGCATGGACAAGGAGCTGGGGAGATAGTCTGGCATTCTAAGCACCTGCCTGGCAAGTGCAAGGACCCAGGTTCGATCCCCAGTACTGCATATTGTGTTTGCCCTGAAAAGGCGTGGTGGAGCACACCTGTAATCCTAAGTCTGGGGAGGCAGAGACAGGAGGCTCATTATGAGTCCAAACTGCATAGTGAGACCCCGTATTGAAAGAATAATAATTTTAAAAAATGGTAGGGACAAGCAGAGAAGGGAAAACACGTAGAAGATTCAGCCACATACTCTATTATTGAGCAGTTGTGTGCTGGGCACCAAGCTAGGTGTTTTGTGGCACTATTTTGTTACTATTTGAAATAAGCTCATGAGCTATCTGTTATTATCCTCACTCTACAAATGAGGAGCTCAAGCTACCGGAAGTTGAAGGCACATGGAATGATACAAGCGACCACCCCACCAAAGCTGGGCTTGCTCACAGGCCTTCTAAGTCTCCTATGTCCGCTAAAGTTCCTGGGTGGTGGCGACATATAAACGCGACCTGGGAATCCCTGGGTATAATGGCGTGGGGATTTAAGAAAGGCCTGGGGATCTCGTCACCTCCAAACTCGTTCGTTTCTGTGGAGGGATCAGGAGACAAAAAGCTGAGGAATATTTCATGATCTGGAAACTTTCATTTCCTTCAATATGAAAATGTTTGACATAAAGTATTAAAGATGTAAAGATTCAGAGGTTGCAGGAGGCCAAGAAAGATTAAGAGATTTTTTTTTCCCTCCACACAAAGTGCATGGCATATCCATTATGGGGAGCTCCCCGTCCCTTCCCCACTTAATAGGGAAAACACTGAAAACTTTGAAGAAATGCTTTCTTTGTTCTTTAAGTTCCATGATTAATTAGGTATAAGCCATGTTTCAAAATGTTTCGTCATTTATTTGTAATTCTCCCTCGAGCGTGTACAGTGACTTGGCTCAGAACACATCAGTTACGTTGCAAATGCTACTCATATGCTAAAACTTTTTATGTTTCCTTCCCTTCCCTTCTCTGCTTTCCTCTGTAGTACTTGAGGGGAAAACAAAGCTGGGTTTCAACGGGAGGGTGTGCCCGCTCTGCACCAATTTCCCTGGGCCAGTCAGTGGGTGGTCTTGTGCTGCTCTGACTGTAGCCTTCTTGCACCAGTCAGGCTTCAAGGCTGTTTTTGTCTCTCCATCTCATTCACACTGTTCCCCAGAAGTGGTCCCCACGTGCCAGCTGATGATCAGAGAAGTAGTGGTTCTGAACAGAATCCAGCTATGGGGTCGAACTTGACTTTTAGAGCTTTATCCTTCTAATCTATAAAATGGAAACAATAAGGCTTTCTGCAGACCACTGGGTCACTTAGAGATGAAATAAAATTTAGCACAGTGTTGCATTCAGAATATGCCTCTAGGAATATCTACTATTATTTCTATTAACTTTTAGCTTGGTGCAACTCCTAACCTAAATACACATAGCATAAACACACTCCTGGATTGAGTGATGTAGGACAGTGTTTGGAGCACTGACTTTGAATCTGTCTCCAGAAATGGAGACAATTAGACAAGTTCCCAAGTACAGGCTCTCTCTCTCTCTCTCTCTCTCTCTCTCTCTCTCTCTCTCTCTCCCTTCACTATACACACACACACTCACACTCACAGCTACAATATTTTCAGAAGATACTTCTAGAGCCGAAGCTATCCCTACTTGCCTTCTCTTAGACTTCCCAACTTGCTACTGAGAATTTCTTTGCTATTGTATTTTGTTTCCCTTCACTCTTACCAAAAAGAATATTTCTCCAGAGCAGAAGGTTGTAACACATACCTGTCATTCCAACTACTTGGAGGACTGAGGCAAGAGGATGACAACTTTAAAGCAATCCTGGGCCACATACCAGACCCTGTCTCAAAATAAAATTCAAGAGATATTGGAGATACAACTCAGCGATAGAGTTCATCTTGCCTATGACAGTGAAGTCCTGGGTTTAGTCTCTAGCCTGAGACTGAAGTTCAGTCTCCAAACTTCTTCAAAACCCATATCACTCCTCCTTTGCTACTATTAGAGTTAATAAGATGGACTGAATGCTGTTCAGGCTGCCCAGTGTCAGTAAATTTCTTCCTGGAGCTTGAGAATGTGTTAAGTTGAATCACTGTGGATGTCAATTACCTAAGGCTGTGGTAACAAACTGAATAGCTTAGATATCAGCAGACTACTGTCTCACAGTTCCACAGACAAGAACAAGCTATGAGCACTTTGGTTCTTTCTGAGGCCTAGGATGCTCAGTCTGTTCAACGTCTGTCAAAGGTTCAAAGAGGTGATGTGGAAACATCAGTGGGCTTCCTACCTTTGCAGGCAACATCACCCAATCTCTGCCTTCATCTTCTCATGACCTTTTCCTTGTGTGGACATCTGTCTCTGTGTCCAAGTTTGCTCTTTATAAGAACACAGTTATTTTGGGTTGGGTCATACACTAATAATTCATCTTAACTTAGTCACATACCCTCATCCCCACTGCTCAGAGCTTCTTTCCAAATGAGTCCATATCCTCAGGGGGAATAGGACTTGCACATCTTTTGAGGTTTTGGGGAGAAAGACATATTCAAGGAACACCCAACTATGTAAGACAAATTCTAACAGACATGAAAAATCAAATAAGCATTAACACAGTTTAATGGGGAACTTTAACGTCCCATTGTCACAAAAAGATTGATCAAATAGGCAAAAAAAAAAAAAAGTATCAGCAAAGAAATAACAGAACTAATCCAAACTTGTGAAGAAATGAACTTCATAGACCTTTACAGAATGTTCCACCCAACATCAGAGTACACATTCTTCTCAGTAGTACACAGGATATTCTCAATCACAAAACTCCATAAAAACATGAAAATTGAGCAATACCCTCCTGAACAACCAGTGCGTTATTGATGAAATTAAAGAAGAAATTAATATTTACAAAGAAACAAAAATGCAGATACAGCTTATCAGAACCTGTGGGATACAATGAAAGCAGTTCAAAGAGAGAAATTTATAGCAGTGAATTTTCACATTAAAAAAACAATGAACACAAATATACAACCTTAGGCTGCACTTCAAGCTTCTAGAAAAAAGAAGAACAAGTCAAGCCCAAAGAAGGCAGGAAATTATAAAGATCAGAGGAGAAATTATTGCAATGGAGACTAAGAAAACAACACAAAGAATTAATACATAGAATAACTGGTTCTTTGAAAGAATAAATAAAAGTGATAAACCCTTAGCCAACCATATTAAAAAAAAACACCTCAAATTCATTCAATAACAAGCAAAAGGGGTGAAATCACTACAGATCTTTTGGAATTCATAAGCTTATCAATACCTATTTTGAAAATCTTTACTTTCATAGAATGGAAAAAGCAGAAGAAATGGACAAAATCCTAGATACATATGAATTGCCAAAGCTGAATCAAGAAGATATAAAAATTCAGAACCTAATATAAGTCAATAAAATTGAAAATGTAGTAAAAAAAAAAAAAACCTAACAACAAAGAAAATCCCATGTTCTGATGGATTCAAAGCTGAACTCTACAAGAAATTTAGAGACGATTTCATGCCAATTCTTCTCAAACTCTTCAATGAAATTGAAACACAAATAATTCTCCCTAACTCATTCTTGGAAACAGATATTACCTTGATTCCAAAATCAGAGAAATACCTAAGTAAAAAAGAGAACTATAGGGCAAGCTCTCTAATTAACACAGATGTAAAAATCTTTAATAAAATACTAGCAAACAGAATGCAGCAAATCATCAAGATTGTACACCATAACCAAGTGGGATTCAATCCAGGAATGCAGGGATGGTTCAATACATGCACATCCATAAATGTAATATACCACATCAAAGTCAATGACAAAAATCACATGCTCATCTCAATAGATGCTAGAAAAGCTTTTTGACAAAGTCCAACACTCTTTCATAATCAAAACCTTGCAGAAAAAATGGGAACAAAAGAAGAAAATTGGAATACATGATCTTTACCTCAACCTGATAAAAGCCATCTATGAGAAACCAACAGCAATACCATACTGAATTAACAAGAACTGAAAGCCTTTACTTCAAAATCAGGAACAAGACAATGATATCCACTGTCATCACTCCCATTCAATATGGTTCTGGAAATATTAGCCAGAACAATTAGACAAGAGAAAGAGAAATAAGAGGAATAATGATTAGAAAGAAGTGAAATTATCATTACTTTCAGATGACATGATAATCTACATAGAGCACCACAAAATTCCACCAAAATACTTCTAGATTTAATAATCAAATTCAGTGGCATAACTGCATACAAAGTCAGCATGCAAAAATCAATAACATTCCTGTACAAAACTAGCAAATATACTGTTAAGGAAATTAAGAAAAACACAACTTTTGGGGCCAGGGAGATGGCTTAGTAGAATAAGTGCTTCCCTGGCAAGCACAAGGGTCTGAGTTCAATCCCTGGTTCAAAAAGTGGAAAGATATTCCTTGCTCATGGATACGAAGAACCAACACAGAGAAAATGGCCATACTCCCAAAATTGTTATACAGATTCAATGTAGTCCCCATTAAAATAGCATCAGTATACCTCACAGATCTAGAGAAAATATTTCTAAAATTTATTTGGAATGAGAAGAGATCTAGAATAGCAAAAGCAATCCTGAGTAACAAAGAAGAGGTAGGAGACATATCTCAATCCCTGACTTGAAACTGTAAGCAAATGTGATAAAAATCAGCATGGTAATGGCAAAAGAACAGGCCCGAGGACCGATGGAACATATTAGAAGCTGCAGGCAAAATTCCAAACACACTCATCCACCTTATCTTTTACAAAGGGGCAGTTCACTGGAAGAAAGATAGCCTCTTTAAAAAATGGTACCAGAAAAACTGGCTTTCCCCATGCTAAAGACTAAAATTAGACTCATGTTTATCTATCAACATGCACTAAGGTCCAAATAGATCAAAGATGTAAACAGTAAAATAGAAACATTAAATCTACTGGAGAAAGTAGACAGAAATCTTGAAGACATAGGGATAGGCAGAAAGTTTATGAACAAAATTCAAAGTGCATGAGATATAATTTTGCATGCTTATATCTGGTAATCTGAATGACTCATTTGAAGACAGAAATATTTAATATAACAATTATTGTTGAATTCTCATCATCTTGTTTAGTGAAATTCTGCATTGTTTCTGTTTCTTTTATTATTTTTTATTCTCTTCAAAAAAAAGTAAAAACTTTAAAATGTATAACTTGTAGAATATGTAATGTGAGGAAGTAGAATTAAAAATTGTCATTTTTTTCCAAAGAAAATAAAGAAGCTGAGACAAGGGAAAGAAAAGATATCCAACCTGTAACTCTAGGAGTGAGTAGGTAACAATTCTAAGATGCCAGAAGAGAGGTCAAAACCAACACTCCGGGAGGGAAAAGTTTTCAAGCAGCATTAGAATCATCTGTAAAGCTTTTTAACAACCAATAATGATTCTGGGGGCAAAGACAGCAGGATCAGTAGGGCCCAGGCATTATTTTTTTAAAGGTGTAGGCAGGGTTTAGATCTATTGTACCAGACTAAACATATCGACACATGTGGTTTTCTCTGGTCTTGCCCAAAAGGCGTCTCTTGTTTGGGGCTTACAGTGTTACTCAGGATGTTTAAATGTCTCTTAAAAACTAAACTGACCTTTTCTCTAGAATTCTGTAGGGAATGTGAATTTTAAAATTCTCCAGATGGTTGCAATTAAGAAAAAAATATGCTCTTTTCTAAAATAAACACCCATCACCTTTGTGTTTGTCTGCTAATTTTAGCAGGACAAACTCTACCCAAATGGAATAGTGCAGGCTAAGGTTTCCAGCTCCCATTGTTTCCAAAGCTTTGAGGTCCGCAAGGGAAAAAGGTATAACAGGCCACAGGGACACCACTGCTGAGATGGCCAGATTGAAGCCCAAGCTCAAGGGCAATCCATGAAGCCGCTTCCGTGTGGTTGTGGTGGTGTCGGGGTCTTGTGTGTCACCTGGGGAGGCAGCTGCTGTATGGGGAATATACAGAAACATGCAAGCCACAAGGCCAGGCCCACAGCAGGAACCTGGGTACGAACAACAGGTTGACACTTAGGTGAATAGATTAGGCATCTGATAGTTGTGGCAGCTACCTCCTTATTACTATAAAATTTTTAGGCAATTTTCTACCTGCTAGAATTGAGTGATTATGCTTTTCTTTGTGTTCTAGAAATACAACACAGAGCACAGTCTTTAGATGACTTTTTAGTTGCATAGTTTATTAAAAGAGCCTGAAAGGACAGGATGCCCGAACCGGCACTTCAGGATGTCACTGCCTAAGAGAAGTTCTGAGAAAGACTGAAGAAATGGGAAAATAGACCCCAAAAAGGGACTATGAAATTATTCATTCTCATAAAAATCTGTTCTTGTTTCAGAGGGAATTAAGGGAGAGGGTGTAAAGGAAAATGAGAAAGTTAGTCAGAACTCACTGTGGCTGCGCCGCGAAGCCCACTCCCTCCAAGATGTGAATGTTAGCCACAGCTCGGCCATATTTGCTGGAGCACCTGCCATAGCACAGCAGTAGCCTATCAATGGCCACTAGCTTGACCTCTCACCCTGCTCCTATCCAAGGGGGTCGGGCAGAAAGGGGAGAAGGCACAAACTGCCTGGTGGTGTGAGGTTAGCGAGTGAGAAGCTCTCCTCTGCCAAGAAGTTAATCTCCAGTATTTATTTGGGTGCAAAGGAAAGTAGAATAATGGGGAAGGAGGTCCTCCATGTAAAAGAAACTCAAAAGCTTTACAGACTGAATTAGGTGTAATCCTTATGGGATCTCTAACAGCTCATAAATAACTTTTAATGAGATTTCCAGCAAGCAAAATAGCACATAAGGGAAAAGTATTCTTTCTTATTTTTGTTATTTTGTTTTCAATAAAGCACATACTTCATATCATTGTTTTCCAAACCCATAACCCAAAGAAGGGAAACCATTTCAATAAGAAGAGATTAGTACTGAAAATATTTAATTAACTGATAGGGACAGGAAACGCTTGAATATGTCATTGAAAATACTTGACATTGACCACTAATCTATGGAAACTTAGAGAGCTGAGTCTCAAGCATGTTCTGGAGTTAAGCAGAGAAATAAATCAAGGTTTGCAAATGTCATTTAAGTTTTCACCTGTCCCACGATTCAAAATTATTGGCTTCCCAATGAAAAGCATATGTGTGTCCCTTGCCTGGGGAATAGTAATGAAGTGAGGCGGACACTCTCCAGCCCTCCCTCCCATCGTGCCCCTCTTTATTTCCCATCGAGTGAAAATAATTACTGTATCCTTAAGGGAGCTCTTCCCTGCGTCTGGTCCGCCAATAAGCACTGCCATGCTAGCTCCTCCCGTCCTGCCCCTCTTCCTTGAGGGACCATGGTTTGATTTATGAGAAAATAGTTGGCAAATTGCGATGTCCATCTTGATGGATGACATCATTTGGACCATTTTGCTGATCATGTATGACTACCTTTTTTTGTTTAGCCTGGATGCAATTGATCCACAGCTCCAACAGCTGAGAGAGGGAGAAACAAAAATAGCAATTGCCTTTTCTTGGAGAAGTCACCGAGCAGAAAGATCTCTGGCCTTTTGTTCCCTGGAAACCCAACAGTGGTGTTCAAGTCATTTACAAAGAGCTTGCAGAGATGTTGTCCAAGGCAACCCCAACAAAGATTCTTCCGGATAGGCAAGACAGGAATTATTCTCCTTATTTAGAAGGCAGCAAAAGTGAAACTCAGAGAGACTGAGTGTTTTGCTCAAGATCTCATAACCAGTCAACACCCAGAGCTTCACGTCTTGGTATTCTGAATAGCAAAGCTGCTTCCTCTTCTCATTGCTTCTTGGTGGAATAAGAACACACATTTAATAAAAATTTGACTTCTCTTCATGTGAGACTGTTTTGTCCCACCTGCCCTTCCTTAGTTACTGCAGCCTTCCTAACTTGGCTTCAGACCTCCAGTGACTCCCGTGCCCTCTGCTCCCTGGCTGTCACTGGAATTATAATTCTATAGAAACAGACTTAGTTGTGCCACTGAACTGTTAGCAACCTCCAAGGGCTCCTCGTCCTCCACTCCTGGCCCTCAGAACTTTCCTCCTTTGTCCTAACAGGAAGGTGTTGGAGGTTCGAGGTGTGGGATAGAACCCAAAGTTGTCTGCTTTAAATCTTCTTGAAATCTCATATGTTATTGCCTCAAGTTTAGGAACTTTTTCTTGCACTCAACAGTGCTTTGTTTTAAATAATAGTTTTCCTCTGAAAATCTCTAATTCAATAAATGCCCTGAACACTGCCTCGGCTCTATCATCTGCCTCTTTGTACTCTTCTGCATGTTTTCTTGTTCAGAAATCCTGGTGTCTACCCTTGGGCTCCTGAGATCAAGTCCTGGGCTGTAGCGGAGACTCTTAGGCCTCGGCCGGCTGGCCCTACTCCTCATGCCCAGCCCCGCTTCTGCTCACCCCAAAACTCCTACACAACAGCCATGCTCATCTTCTACACCTCATATCTTTGCACAGGTGCATTCCACAGCTTAGAAATCTCTCCTCTCTACCTGAAGCTCCCAGCACACCCTGGCCCTGTGCCCCGGGATGCAGGCGTGGTGGCAGGTTCTGTCCCCTGCACCAATGCATGCTAGCAGTTCCTCTTCAGAGTTCCGTCATTCTAGGGTCTGTCTGTGTGTCCTCACTGCCTAGTGCTCATACCCATCATCCCCTGGCTACCAGGGCCCAGCCGACTTCGTACACACAAGGCACTAGATAAGTGTGTGAAGCATAAAGGAAACTCCAAAAACACACGTTCCACTAAAAAAGTTTGTGGCAGATATTCTAATCTCAGTCACTGGCATTGTCCAATTGAAAAGAGCTTTTACATATTTCCTTAAGAACCTGTGCTGGGGCAGCCATTCTTCATGCGTGCCAAGCACCCAATCTCACTTGGTCTTCACGTTCTTGTTCAGGGTCATGTTCATGTCACAAAGGCAGCAGAGTGGCTCCAGTCACCTGAGCCCCTGGCCACGGCAGAGCAGTGAGGCCCAGGTACCGGGCCTACCATGCTGGGTTCAGCCTCCCTCTGCTTGCTTCTGTGTGGACCTCAGGTTCCCCAGCTGTCCAGGGTGATGGCAGTGGGATTACTGAGGGTATTTTACTAGGGCAATCAAGGCCATGAGAGCTAGAACAAGCCGCAGCCTGGACCAGCTTCAGCTACCACCTATCTTTGTGAGGCCTTCAAGCTAGCATTGGCTTTGATAATCATAAGCAGTTTCTAAAAATCAAAAGAGCGATAATATGTCAAGACACAGGAAAATTATACGTAATTCAAATTTCAATGTCTATAAATAAGTTTTATTGGAACATATCCCTGCCCCTTATTTACATATTATTTGTCACTGTTTTTGCCCTTCAATGACAAAGCTGAGAGTCTATGATAGAGATCCATAAGCCCGGCCTAACCTGCTCATTACAGAACCTTGACTGACAAACTTCCTGGTCTTCACCTGGGTTCAAACCGCAGCTCCACCTCGCCTGTACTCAGTGACCTCAAGAACACTGAGAAAGGCCTCTCGGTCACAGTCTGTTGCTCTCTGGAAGGTACGCTATAAGCTCTGCCTCGTAAGAATCTGTGAGGTTGATAGAGGCAACTGATGAAGTTCTTGAGAATCACCCAATGACTGTGGGCTCCATGCCTCAGCTACCTACCCAGAGGCCTCCTATGTGCCAAGGAGCGGAGGGAGGACAGGAGGGGCTGCTGAAGCCTGCTGTGTGCAGCTTTGGTGTAACTGGAGAAGCCCAGGGGAGGAGAAAGCTAAGAGCCCCCAGCCGGGGCCCTGGAGAATCTGAGCAAAGACGGTTCCAGGGCCAACCCAGGACCAGGCAGGTCACACAGTCGTCACTCACAATTGGGATTAAATGGGACCAACTCTTGATTCAGGGTTCTGTGAATCTTCAGTGTGTCGTGTGTCCCCCCCCCGCCCCCCCCCAGGCGCAGCGTGGGCCGGACCCTCCCACCACTCCACAGTGCCTCCCCCCCCCCCCCCCCCCCGCAGGGACTGGTTTAAAGGCACAAACTGGTCATTCTGTCTCCCAGGGAGGAGACATTGGCTCTGAATGATTAAACAGATGGCCCAAGAGAATAAGTAAATTTACATGTGAATAACTAAATCCACATACCCAATGCCCAACCTAGGGCTTCACCCTTCACCCCACCCTGCCATGCTTCCTGCCTGGTCTGCCAGGTTCAAATCCTTTGGTGGTTCCCCTGCACAACACTGAAAGGTCTATAAGAACCTGTGTCATTCTGCCTATGGTGTTTTATTTTCTGAGAACAGAAAAAAATGAAGATTTTTAAACCACAAGCTGGAATGGGCCGTGTTGCTCCCTTTTTGCAAACTTTAGGTACTCTCTGGTGCCAGGAAGAACAAGCACTTGCTACGTTGAGGCTCAATGTTTCATCAAGGATTGTTTTTGCTGAATTCAAGCACCTATAGTATTTAGATGCCAATAGAACACCCACCCACCTCTGATGAGCTAAACAAAAAAAGGGGATACAAAGGAAGGACCATTTTGTATTTGTATATACAAAATAGTTAGAATAGATATATAGCTACTTTCGCTTAACTCAATGAGGAGAAAGATTTGTACTAATAGTGTTTGGACAGGATATCCTGTCTGCTTCTTGTACTGTGGATAACCACTAAAAAGATAACAATGTACAATGTATTAATTATTGAAACTGTCCTATTAATCAGCTTTGAAACTGTCTCCTTGATATTTGTTTCTCAATAAAATAAAATAAAAAAAAATGTTTCATCGAGGCCTCTGACAGGGGTCTGGAGCTTATAGGCACTTTGCTCTCAATAGGTCAGTGACAACTGCAAATGACAAACTGTTTATGATTTGAGAGTGGCAAGGATCCACGGAACTAAGAAAGACAAGGCGAAAGGGCAGACTACAGAAAGCAAGAAGCAACTCAAACGTCTAGGCCAAACGTTAGAAACCTATAGATTTCAGCAGACACTTGGTAAAAATGTCTTTATAATGTCTACATGTCTTCACAAGAAAGCTCTAGATCCTCGGCTTCTCTTATTTATTATTCCTAACAAATGTGATTGCCAAAAAAAGACTGACTTCAGAAAGCATTTTCCCAGGGCAAGGAAGACAACCCTGCCCTAGTGCCTAGAGACGCGGAATGTTTGAGCTATGCAGTCGAAAGTGTGGATTCTTGTTTATTTGACGATTTTTCTCTCTTGGACATTGTATTTAAACAAGTGTCTCTTTCTGGTCCAGTGTTTCTTCAAATTTATTTATAGAAGAACTTTTCCTTCCCTCTTCAAATCTGTTTTTCATATTTTGGTGAAAGGGATAATATATAAAATTTTACAAGGGCTTCGCTTTCTTTACATTTCCTATGTGTGGGCGTCTGGTGTTCTCATTAAGCAAGTTGTATCCATTCATAGACTTGCTCTGTCTTAATTCATGCTAAAAAGCAGTGCAGTAATGTAAGCGTGCACTATCTTGGGGTGTCTATGAGAAAAGTTCTAAACAAAGACACACTCTCACACACATACACACACACACACACACTCGAAAAAACTGTAGCGTTCTCCAGTTGGTTTCTGCTCCTATCTTTGCTTGCCAAACTTTTCCCTTCCCATCCTTTTTTTTCCCCAAATGGCAAAATACAAGTACATAGCATTATTGTTTTCTGGATTCTGCCCAAAACATGCTTATGGATGTAGCAAGGTTTTCATGAGGAGTTTTCTAAATTTGAGGTTTTAGGACTGAGCAAAGAAAGAGAAAGAGCCAGCAAGTGGGCTGCACACCAAGAGTTTCTTATTCCACATTACAATGAACCCTTGAAATACTATATTCCTGCTGAGAGCGCCTCCCATTCGGTCAAACTTTGGAAAACTTGAATTAGAGCCTCCAATCTCCTGAAAGTGATATAAACCAAAGGACTGGCTCAGTTTCTGTGATGTCATCAATACATTTAATTATGTGAGAGGAAGTTTGGCTAGCGTACACAGAGCGCATGCTCACATGTGCACGCGCACACACACACACACACACACACACTCTCCCTCACACACACACACATTGCACACGTCCATTGCAAGATGCAATAGTTCAACCAAATGCCAAGAAATAAATGACCATTTCAGAATTTTTACCTAAAGAAGTTTTGTGCATAAACCCTTTATGATGCTTTTATTGTTATGATAATAATTATAATGATTACAACAACATGGAACTAGTAGTCTAGACAGAAAATAACGTTGTTTCTCATGTGATTAGTGTAGAGACAGGACCCTCAAGCAAGACTTTTTGGATAATTTGCATTTTTCTAAAGTGCTGGTACCAGTAGTTTCTTCTTAAGAGTTTTCAGGCTGTTTGCGAACGTATAGAAATCCGTTTCAATTGACAAGCTGATGAATGACCTGCTCAGGTAATATAGATGACTACGGGTAAACATATTGGGTGTAATGTATTTTAATGATGTCTAGGCAGTCAGATGTTGATACACCTAGTTGGGAAAGGTCTGTTGAAATTGAACCTGCTTGTTTTCTTGAAGCTCATTCATGGTAATTTATGAACCTAAATGTGGTCGGCAAGTTTCTTTCCTGGAGTTTGTCCCTCTCTGGGGTTGAGTTGGGACTCTGCTCCATTAGGCAGGCAAATGAATCACCTTGAATTTACATGGTATCTGGAGGTCTATTTCTTAGTAGCACGTGTGTAGGAAGAATCAGTGTGAATCACTCATTCCACTGACACCTCTCAGCCCCACATAGCAGCTGGTGTTCCGGCCCTCGGAAAAGTCCTTGGCAAAGCAAACAGCCTACAGGTGAGGAAGAAATTATGCGATGCAACAGCAAATGTACACCATCGCTATGGTGTTTGATCTGAGTCCGGTATGTGTAATGGAAGCCACTAAGCCTTTAGGTCTACTATCCGGCTTACGAGGAATGTGGAGGGAGAGAGGAACAAGCTAAACACACCACAAGGAAGAAACCAGACACACTGAGGTATTGTTCAGCTCTCCAGCCTGCTTTCACCCACAGGTCAGCAGCACCCGAAGGAGAGACACTAGACAAAAGACACTGGGAAGTCGTGGAAGTGAAACATGATAAGCAACCAGCATTTTGTGAGATCTAGACAAGCATCAATAATGGACCTGTTGGGGTCAGTTGAGAAAACTTAAGTATTCTAATTATTTTTAAAGAGAGGAAAATCTGCTAAAACAGCAAAATGGTTCCGGGGAGATAGATCAGTGGCATAAGCGCCTGCCTGGCAAAGGCAAGGTCCTGAGTTTGATCCCTAGTACCAAAATAATAATAATAATAAATTTTAAAAATAGAAAGATGAAGATTCCTGAAAGAGAAAAATAGATCATAAAAGAATATAGAGAATGATCTTTTGTTGGCAAAAAAAAAAAAGAAAGAATGCCAAACCCGTCCCTCCCCCTAAGCATGTGTGAGTGCACACGTGTGCATACATGCATAAAGATCTGGAGAGACATGTGCAGCAATATTACATTGCGACGGTATTCTTTGGGCAGAGCATGCACGCTTCTCCCATTTCTGTGATAACAAATTACCACAAACTTAGTGGCTTGAGACAATACAGGTTTGCTTTCTTGTAGTTCTAGAAGCCAGAAATCTGAAAGCAGCTTCTCTAGGCTAAGCCCAGAGGCAGTCCCCAGGGCAGATCCACATCCTGGTATTTTCCAGCTGCCCAGGCCACCCGCAGCTGCTGGCCTCAGCTCCATGTGTCTCTTTCCTCCACTCCGTCACCGCATCCCCTGCTCACCCCACTTGGATCACACTTTTCCTTCCTTGGGATTGCATTGAGCCCTCCAACTAATCGAGGCTAATCTCTCCATTTCAAGATCTCTAACTCAATCATATTTATGAAAAGGAACCTATCCACAGGTTTTGGGGATTAGGGTCTGAACATCTTGTGGGAGTGGGTGGAGAGGCATACTTTGGCCACCACAGTGGCAATATGCTTTGTCACTGTAGTTTTGTCTCTCTGTAATTTCTGCTTTCATATGGCATGGCTGGTTAGGTTCTTTAACAGGAAAGTGAAGCAATGTATTTCTCTTCTTTTGTGGGAACGTTAGAGTCTCCTCACCCCTTGCTGAGCCTGAGCTTGCAAAAGACAAAGCAAACGGTCCCATAGACAATGGTCCAAGTCCGCCAGAAAAGGAGCAGGCACGAGAGGTGTAGGTAACAGCCACCCTGGGCTTGGAAGTGGCTCTGCAATGCTTATCCACGTCTAATCCTTCCAGCTCCATCTGCAGCAGTGCCAGCTGCCATGTTTTGCTGAGTGCCTCCTCTGCTTCATGTCCTTGTAAACTCATTTTAAGTCAAAATACTTATCTTAGGCCTTATTAGACCAGGGCCCCAAATGGCCCATGCAGTAAGGAACTTGCCCAAAGCCTTATCTAGTTTGTTACATAGTCAAGTTGTGCAGCCTGACCCCAGCTCCTAACTTCCGCTTCTACTGTCTCACTAGAGAGAACTGGAATAGTCAAGGCATTTCCCACTAACCAAAAAAGGGCATCTCCCTCGCCTTAAGTTAAAACTCAGAGTGTCCGAGCTGGAAAGGGCCCTCACTCTGGCCAAGGCCAAGCTGCTCACCGTCCAGATGAGCAGACAAGCCCAAGTCGGTGGCAGGAAGGACAGAAGTCCCCGGCAGCTCCCCACCTGATCCGGGCTCTGTCTACTGAAGTAAAGGCCTCCAGTGCTGGTTCACATAAGTTTGTTTCTCACCCTGACTGCTTGAAAAATTATCCTTTTCCCAATGTTACAGGGAAAAAATGAAATGAGATGGTTGAGATTGTGTCAGGGCTTCTGACTAGAGTGTTAGGCCCAGGCTCCAGGAAATGCAGCTAGAACGGAGTTTAACCTTGGAGAACTTCCACATCAGGGGATACTTGGAGGGATGGGAAGAGGTAAGGAGGGAAGGGGAAAGGGATGGGAAGGAGAGAGGAGAAAGGAGGGGGAGGGAAGAGAAAGGGGAGGGGAGAGGAAAGGAGAGGGGAAAGGAAGGGGAAGGGAGGGAAAAGGGAAAGGGAGGGGAGGGAAGATTCACATAGGAGCTAAAGCCCTGGTTGCCATACTAGTCCTGGGTACCCCCTCACTCAGGAAGGCCCCAGTGAGTTCCCAGAAAAATCACAGGCCTCTTGGGCCCATGGATTCCATGCCATTTCTGCCCCTACGCCACCACTTCTAATTCAAAGAAATCCTGAACGGCAGGGAGCTTAGCATTTAGGCCAGGACCATGGTCCGGGTCTAGTAGTCAGTTTGCAAGGTTCCTCGATAACCATGCACTTGGAATGGCCTCTCTCTACCTCAGCCTTCCTCGGGCCTTCCGTCCGCATCTGTGATGTGGACCATCCTGAACGGCCTCTCAACTGGTCTGTCTGCCTCTGTCTTCTCTTGTAGCCACCATTCATCCTGAAATACAGTGTCATCCTGACACGCAGTCCTCACCGGGGGACCTTCCTTCAGGAAGGACTCGGCAAGCGCCGCTGCTCTAGCACACCTGAAGGACAGCTCATCTCTGCTCTGCTGGGGCCTTGCCTGGGAATACCAGCTCATCTCTGCACAGGCAGCCCCACTGTCAATGCAGCTGCGCCTGCGGAGTCAGCGCTGCCTGACTTTGTGACAGCCCCAGTGTGACTATAGTGCCTACAACCCCGTGATTGTCACTGACAGAAGCGTTCAGTGCCAGTGCCCCAGCCAGAGTCTGCACCAACCCTCAGATGTCAAGAGTGACATTAAGGACATGATGGCCGGTCTCCTGTGGCTGCCAGAGCCACTGTTAACAACACCCCTGATACCTCTTCCCTCCACAGCTTCACAGAGCCCCATCACTGGGGGACACAGTGGGTGACAAGGCCCTCTGACCAAGCGGCCCCACCCTCTTCAGCCATCACAAGCGCTTTCCTGGGATGCTGTCTTTGCTGGGCTGCACCTCACTTCCTTATGTGGCAGCCGCCCCTGGGCGGAAGCAAACCCCAGGCGGCCAGCAGGCTGAAGCGTGCCTGAGCCCCAGAGCAAACACTTTCTGAGCTCTTCCCTTTCATGGCATGAAGAAGCAGTTCACTTTAAAAATATGACCAAATTTCCTGTATTCAGGACAAGAGGGGAAAGTAACCTTTCAGGGGCATGCCTTGGACTTTTTTTTTTTTTTTTTTTAGCATTTTTGATGTTTGGCTCATATTTAGCCAGTAACAGATGTCAAAGGGGTAAAAGAAGACTGTGACTAAAAGCTGAAAGTGTTGAAGCTGGGTTGGGGAGATGGCTCAGTGGAATAAGCGCTTTCCTGGCAAGAGCAAGGGCCTGAGTTCAACCCCTGGTTCCAACAAAAAAAAAAAGTGTAGACAGTTTCCTCTAACTACTTTAATATATTCTGTAGATCTGACTAAAATCCCTCTCCTCACCCGAGTGGAGAGTTCTTGGGTTCTGCAAAGGCATAGTGTCACACATACTTTTCTGCATTTTGTCAATGAGGAAAGTACCCATGAGGGAAACCGAGAAATTTTTCAAGTTTCTCAAACCCAGGTCTGGCCAAGACCCTGTCTCTCTAACTTTGATTGCTGTTAACACTGGCTTCCCAGCAAGAACAATCCCACCAGCAGGTCCACACCGCCTGTTTCGTCATGCTTTTCAGATAGTGTTACAAAAATCAGTGCTCGGTGAAAAGTCCTTCTCTTAGACAGTTTACGTGGAGAAAAAAAAAAACAAAGAAGAAAAACATAACCAGATCATTTTCAAAAATCACTTAGCATCAGCTGGAAGGTATTCGGTGAACTTTGTTTTACAGCGTTTTGTGGCCAGTTACAAATTTGGGTCATGCCCCGCAATCAATCTCTGCCGGGAACTTTCGCTGAGGCTATCAGGGGAATTAGAAATAAAATGTTAGAGGCAGGATCAAGAATGCGCAGATGAGCTGGAGAAACACAGGGCTGGTTTTCTGGACGTGCGATGAAAGCAGCTGGCGACTCCGGTGCAGCCAAGCACCAGGTTCTCATCCAGTGTCACTCAGCATCGGGCACCCATTCCTGACGGCGCGGAATCTTTGCCGACTTCGGTACTGAGAGCACATCATCTCTCTGTAATTATTTTATTGGCTGCAAGGTACATGCAGGAATGGTTACAATATGAACCCACCACAGTGTGCCTGAGAAACAGGAGGGGACAGCCGAGCCTCAAGAACTTTCTGTGACTTGTTCGCAAGCGGACACCCTCCGTGCCTGGGGAACGGCAGCCTTCTAAAGGAGCAAGTGTAAGGCCCTCCAAAATCTGCTGCGTGGAAGTGTCCGCTCTTTAACAAACATTCTCCTGTGTAAAAAATAAAACAAACAGACTGGCGCATAAAAGCTGCCTCTATCCAGTTTCGGTGGTGCACACTGGCAATCCCAGCACTCCGGGAGGCTGAGGAAGGAGGATCGCTAATTTGAGTCCTGCCTCAGCAACTTAGCAACTTCGTGAGACTATCTCAAAAAAAAAAAAAAAGTAAGAAGAGCTGGAGATACAGCTCAGTGCAAAGGCCCTCATTCAGTCCCCTGTACCCAACTGCAAGCAACAATGTTTCTATAAAAGAGGAGCTGCAGAACAATAAAAGGCTGCATTCAAACTGCCAAGATTCCCACAGGGGTTTTTGTTCTGTTTTAATTTTATTTATGTTATAAAAAAGAAACAAAATTTCACAACAATAAGAGAATAGCAATAGTTAATGCACTGTGTATCATTATCTTCAAAGTAGTTACTCAGAGTACAAGACACACACCAGAAAGATTCTTACAAAAAAAGAAACAAACAGATAACAACACGAAGCTTCTTTTCAAGGAAGATAAGCTAGTAATATGTGAAAGTAATTAGCATGTATTAATTTTTTTTTTTTTTAGGAAAACAGAATATTTACCTTAAAACTTCAAGTCCCACAGAGGAAATTTTGATCCTTGCTATGAGGATTCATAGGGACGTTTCATTTTGTAAGCAATGCCTTTGGTTTGTCTTTTCAGGAAGAGAACTGAAGTAAAAGAAACTGAAGATCAAGAAGCATAATGATTTGTGAAGATCATACAGCAGTTAGGTTATGGAACTGGGGTTCAAATTTATACCATGGTCTCCCCAATACTGCCCCCATTCAGGTGGCCATCCCCAAATCTGAGAAAGGAGGAGAGATCATGTTTAGACTTTGGAGGATGAAAGGGAACAGCAGGGCTGGTGAGATGGCTCAGTGGTCTAAAGCACCTACTTAGAACAAGCTTAGCAAAGCACAGAGACCGGGGTTCAATCTCCAGTACCACATGCCAGCCAGCCCCGACCCCTGGTGGGCTGAGCTGGCCCCCCCACACACACACATAAATAAAATTTTTTAATTTTTATTTATTTATTTATTT
>NW_004524618.1:13819854-13847786 GCF_000260255.1 Octodon degus | reverse complement strand
CAGCTCAGCCCACCAGGGGGCGGGCTGGCTGGCATGTGGCGCTGGGGGATTGAACCGCGGTCCCTGATGCTTTTGCTAAGCTTGTTCTAAGTAGGTGCTTCAGACCACCGAGCCATCTCTCCAGCCCCATAAATAAAATTTTTTAAAAAAGAAAGGGAACAGCAGAACACTGTAGAGTTTATGAAATACACAACCAAGGGCCAGTAAGGAGACCCTCAACACACGCTAGGGGGAGGCATTGGCCCCAGCAGGAGGAAGGTTAATGGCAAGAAGCAGGCCAGAAGTCGGTGCCAAGAACAGAGGAGGGGACAAGTTGCCAAATGACCGGAGACACTAAGAAGGCCAAGCATTTCAGGATTGAGGAGCAGGGTGGCACCTCCCTAATTGAGATGTCAGCTTGGAAAGCGAGTCACTCCTTCTGTTGCACACTCTCAGACTACCTGGCAAGGCTGTCATGGGACCTAGAAGAGATGAAAAGGAAGTCCAGAGTCCCCGGCTGCCCGCGGTGGCGGCGGCGGCGGTTGCTATGTTGACTGGTGTTGTTTTGGATCCTCTGGGAAGCAGACCCCTGAGACGGCTGGAGTGCGAGATTTACTGGGACAATGCCGGTGAGGAGAGAAAGGGGGCTGAGAAGGGACCTGAGGCTTGAGACTGCAGCGTCCCATCTAGCCCTGTAAAGGAAGAAGGGAGAGTGAGGACCGAGAGGCTTTAACAGTAGTACAGTTCAGGTAAGGCTTGGTCATGCCAACAGTGACTCCTGGAACAAGGCTGCCCGTTGGAAGGCTCAGATTATTCAGAGATGGCCTGCGTTAGTTCCCGATACTCGGTCACCGCTGGACAAGGACAGCAGCTGAGCCACCAGCGAACTCTGCCCCTGCAGCAGGAGATCAGGGAGGTCCACCTCCGCGGTCCTCACAACTGTCTGTCCTCTCCTGGCCCCAGGGCTGCGTGGGGAGCATGCGGGACGCCAAGAGGAGGGGTGCACAGTGCACATGCAACACGGCGCTGGTGAAAACGTGAGCATGCATACCGCGCAGGGCTTGAGCCTCCAGACAGCCCCAGAGAACGGCAGCTGTCGTTCTTCAAGTGGTTTCAGAGGAAGAGCTTCGTGAAGAGCTATACTCACTTCCCAGGTCCCCCGTGGGGCCACTAATCACGGTGTCCCTAGGAGGATTCCTGTAGCTTCTAGAGGCCCCATCTTCCCTTTCCACCGCCCCACGCCATTGCCACCAGCCCAGGGCAGAGCCACAGAGTCACGTGGTGCACCTGCAAGACGCAAGGCTCCCACGACCCTTGAGTCCATTTTCTCTAGAAAACATGCCCGTTCGTCTACATTTGATAGGACCCAAGCCTCCTGATGAGAAAGCCAAACCACCCCTCCCTCTCTGGAGCAAAATTCTGGATCTAAATGTAAGTCGAACTCACTCAATCTTTTGAGATAAAGATGAGCTTCTGAAGAAATGTGGTTTTCCTTATGCAGCGAAGGCTCACAGCCAATGAAAGGGTTGCAGGGCTCCAACAAAGGCGTCCTCAAGGCCTACGCCAACCCTACTGACGATCAGGCTAGAGAAAACAGTCTCCAGCTCCGTTGGCCCGTTGGGCAATGCCTTTCTAGCCCTCCCTGGTGACCATTTCATCTAATTATTTTAAGGCAGGTTTTTATGGACTATTTGCCAGACCTCGCTTTGCCGGGGGGCACCTCGGGTTTCAGCCATTTACAAGAGTTGACCCCAGTTAAGATTCACTTTTTGGAAAATGCTTTCGGTTCATGGATTACAGGTGTGGGATGAGAGAAGGGAGAAAGGGAGAAAGCCCAGACAGAGATACACTGAAAGCATCCTTCCAGAAAACCTATCCAAGCAACATCACAGAGAGAGCGACAGCTGCGCACAGAGCTCTTCGAAACTCAGAGGACTCCATCACTGAAACACGGTAGGCCCAAGCAAGCATCGAGAAAAATTAGAGGAAAGCCTCCATTGAAGGGTTTGCACTGCCTTCCTGTCCCAACTGAGCAAAAGCCCCAATTTTCTGGTATTTGAGAATGAGTAATATTTAAAGGTTTAGGGAAAATTAGTCAAATGTACCTTGATTATAAACATATGTACCCATTTCATTTGGCTGTTTTTACAACGTGGGTTCTAACCAGCTGCCATTAGCAGCGAGTGTGCCGCCCGTCTGTTTTTCACTCTTCTTGTAATGGACAGGGCAGAGGAAAGCAATGTTTACCCCTTTTGGATCCCTTTCCAGAGCAGGAAGAATTATTGAATATAAATTGTGTCTTCCTATCTCATGAAACAAATGAAACCTTCTAAATTAAATAAAAGGAAAATTAACAGTCAGGATTAGGTAAAAAGCATTACATTTCCTTGGGGCTCGAGTTACAAAGATATGTTTTTGTAAAAGAAAGAAAGGTCAGTTACCACTATTAAACTTGTATATTGTTTTATACTAAGCCCTTTCAGTGGCCTCTCTGAGGGACCGTTTAGTTTGTATTACACTCTAATAAACTCCAGGTGCGCAGGACAAACGGAATAATCAGAACCCGATGGCCCAAACTAGTTAAAAATAATGTGGTACATTCCTGGTTCTCTGCATTTAATTTATTGTTAATCATTGTTATTACTTACATTTATTGGGTAGTTTTTCCAGATTTATTAGGCACTACATTTAACAGTGTTATCGCTTGTAACTGACCATCAGTGGAATCGAAAACATATTTTTGTAAAGTCTCTTACTCTAATTAGTAAGTTGTTTCCCTTTGAGACTAAACAGGCCCCCAAAATGACTGTGTTATTTTCCCCTTGAGTCAGAGAGAAACTCTGGCATAAAAACTCACTTCTTCCAAAGACACCTGTTGAGTGATAAAGAAGGGATGTCATTCTGCAGACACTGAGATGGCCTTCCATTCAGAGTGAAACACTGAAGGGCTATAGTCTGCAGATCAGAGAAGTCTCCCATCAGGAGACATGGGGGTCATGGCTCTTAGGAGGCCAAAGAAGGGCAGGTGGGCTTCCTGCTACCTAGAGTCCCGTTATCCAGGACACCTTGGAGCAAGGCGAGAAGTGGTCCTTGCACCAGACCACACTCAGCTGCTCATAAGCTCGCAGTCCTTACACACAGAGCTATGATGCACCTAAGAGGTTTTCCTGATGGAGTTGTGAATGCCAAAGGCATCCTCTGCCTTTAATTGGAGCCTATGGGAATGATGGAAAGGCCACTGGGGTGGGGGAGAGAGTCCTGATCTCCTGTCTTCATCCTGCTAAGTGACTCCGGGCATGCGGGAAAGCATCCTGTGAAACTTAGCTTGAGCCTCCGAAAAATAAGACAGCATGGTGTTCAATCAATTCCACGAAGGTCCCTCATTCCCTCCACACACACACAGCTCTCCTGAATCCATGTCATCTGTCAGGTCGGTTTGCAATCCCTCTCAAGGCAGAGGCTGAGTCCATTTCCACACTGTGTGAAGATGAACTGCTCCTCTACCTTGATTTGGCCAATAGAATACAGCAAAATGACAATGTACAGATTCTAAGCAGAGGCCTCCAGAGGCTGGTGCTTCCACTTGCCTGCCAGCCCAGCATCCTGGGGAAGAGACATATAAAGAATAAAACTGAGTCACCCCAGCCAAGGTCAGCCTCGGTCAGGCAACAGCGAGCCCACCCTTAGCTACATGGATGAGCTTAGCCAGCATCAGCCATGCAGCTGACCCCAAGTGGAAAAGCTATAGATACTTGTGACTTTTGCCACTAGCTGCATGATCCTTTGTTGTGCAGCATTATTGTGACAATGCATAAATGTTACATTTGGTGCCATTCAGTAACCTTTAAGATTCATTCAAGCTGAAATTCCATCAGTTACTTAGAAACTGATTCATCATAAGGACAAACGTCTAGCACTAACATATACTCCATGAGACACAGGCAGTGTCCTACAGTAACTGCCTTTGCCCATTTTCAACACAGAGTGATAAACATCATCCTTCCCCAAATCTCAGGGGATGAGCCCTTCACAAAGATACTTTCAAGAACAAAGGCATGTTCAATGTGGCATTGCTTTGGACCATTGAAAAGGCAGGCCCAGTGTGATTAGCTAATTCTTAGCCACACCAATGCTACATCTCTTCTCTCAGGGAATCTCATTAGGAATCCCCCTTACAAAACAGGAAAAAAAAAAAAGTAAATGTTACTTACACATCTATTTGAGTGTGTTATGACTTATCTACATTAAATGTTCTAAATTAGTGCTCCTGGCTGGGCATGGTGGTACACACTTGTAATCCCAGCACTCAGGAGGGTGAGTCAGGAGGATCATTGCAAATCTGAGGCCAGCCTGGGCTACAAAATGAGCTCAAGGCCAGCTTGAACTGCATAGTGAGACCCTGTCTCAAAAAGATTAAAGAAATATATTTGTGTTTTTGTGTCAAAAGTGCTGTAAAGCAGCCACTTTTTTCCTTTTTCTTCTTTTTTTTCTTTCTTCTTTCTTTTAGTACTGGGAATTGAACTCAGGACCTTAAGCTTGCCAGGCAAGCACGTATTCTACTGAACCACCTCCCTGGCAAAGCAGCCACTCTTGATGGCTCTGAGGGTATTTCCTCACTAATTTCATATTTTTGATACAATTTGCTTTAACTCATAGTCTAGCTAAAATGGGTTGTAGAAAAATTAAAGGCAGGAAATGAAAGAGACAGGAAAGAAAACATAACTCTCCCTGTTCATCCTTCTTTTCATTCAGTAACCATCTGACAGGAATCTACTCTGTCACCTGTATCTGGCTCAGATGTCAGTGGTAATTGAAAGAAATCCAAGACCTACCCTACTGAGAGTCTGGAGTACGTGTTAGAGGGGAGGGAGACACTGAACAATTAATTACAGGACATTAAGAAGCCTAGTCATTAGTTTGAATCATTAAAAGGAAAGGATCAAGCATGTATTATGCTATAATCCTACTATAATCTGTGCCATTGGGTAACTAAATAAAAATCAAGGCAACAATTGTTTCTTTAGAAATATTCTAGCTAACAAATAAAGGAAAGAAATAAGCTAAAGCATCAGCTCTCCGAAGCCTTTACAATGACTGGATTGCTCTGGAAGCTGAGCATCAAAAACTGGTAACATAAAAGAAGACAGCCAGATGTTCCATGCCTCCGGTTGGAAGACAAACCCCACATTCTATTAAGTAGTCTTGCCAAAAAATAAAAATAAAAGTCAAGGTTTAATACAATGAAAGCTTTAGAGGCAACTGTAGAGTTAATATATAGGAGACACAGAGGACAGAGGAACATATGAAATCACACCAAGAGGATGCAATTAGCAAACCCCACAGAAGGTATGGAAAATTTTCTGTACTAATCTTAGTAGTGGTGTCAATGTTGTGCATCTTATAATTTGGGAGACTACATACTCTATGTAGTTTTCCATATCCATACTACATTTTACAAGGAAAGAGTAAACATATTTGCATATCAGAATTTCATAATTGGTATATAAAAGAGCATATATATTTATAGGTACATCTATTTCTGAGAGTAAGTTATTTCAGGATCTGAGAGGAATTACAGAGACATGTTTCCTAATCCTGGGACACAGGTAAACAAGGAAGTGGAAACATACCTTCAGGCAGAGAGATGATGGGAAAGGAGGCCCTGGGGCAAGAAAGAGCACTGCTATTCACAGAGCTTGCCATAGTCCCTGGAAAGAAACAGTTCCATCTTCCAGGAAGTTCTTGTGACATATCTGAATAATAGGCAGGGCTGGAGTTTATTTAAGTTTGTTCATTTTCTATTATTTCTATCACAATTTATCATAAATTTAGTGGCCTAAAACTACACAAATTCATTTTATTGCAGTGATGTGTATTAGAAATTGGACATAACCTCATTGGGTGAACATCTAAGCGTGGGCAGGGCAGTGTTTCTTTTTCTGGAAGCTCTAAGGGAGAATCCATCCTCTGACCTTTTCCAACTTCTAAAGTCTGCCCACATTCTTTGGCCTTGGACCCTCCCGCTTTTTTTTTTTCTTATTTTCAAAGCCAGCTGAAACCAATGGAGTCCTCACATCCATGTAATCTCTGCCCCCTTCTTCTACTTTTAGATTCATGGTATTTTATTCAGCTCAATTCATGATCCAAGAAATTCTCCCTATTTTGAGGTTAGTTGATTAGCAAGTCTAACTGCATCTGGAACCTTAATTCCCTTTTGTAATGTAGCATAACCTACTCCCAAGTTCCAGGGATAGGACTTAGACATTTTGGGGGACAATTATTATGCCTCTCACACTGAAATAACGATGATTAAGCAACTATTTTGCTTAATCAGACAAGCAGAAACAGACAAGGTTCTTGCAATTACAGAACTTGTGACTCCAACTGAAGAGATAGTACAGAACGAGGTAATCATATATTTAAATAAAAGTAGGGAGAATAAAAAAAAACAACTCCAGTTATGTTCTCCCATCAAAACTACTGCCTATTAATTTTCTACTTTCTAACAACTGGCACTAAAGCCCAATATTTCCATTTACATGAGCCACAATATTACTGTGTTTCTACTGGGTCTTTTATATTTAAAATAAAGCAAAATACTACATTGAAAAATTTGGTGGTGGTGGTGGTAGTGGTGGTGGTGGTGGTGGTAGGGAGAATCCTCTTTTGCTTAACCCTGGAATTTAATTTTGTCTGCCTATGCTTAGATGCTGAAGCATTCCTGATACAAAACTTTTCTGCTTCTGGTTTCCAGTGGAAATTTATTATTTGAGAGCAGACTTTTAAGCATGTCACCCTTTGTCAGCCTGCCTCAAGCTACAAGTATGATGAAGGGTATATCGAAGTAGAATATTTCAATAAACTTGTAGCATCATTAAAACATCAAATTAAATGAACAGAAAACAAACAGATTCTAATTTCCTTCCATAATCAGATATTCTTCATTAAGGCCTCTCAAGTGAATGGTAATAACAGCCATGGCAACTGTAGCTTCCCAGTTAAATACTCATCTTACTGGCCAAAAAATAAATAAAATTAAAAAATACAGTGCAGGAAAGGAGAGAAAACAGAGAAAAAGAGAAAGTCTCAATAGACATAGCTCAGTTCCCCTGTGTCTTGATAAGATCCCTGAAGGCAAAGGTAGATCTTCAGCCTGAAATCTAAATTAGGCCCCGGTTAGCACAGTCAACTACATCAAGATGTTCTGGCCTCTTCTAAGAGAATTGCTTTCCACTTCCAGAGTCTAAAGTTTAAAAACTCACCTGGTCCTGTAGGATCTCCTTGGTACTCTCTGCATTTGATGTGGGACAGCGTCAATGCCTGACACCCTAGCACTGCTGTCCCCCCTCCCTCCATGCCCCAGTCCCTGAACAAGAATGTTCCCCACATTTACAAATTCTCTCCTGGGGTGGCAGTGCCACCTTACTTTCAATAAAAGTCCTGTCCAGCCACCTCAGGTCATGATGGTTTCTTCTTTCCCCTATAACATTCACAACATGCTGTGCTCATGGAGGGAGGAGCATCGTCATTGCCACATACTGTCCCCAAGGTAGAGGTACATCAGGCTGCTCACTGGCAGCTGTTCCATCCAGCTGTGTGCTGACACACTTGGATGTGCTGGCATCCCAGCCAATTCCTAGGAAAGAGCTAGGGAGCCCAGGGCTTAGGAACACAGGACAGGGATCAAGGGAGTTGAGTTTAAATTCAGGCTTCTCCATTTCCTTTCTGTGTGACCTTGAGCAGTTTCTTTATCTCTGGAGGCTTTGGTTTCCTACTCATTTTATTTCCTAGATTACGTGAAGACTAAATGAAATACTACATGTGAAGCACTTAACTTATCAATCACTAGAGGATGGTTATCGTTATTATTTTTATTGCCAGTGATTATAAAAGTGCAACAGCGCTTCAAATGCAACATCTGACTCCTTTATATCACTTGGATCTCAACTCAGATACCACCCTCTCAGAGACTCCTGTGTGCTACCATCTTTCCAATGCCCAGAAAAATGTCTGTAATGTGGGAAGCACTCCCTAGATGCTCATGGGGAAATGGGTGAATAAAAGAGACAAAATAACTGGTCACAGATTTTGGTAGGATGTTGATCACAAGCTCAGTAAAGGGTGACTAAAGTCATTCTTTCTGTGAGGTTTTCATCTAGGTTGGGAGATGTCGATCCCAAGCTCCCAGCCAACTATGTCAGGTGAAAACAGTAAGCAGGACTCCAGAAAAACAATGAATTGAGAGTTGTACTTCTTGAAACAGGTGAACCCCCATGCTGAATGCCCCTGGTAGCTTTTAGAGTTAACTGTACTGTAGACAACAGCCAAAGAAAATGCTGCAGCTCATATCAAAGGCATATCTGCAGCTTGGGCTGACCTTTCAACACTAAATGGATTATTTTGTCCTTCCTGTAAATATGTGATCTGGTCCCAAGTGGGACACTATTCAATTAGTAGGGGTCCTGGTTGTTCTAAAATGTATAGGAAAAGTGACTGAATTTGAGAGGAAGTCTTGTGACACAATAAAATCTGGCTCTTGCTGCCCAAACACATCCCAAGATCATCTGCTCAGCCCAGGAAAGCAATTCAATGATATACCAAACAACCAGGAAGAAGCTCTCATCTCTCATTCAGAACATTAGCTCCCCCAGAGGAATTTCCTGTGGTGTCTGTTTGAGACCTGAGTGTTTCTCGGTGAATATGCAAAATAGGGATTCAACCAATGTTGATCTCAATTTTAGTAGATGGCATTCATATATAGGTAATAATCAAAAAGATGGTAGAGGATTAGGGCACTAGTGGAGGAAGGAGAGTCATAGGAGGAGCTGAGAATGCATGTAGAGGATGGGAAGCAACTCAGAAGCATCAAAAGAGGAAACAAAGAGGAGTAGAATGGCGTATATGCCTCAAAGTCATAGGCCTAGAAGTCCTGGCTGGTGATTGTTTTCCCACCATCTCCCTACTTCCCATAGTATTAGACTATGAGTTCTTTAAAAGCCAGAACCATACCTCAGCAACCCTGTCTTTCCTAACCAAGCACTAGTTCTGGGCCTAATGAATGAATTAAAAATCTAAAGAATGAGTGGCTCAGGAATGTAATTCCAGCACTTTGAGAGGATGAGGCAGGAGAACAAGTTTGATTCCAGTCTAAGTAACTTAGTGACTCAACAAGAATCTGTCCCCAAAAAAATGTAAAAAAAAGGAATGGAGATATAATTCAGCATAAAGGACCTGAGCCCAATCTGTAGTACCATGGAAGAGAGAGAGAAAAAGAAGGAGGAGGAAGAGCAGAAGGTGGAGAAGGAGGAGGTGGAGGAGGAGAAGGGGGAGGAGGAGAAGGAGGAGAAGGAGAAGAAGAAGAAAGAAGAAGAAGAAGAAGAAGAAGAAGAAGAAGAAGAAGAAGAAGAAGAAGAAGAAGAAGAAGAAGAAGAAGAAGAAGAAGAGGAGGAGGAGGAGGAGGAGGAGGAGGAGGAGGACGAGGAAGAGGAAGAGGAAGAGGAAGAAGAAGAGGAAAGGGAAGGGGAAGGGGAAGAGGAAGAGGAAGAAGAAGAACAACAACAAGAGGAGGAGGAGGAGGAGGTGGAGGAGGAGGAAGAGGAAGAAAGAGGAGGAGGAGGAGGAGGAGGAGAAAAGAAGATAAGGAGAAGCAAATGGGAGAGGAGAGGAAGGGAGGGAGGGGAGGTATGAGGTAGGGAAAGGAAAGGCATCAGTACTTAACATATTCTGAACTTCAGCTCAACATTCAGCAAAAATAAGCACGTGAAAATCACCACTATGTAAGTGCTATGTGTGCTCTGCTTTATTTGTACTTGAGAGTCCCGTGCCCATGGTAGCAGAAGGGTGACTCCTACCACTTTGCCTGGGATTATCCTGGTTTTAAAACTGAAATCTCTAAGTCCTAAGAATGCCCTCTGTACCCTCAACTGAGCTTTCATCAAGCTTTTATTGAATGACTGAAGGCTGTGACTACCTCATGGGACTGCTGGAGGAGCACAGAAATTATATCGATGAAAACTCTTTGAGAATCTGAGGCCATATTCAATGGGAAAAGATAACCCAGGAGTGGTTGTTATGGGATTTTGTGTAATTGACAAGGTGGAGCAAGGGTCTTTTCTGCTGGCTTTAGGAGCCTTTCCTATAGCTGATATGCAGAAGAGCAGAGTCCTAGATGGACATGAAAATTGGGAGGGTGCCAGCTGAACAGCAAGGTTTACTGCTTCTGACCCATGTCAAACCCTTAGCCTTGGGTTCATTATCTCTGTGTTATGATCCAAGGGTTGGATAAGAACTTGATACTTCTTCCAAGTCCCTCCACATCTGGGAGAAAGAAGGAGTATGGGAGGTGACCAGGATTGTTTATGATGAGCCAAATCAAATGGCCTTCTCCCAGAAGCCTCAAAACTCAGCTCAGCCCCACCACTAAAAAGATCTTTGCTAGAGTTTCTAAACTTAAAGGTAGGTTTCTTTACCTACCTACTCTTTGCCTAAAGAATAGGTAAAAGTAATAAGGGCAGCCACAGGGGAATGAACATGTTTAGCATAAGGTGTGGTGAGAAGATATTAGTAGGAAGAGAGAACTGGCTTGAGTTCCAGAGTGGCCAGCAGAGCAAGGATTAAGGTGATGCATTAGCAGAGAGCATTTTTATGAAGATGTATTATGGATAGTGTGCTTGATTTACCTCCTTACTGCTCCTTGAAAAAAAAGTTACCTTTAAAGTTTTACCCTTTGCAGTCTTTGAATTTGTTATGGTTTGTATCTAGATGTTCCCCCAAAGCTCCATGCAATCATAAAGATTTTTCAATCAAGGTGAATCTAGGATGTGTGATTGATTTGAAATGTAAGGCTGGGATTAAGTATGCTGGGATTAAGGGTGTGAATGTTTCATCTACCTTAGGGTGGGGAGCCTGCATACAATAAAGAAACATAAGGAGGCTTATCGCCCCACCCTCCCAGCCTTCCTCTCATTGCTTTTGCTGTCTTCTACTGCCTTGAATGGTTGCCTCTCTGCCATGTACCATCCTATCTTGGTGACAGCTAGTAAGGACTGAAACCTCTAACTGTGAACTAAATACACTTTTCTGCCCTTTAACTTCAGATGTTGGATATTTTGTCTCAGCAATGAAAGAAAAGTAGCTAAAACAGAATTTGGTACCAGAAGTGGAATTATTGCTGTGACTGTGCTTGACCATGTGGTTCAGGAGCCTTTGGGAATGACTTGTGGGAAGAGTTTGAAAAGGTTCAAAGGTATCAGTTGAAACAGTAGAGCTGGAATGCCTTAACCTATACTGTATGGGTGATTCTGGACAGAGCTCAGAAAGCTGATAAAAATCCTGCCTATAAGGACCAGACTTGGGAGATTTCTGCTGGGAAGGGACTGCATCGGCTGTTAGAGTCCAGGTGATATGCGTTATGGATTGGCAGAAAGTTTGTCTGCATTGTGCTCATATCCAGAGACTTTGCCTGAGACTGAAATCAATAGCAGCAAACTAATCTGGCAGAAGAAATTTCAAGGCAGTCTAATGTTGAGGCATTGGCATGGCTAATGTTGGGGGCTTTTAGTCAGATTTATATTGAGAATCAAGAGCAAAGAGCCCAGCAGGATGATTTGAAACACTGTGAGTTTGGATAGAAAAGAAGATTCAGTAAAGCTACATACTGCAAAGATAGAGTGGAGGAGGTCTTAATTGCTAGGAAAAAACAGGAGAATAGAAAAGATGGCCTGAGGGCATCATAAGAAGTAGCATGACTTTACCCTTTGAAGCCTTAAATATGCAAAAGGGAAAAGCTTTAATTTGAGAACAAAGCCATGGAGTACCAAGTTCCTTTATAGCCACAGATGTACTATGTTCCACAAGGGTGCCAGTTTTCATAATTTGCTACTCAGAATTGGATTGAGAGTGCTCAGTGATCCAGGCACTCCACCCCTACAGCCAAGAGAGGGGAAAGCCTGGCTACTGCTCCAGCTGACAGCTACATGTTGGCGTCATCCATGTGGTGCTGCTTTTATGTGCATGCAGAATGGCAGAGTTGAGGGGTCAGAGAAGTTTCCACCCAGATCTCACATGAGTGCCTGGGAGAGCAGGCAGTGTGTTCCTGAGAGGACAATATATGAAGCTATGATTGTGAAACCAAAGATGGAGTGGTGACCTCAGAAGTTTGGAGAAGCCAGGAATGTGGATCATCTGAGAAAAACTGCAAGGATGGATCGGAGAAGGCCCAAGAGAGACTCCATCAGAGCTATAACCACCAACAGTGCCATGAGAGCGGGCACATAAGCCCTTAGGAGTTCACTTCTTGCTACCGATTGCCTCAGACGCTACCCATGGAGCCACAGGGCTTAATGCTTGCCCTGCTGGGGCTTCACTTACTTTGGTTCCCTTCCTTTATATCCCCATGCTTGCAGCTTTTGAAATGGAGATGCCTATTTAGTGCCACTGAACGCTAGAAATGTTTAACTTTCAGTTTTCATTTTTGCAGGGGCTCACAGAGAAGAGTTTGCTTTAAATCTCAGAGGGGACTTCTGACTTGGATTTTTCAGCAATGCTGGAACTGTTAGGACTTTGGCAACTCTTAGAGATGGCTAAATTCCTTTTACATAAAGAGATGTACATGAGTCTTTGGGGGACCAGGGAAGGAAAGTTATGGTTGTGTCCAGATAGCCCCTCAAAACATCATGCAATCATAGGGCTTTTCCAGGGGTGTAGCTAAATCTAGAGTGTGTGATTGATTCTTAGTGCAATGCTGGGATTAAGGGTGTGAGTGCTACATGGGACCTCGGGTGGGTAGGCTGAATAACACACAAGGAATAGAAGGAGACTTGTCCTCTTTCACTTTCTTTCTCTTCTCATTGCTTTTGCAGTCTTCTACTGCCATGAAAAATTACCCCTCCACCATGTGTCATGCTGCCTTGGCGCCAGCCAGTTATGAACTGAAACCTCTGCTAACTGTGAGGTAAATAAACCTTTCCTCCTTGAACTTGGATATTGGATATTTTGTCTCAGCAATGAGAGAAAAGTAAGTAAGACAGGTTTCAAAAAAGGCCGCTCCTTTCAAATATGCCTAATCAGCTTTAAGTGCAAGAAAACAAGATCCTGTTATAGTTGAGCTATGCTTCTATTGTGTCTCACCAGTGAGCAAGGGAGCTGAGATTTGTTCTTAGGTAGATGACAGGTGCAGGCTACAGCCAAACAGAGAGAAAGAAACAGAGCAGGTCAGAGATACTCAAGGCAGAGGGGAATAGGAGACAATGGTGGGCAGTGAAAAAATAGAGCAGGAGGCATGGAGCATGGCACATTGAGTGTGTCCAAATTGTCATTTTTAGAGAACATGTAGTGGCCATAGATACATCTACCAAAGCTAGTCCTGTTTCCTTCTATCCATTAACTCTCTGTGTGTGCTTATGTAAACAGAAAACTCGTGGAAGCTACCAACATGCCAGACAGCAAGGTCTTTCGTTAGAACATAATAGCTGAAATGTTGGGTGCCGTTGTATTCCATGGCACCCCAATGTCTCCATGCATATCATCTTACTGATTCTGACTGTAACTCAACAAAAGGGGCCACTGGATTGTCCCCATTCAGTGACTGAAGAACAAGAACCAGAAAAAAATCAGCCTGAAGTGACTCTGCCAGTCTGGGCAAACTGACACAAAATCGTAGCCCTGTGGTGGCCCCTTTCTGCCAACCAATGGTTCAGTTTCCAGATAGATGGAGCAGAGGCATAGGGCTTGGAAACCTGGGTGTGCACTTGAAACTGACCACAGATGAAGGCTAACATTTGTTCTGGGTATGAATGGGTGCTCTTCCAAGAGAGTTTGGCAACATCTACCTATAGCCGTGGGGCTTGATTTCACCTAGTGTTTTAATCAGAAATTTCCTTCAACTCTTTCTGCTGGAGCCTTTGCGATTGTCAAGGTTGAAATCTAGACAGCCAGAGGGTTTCTTGTGAACTGTCAGCAGGGCCCTTTAGACCATTCTGTGAAAAGGCTCAAAATACCCCAAATTCCTCAGGGATGCAGGAAAATCAAAAGCATAACAACCAGCCAACTGCAAAGTCCTGATGAAAACCGCTAGGTCATATTTTTTCTATAAGCATTGTCACTTACTTGAAAGCCTGAGTCATTTTGCCAGTCTCAGGGGGGTGGATGAGTCACACTGATGAGAAGGATGCTTTTTCTCTTTAACCTAGTTCTCTAACCTTTTGCATGGACACTCATTGGCCTACCTCACTCTTAAAATATCCAGATCAGTTGTATAAGATACAGCATCGTGATTATTTGTGCAAGGGCGCGGATTGCTCTTACTGAATTTCAGTCTTTTATGACCCAGAGTGAACGTTCTCATTTGAAAAATTCACCTCAAGATATAATGGCAAAAAATAATTTTGTATCTTCCCACAGAGCTGGAAACTTAAACTCAGTATGGAAGAACTGGGCTTAAGAAGAAGCACCAAAAAAAGATGAGTTTAGTTTCCCAGTAGCTAAAGAAAGTACTATAAGAAAGAATAGAAAATTTAAAATGGTATTTAAGATTTACTATCATTCCCAAAATATAAAGATGGTGCTTTCTCAAGTTTTATTTTATTTTATTTATTTATTTATTTATTTATTTATTTATTTATTTATTTTTGCAGTACCAGGGATCGAACTCAGGACCTTGCACTTGCCAGGCAAGCGCCTATTCTACTGAGCTATCTCTCTGGCCCCTCATTTTACTTTAAAAGAAAAACTGAAAAAAGAAGGAGTTGTCAGTGGGAAAGTCTTCCACGACCAGAGAGCCGTAGCCTGCCCCTGTTCCTTTAACATCAAGAGCCTTGGCCATCCATGCTAGAGTCCCCCGGTTCACAATGGTGTCCAAATCCAGTAACAAGAGGATAGGAAGCCTTTTAAAGTCTTTCAAAGATCTTTCAGGACAAAATATGGTGAAGACCCTGATGAATGTAATTATTATTCTGTAAAACCATGGCTAATACAAATTTACAATTAAGTTTTAAATTAAAATATGTTGTGAGGAATTGGGATAATATCTACATCATTCAAATTTAATACCTTGCTCTTTGCAAAGGAAGCCTTTTTTCACCTGATTTGTATCATCCCAATTGCCAAGATGCATTTGTATGTCAACTTTTGCTGCAGTAACAAACATCCCCCAAATCTTAGAAGCTTCAGCATCTTGCTCAGGACTACTGAGGACTGTAATTGCTGTGGTTCTGCTAAGCTCACCGAGGACTGTAGTTGGTGTGGTTCAGCTGGGCTTCGCTGCGATTGGTTGCACTCTGTACTTTGTCCTCTCGTTAACAGCCAGTCCGTAAAAGCCTCCAGTCCTCAAAGCAGAGAACAAGTGAGACATGTCAAGACGTTCAGGTTCTCTGCTCAGAACTGGCATGCTGAATCTCTTGTCCACATACATGGTGCAAAGTAGTAGCCAAGACTGAAAGCCAAGAGACAGGGATGTGTGATATTAAGAGTGAGTGTGAGTGAATGCAGTTGGGTGCCATCACGCAGGCACAAATATTTCATCACAAATTCCTCACAAATATTTCATGATAAATATTTACTTTCCTTCTATCAGAAAATTATATGCCTCTCCCACCCTGAAATGCTCCAAAAGCTTCTTCAACCATAGTAAAGGACTTGAAGCCAAGGACTTCATTATCTATTTGAGATTGGGATGTTTTCTCTTGCTTGTAGACCTATACACCAGAAGACAAATCATGAACACCTCCTCCCCTTATACACACACACACACACACACACACACACACACACATACACATACAAACACATGGATAAAAGCTGCATCCAACATCTCCACTGGAAAGAGGAAGAGTGAGACACACACATAACACTAATGGTTGTGGTGATTGATTTGATCTATCAACTTGGTGAGCCATGGACTTCAGGCATTTGTCATATGTTATTCTAATTATTTCTCTGAAAGTGCTTTGGAAATGAAATTAACACAATGATACCTCTTTTCACAAACTGAATTTGTTCCATGACTGGTTGCAACCCGAGTTGTACAAGGACCAAATCAAATTTCCCCATAAAGTTAACATTGAATCAGATTTGATTTAGTTCTTATCCAGTTCGGTTTGCAACCAGAATCAAGGAGAGATTGAAGTGCATGGAGGCGGATACCTTTGTACTTGAGTGGATGAACTTTAAGTAAGACAGATTATCCTCTGTAATGTGTGTGGATCTCATGCAATCAGTAGAAGGCCTTCTTAAAACACAAATCAAGCTCCTTTCCCTCTGTTTCCCAGCCACCTGACATGAGCAGCTCTCTTCGGCTTAAGCTCTTTACCATCCCGTCAACCATGCCAGCACTGAAACTTGGGAAACATGGGAGAAAATAAACCTTCTCTCTTTAAAGTCGTGGGTGCCAGGTATTTTGTTCCATCAATAAGAAAAATGATTAAAACAGATTTAGTACCAAAGAAATGGGACTGTTGCTGCAATCCTACTTGACCATGGGGTGCAGAAACTTTTGGGAAACTTCTTGGGACACTTGGATTAAAAGCAGTGGACTCCTTAATCTGGTAGAGGAAATTTCAAGACAGTTCAGGGTTGAGGCAGTGGCAGAAGTACTTATAGGGAGTTTTAGTTAGGCTTAACTCTGAAAGTGTTGGTAATTAGGAGCATAAAGTCAATTTTAGAAGTTCTGGGTTTCACTGTGGAGGGACCTTCTACAAAGCTGGTGCAGGAGAGAGCTTGCTGGATTAAAAAATCAGTCTTTGAAAGTAGTTAAGTATTTTGGGTAAAGACAGCTTGAGAGCATCACAGAAAGTCACATTGTCCTATCTTTCACAGGCTCAAATTTGTAAAAAAAAAAAAAATTCTCTTTGAGACAAGAGCCCCAGGGCAGTGGAATGGAAATAGGGTACTTAAAAAATTGGTTCCCCAAGATTCTGTTCATCGTTCTCAACCATCCAGGCACTCAGAGGCAACTGCAGCTATGTTTCAAGGAGGACCGAGCTGTTGGTTGTGTTGGCAACCCTGGAAACTACGCTGGATGTTAGTTATATGGGCACAGAGAATGAGAAAGTTGTGGGGTCAGTGAGGTCTCCAGCAAGATAACAGAGTAAGGCTGCACAATACGACCCCGAGAAAGCAGCGCCTGAAGCAGTGCATACAAGATGCGTGGCACAAAGTCGAAAGTGCGGTGGAGGCCCCAGGAAACTGGACTGCCTGCCAAGCACATCAGCAGGCAATAAGCCAAGCCAGCACGAGAGAGGCCGTGATGGCCACAGCAGGTCATGTGGCAGGGCAGGGCTACCTACGCCTCAGAGTTGCAATCTCACCATAACTTTCTGCAGGTGCTGGACACCGAGCTACAGGATTTAATGTTTGCCTTGCTGGGCTCTGGTCTTGCTTTAGTCTCATTTCTTTCTATTCTCCTATTTCTTCCTTTTAGAACAGGAATGTTTTCCCTGTGCCATTGTTTGCTGACAGTGTTGAAAACTTATTTATTTCTACAGGACCTCACAATCATGAGTTTGTCGAAAGTAATTGTACAACTGTTAAACTTTGATGACTCTTGAGAAGGACTGAATGCCTCTTTTGAGGACCAAGCGCAGACTATTACAGTTTATATCTAAATGTTCCCCCCAAAATCACATGGATTCATCAGGGGGAGGTGGCACTTTTGAGTTGCTAGGGAACCATGGAAGCTGTCTAGCTAAATGTGATGTAAGGATCGGGGCCTGGGCAGAAAATGTGGGGGAATGACCTGGAAGTGTGTGCCTCCCTCAGGGGCCCCTTCCCTCTCTGCTTTTCAGCTCCATTATACAAGCAGCTTTCCTCTGTCCAGGCCCATCCACCATGCTACCAACCACACAACGACCATAACTTCTGAAATGTGAGTCAAAATAAATATCTAACTCCCAAAATAAAAGCAAAAATAAAAACACAAATTCACCTCTGCCAGGCAAGGAGCACTGCTTGCACATAGGGCTATGGGTTTGAATCGCAGCTCCTTCCTGGGTCTCCAGCTTGCCCACCTAGTCTGTCAGTGTTGACTTGCCAGCCACCTTAATCTTGTGGGCCAATATATATATATATATATATATATATATATATCCTTAATCATGACTTTCAACTTGACTGGATTAAGAGACTGTTGGGGATGTAGTTGGATCATGACAGTGCTACACTGGATGTATTCATACCTGGATGTGCTGTCAGAAGGTAAGGCTGGGAGGGAGGCAGGTGGCTGGGTGCATCCTTGGAGGGCACATTGTCACTAGCACTCTCACCCTGGGCTCTGCTTCTTGGCCTCCACGTAGAGAGCAGCATTGCGCCTCTACCATGATGTTTCTGCTTTGGAGCTGGCATACCATGAACTGAAGTCTCTGGCACCGTGAGCCTAATAAATCCTCCTTCAAGATGCAGGTCTGGGTTATTTGGTCCCAGTAACAGGAAAGCTGATCAACACACCTATCCTGTTAGTTCTGTTTCTCCAGAGAGCTCTAATACTTGGGTTCCCGCAGTTCTGAAGTCTTCTCCTCAGCTGTGGAGAGGCCCTTCTTGCGTGCCAGGCATGCATTTTGCTGAGATCTGGAGCACACACTTGGAGAGTGTCTCCTCTCTCTTCTGCCCCCACAGGCTTCTGACCACACTCTCTGGGAAGCCTTTCTCTTTCTGGGATCCTACCTTGGAGGACATGCCTGTCTCTGAGGCTATGCCAATATCTCAGCCTGCTTCCTGCCCGTATGTCCTGGAGATGTTTTCTTTGTGAATAATCACTCTGTCTTTTATTCCAGACTGGCAGCACTTGGGCCATGCAGCAATCTCAGACTCAATTTGGCTTGGTTTGGCTGTTATTGTTGTCATTGCCAATTTCTAATCAGTTCGACTCCAGGAAGCTCTATGGCCAACAACAGCACCTATAAAGTTTTTCTAGACTGCATTACAGATATTTCTGAACTTACCAGCCATTTTTGGGTCCATCTTGGGGTCTCTAAACCAGAAATACCTGTGTAAATGCAAAAATTTGATACAGGGAATATACATTAGGGGTCATTCCAAATAGATGATCAAATTTGCATTCTGGTGTTGTTTCCAGGGCTATATTTTCATTTAAAAATATATTGCTGGGTGGAGATTTGTCCTTTATTTTCATAAGTCCAGAAATTCCTAGATTCCTCCTTGCCCACTTTGTCCCCAGAGGCGGGAAGGGCATTGTCAGCGAAGCCTTCCAAGGTGGCCTGAGGTTGAGTCCTGAGGAATAGGCATGGAAGTTGACAGGAAGTTGACATCCTCTCAGGGACTGCCAGGGAGAAGCAAGTCCTAAGACATGAGTGATCCGGCTAGGAGGGCAGAGTGGCTGAAACTGGGCACCTTCAGACAGGGACCGTGAGGATAGCTGAGGCTGGAAGTTTGCAGTGGACCCCAAGATCACAGGGAGCTTCGAATGTCACCTGTCAGAGCAGAACTTCCTCTAGACATCATCTGAAGCTCCTTTTTGCAGATGTGTGGCCTCCTCAGGCTCCACCCAGGCTGCCTTTCTTTGCTACAGTGCATGGGTATGAGGTGAGGATGTGTCTCACTGCAGCTCTATAGAGCCTTAAAATTCTATTTTGAAATCTTTAAAACATAAAGTTAGGAGGTGCCTAGAAAAGCCTCTCGGCTATCACAGGAAGCCGGAAAGGACAACCTCTCATGCAGGGGCGTCTTCCAAAAGCCTCTCTCTTCCTGGCATGTCCACTGTGCAGAGAGCCAAGCACAGGCACAGGCAGGCTGCTCGGGACCTTACAAAGTCAGACATGGACAGAGTGTCTCTGAGCCATGGCTGGGACGTCCCTTGCTGACCGGATGCCAGCTGTGTACTGCTTCTAATTCAGCCTGGCTATGAGAACCTGTGCGAGGTGGTGGGATTCTCTGCTTTCTGGCTTCCATTCCTCATGTTTTTCTTTTGTCATCTCATGCCTTCAGGTCTGGGGAAGAATGCATGGTATTCATGCCCATCCAGGTCTCTGCACGCAGCTCTGCCTGGTGACATTCTAGTCATAAGCACCCAACTGGGCACATCCCAAGGAGACTGGGTTAAGCAACCCTGAGGGATCTCATGGGCATCCATTTCACATGCCCTGAGGCCACTGAGATCCACATGTGGTTTTTTTGTCATCTCTCCACTGATTCCCACACTGGGGTCTTGACCAAGAAAGTGGTCCAGAACCTCATGCAGATCACAGAGAAGGTAGATGCTTACCTTCACCCCTGACCACTCCCAGTTTCTGCCTCATGTTTTTAAACAGCATCTCCTGATACATGAGACTTGAACTGGAAGAGCCCCAGGGAGGGGACTGATGAGACAACCATTAGGGAAGCACATAAAGGAGCTTCGAGGGACACTCTCTGTACATATGCAATCACATGTGTGTAAGGACACTCTAATGGTGAAAAAAATATATATGTATCACAGACACCAGGCATCTCAGCAGAAAAAGTTGAAAATAGTATAAGGATGAGATTTCCTGGAGATTTGTTCTTAGCTTGTTTGTAGCAGCTGGCTACTGTTTAGTATTTAACATAATGGAGCTACAGTTGTAAAAAATAATAATAATAATAACAAATTTCTCCCCTTGCACCCCGATGACATCTGCAAATGTTGTAAGAGTTGACCTTTGATGGTCTAACAACAGCAGTACTGCAAAATGAAATTCAAGCGCCCCCAGTTGTGAAATTAAAGGTTATTTTACACTTGGTTTGTCAAGATGTTGTCTTTTGAGTCTCTTGGGTGAGGAAGGTGTAAAAACATAACTGCTAATTCAATTTAACTTTATTAATAGCTAATTTTGTCCTGGAAGCTATTACTTTCATAAAGTAATATAGATTACTTTGTATCATCAGTATATTTGACCTTCCATCATTCCCTTCTTTTTATTGCATGAAGGCAAGAATTAGAATAGTTAGCACCACATGTGGAAAATGAAGCTTTAGGTAGGATCAGTGAGTGGTCTACATTCCCTAGCACTATTTTCAGTCCTCCAAGAAAGAGAAATTAAAAGCCCATCAGGACAACACCTTAAGTTCTGCCCCAGAGAACCCAGGATGCCACAGTGCTGAGCCCGGCTGAGTGGCAGACGTCTGTGGATTAATTTCACTTTCTTAGCATGCTTTCTTGGAAACACCTTCATGGGTGACCCAGGGTGGGTGCAGAGACAGGATGAAAGCAGTAACAAAGGCCCCGCTGTGAGGTTGGAGAATGCACACACAGGTGGAGGAAAGAAACTTGCAGTGTGGACCATACGGAGGAGAGCTCAACGACACTTGATATGATCAGCTTGGGGCCAGCGCAGGGAGGGATCAGGCCCCAGGCTTTTCTCATCAGTTGGAATTTTCTAGAATGTGGAATGACAGAAGCAGCACACGTGCAATCACAGCACTAGCCTCATCACTATGGGAAGAAACCTCAATGAGAGTGGAAAGATAAATGTTCAAGTCCCGCAATTTCTATCCACTAACTGTGTGGCTGTTTTGGGTACCAGGAAACAAACTTATTAACAAACATGTAGATACCAAGAAAGCTAGTAACAAGACAATCTGTGGCTGCCATGAAGCTACTCTGAGCTAATTGCACCTCCACACCCCTTGTAAAAGTGTTTCAGCTCGTGAATATAGGACCTCAAGAAGCCCATCCCCTCCACAAGATTCCTTGCAAAAAGCAAACATTACCTGGCAGGGTGAGTTAAAACACGTCCACACATTCTTTGACATGTTCCCAATGGAAAAGTAGGTTCTAATAATCCTCCCGCTCAAACATGGGCTGACCTTGTGACTCCCTCGTGGTGAATAGAATCTGGTGGAAATGGTGTGGTGTGGCTTCCAGGCTGCCTCTTAAAAGGTATACAGTTCCTGTCTGGTTCTGTCTGACGATGCTTGTTTGGGAATATCTACCATGCTATGAGGAAGTCCAGGCCACCTGGAAAAGCCACAAGGAAGCGATTCAGCAAGAACTGAGGTAATAGCCCATTCTGTTGCTGCGTAGTCTCAGGGCAATTTGGCAAGGCTATTTATTGAGGAGCCAAAGCCACCCAGGAAAGGAGTCCATATTCCACAGAACATGCAGGCCTCAGCATGCAGGCCTGCGACTTGTGAACTTGCTGTAGCTATGGAGTAGAAGAGGGAACGTCCACAGCCATGTGAGAAGGTGTCCAAACGCCTCTGCTCCTATAATTATCCGCAGAACCTATACGGATTTCTGACATTATCACCATAGGCCCCATTGGTCTAGCTCCTTGGATGACTCAGAAGGGTGGCATCCCAGTGCAAGGTTGGCTTCCATGAGATTGTCAAAGTTCCTATTCTGAGACTGATCACAGGGCCAAAAAGATCACTTTAATCTGAGCCCCAAAGGAGGAGGCATGAGGAGAGGGGCAGGGATAGAGGCCAAACTCCAGGGCTTACTTGAGCGGACCCCAAAGCTGCACCTGGAAAGTGAACCCAAGGCGAGGGTCCCTGAGGCCAGGACAGGCAAAGGCATCGCGGCAGCAATGTGGGCCTGAGCAGAAGGGGCCAGCCACTGTGGGGAGTGTCTTCAGCGATCTCTGCTCACCCTAAGTGGGGGTCAAGGAAGAGGACTCATCTGGAAAGTTTAATTCAAGTCAAGAGAAGCAATTTTTCTTTTCAAGCTGTTTCCAGATCAGAGGTAAAATAGGCCACCAGATGTGGGAGCTTTTCAGTGTGAAGTATGTCACTGATCAAAATGAAAAAGCCATTGACTTTCAGAATAATACTTAATACCTTGATCACTTCTGGATTTAATTGTGTAAACATCTATTTATTGTTGATCTCTACAAACACACTACACACACACACACACACACACACACACACGTGCGTATTTCTATGCACACACCAAAGGAAACACTGAACAACTCAGAACCCCTGTGTTGATAACTCTGCAATCTACTCTTTCGGGAAATAAAGTCATCTAGATCTAAAGTCTACATTTTTAGTGGAATCTGTACCACAGGGTCTGAGATGCTTCATTTTTTAATTTGGCTGCCAGAACCAAACGGACAGCTTATTATAACAGCTCTGTATGTTCTCCTATATGGTTTTTGGAACTCTATTCCTCTACTTCTTGCTCTGCCTCTCATTCTCAGCCCATCCTTTCTGTTTCAGCTAGCACATGCCTTAGTCTACATGTCTTATTTTTTATTCCCATTTGTCCTTCACTGGTGATTTTTGTTCAAATACATGATGTTTGGTGTATACTTCCTATAGAAGATCTCGCATTTATCCTGAAAGAACAGTACTAACAGTGTAACAGAAAAACCTAGAGCTCACTGACTTATTGTAGCCCAAGTGCTGATCTCTCTGTAAACATCATGCACACTGAGAGGCTTGTCTGGTTGTTCCCATCTTCCAGATGAGCCAGTTGTGTCAGGCCCCAAGGGTGGACATGGTCAAAGGTGACTGTTGGTAGCCTGTCTCCTGAGCTCAGGTTGCTGTCACTTGGTCTTGATAGATTAGAACAAGGACTAGGCAGCCAGACACAGGTGAACACAGAAGTCCCCAAGTATGCTTGCATGCAAACACACACACACACACACACACACACACACACACACACAGAGCTTCCCCTGTTATTGTAATAGCCATGAAAATAAGCAGAGATACAACATGGATGAAGCCGGCGGCATGCCCACAGAAGCAGCCCAGGAGAGCTGTTTGCAAAGGCCCAGGGGGAGGAAAAGCTGCAGCCTTTCGACCTTGGGGCTGCTCTCTGCTCTGCAGAACAGCTCTCCACGCCACATGCACCTCGCTGATGTTGCTGTGTGGCAGAGAACATTCCGACGTGTGCCCCCTGCAGCCCTGTGGCTAAGAGCAGAGCTGCTCCTCTGCTCTGGGAGGAAAGAGCCTGGCCGGAGTGGTGAGCATCGATCGTGCTAGCGCAGGCTGAACATCAATACCTGCTTGACATGCTGTGAGTGCGGTTCCTGGGAAAATGTGTTCCTTTGCTGGAAGATGCTGAAGGAGAGGAAGAAAGGAACATTGAGTGCTCCTAGCCATATTTGAAGAGCTTTACTTATTTACAAGAAATAGTACTTAGAATTGTTTTCTAAATCTCTAGAGTATCTATGTGCTGGCAGGGATTTGAGCATACCTTCCATGCACCTGGTACCATGCTAAAATCAGGGAGGAGTTAAGCTGCTGCCCATGGTCGGGTAGGGGGGCATGCATTTTCTCTTTGGGTTTTGGGGGAAATCTATTTTATGCTTTTCTTGTACTCTCAAAGAACAGAGTGATTTCATTGACCAGAATTTGGTGGAAAGGGCAGTTTGTGTGGCCCTTTCTTCCTCATCTTCCCTCTTTGGGATTGCCCCTCAGATGGACAGTCCCAGGTAACTCTGTCCTCTGCCTCCATAAGCTTAAGTGGGACAGGTTCTGCTCCCTCTGGGGACTCTAAGAGGGTTATGCTGTGGAGATGAGGCTTGCCTGTGTCCAAGCACATGCACCCGTCTTTATCTGGGTTCCCCATTTGACCACTGCCAAGCGGCCTTGGACCTAACCCACATCCTCCAGCCTCGCCTACACAGTTCAGAAGTAGCAGCGTTTCACTTCCACCTGCCTGAATCCTTGGTCTACTCAATTCGGGTCAAACTTGGCTAGGGAACAAGGTTTGATATGTTCATATACCCTCAAGTCCCAACCCAATCCTGTAAGATAGATGTCAATATTGGAGCGAAGTTGGGTCATTTGTCCAAAGAAAACTGCATATAGACACAGAACAGCTACTCACTGACAGTGTGGTTCCAGACCCCATGGCTGAAACCACTAATCTTTCATGCTTATTTTAATCTCATGCCTAGTCTAATTTATGATTATATTTGTCCCTACCTTATTAAAAAAAAAATCTAAGAATCTTCTACAAAGTCATTAAAACCCAAACTTGTAGGGCCAGCCAAATAGCTCAGAGGATAGGGGCTGGGGTTTCGATCCCCAGGCCTGCCATGCGGGCCCCACCCCTGGGGTGCACTGAGATGGTAATTGAGACTGGGCGTGGTAATGCTCGCCTGTAATCCCCAGCACTTGGAAGGCTGTAAACAGGCAGATCACTATGAGTCTGATCTAGTAGTGAGACCCTGAATACCCTGTAGATCCTTCCCTAAACATACAAAAAAAAAAAAAAAAAAAAAAAAAGACTTCTGTGATTTCAAAACACCATAATGCCATATTTTAATTTTTTTATTGGCATCCTATATATAAACATGATTTCCTTTACAAACCCATCTTCCATGAATGCTAAGGTCAGAATCTTGTTGAATAACCTATATCTGACCCTTGAATACAGGGTCTTCTTGACATTCTGGCATATTCTAAGGGCAAACACAAGATTCCAAATGAAAACTAACATCACATTCCCTCAAGGAGATGGTTTCTTGGGAATCTCCAGTGCCTGCATCAACAAGATGCTGCTAATAAACTCAGAGTCAAGTTTCCCAAAGATTAACCTTTAGAACGTGAAGAGTAGGTGACTTTGGCCTCCCCAGCCCCAGTCCTAGTCCTTGCTCCTGCCACACTGTTGGTTTCTACAGTGATGATAGCTGCTTGAACAGCTCCACTGCAGCTAGCTGACAGTGTTGTAGGCAGCTGAATTAGATAGAAATATTATAGGTATTCAGACAGGACCAGGCCCTCAAGGAGACAAGATGGAAGACAAGGTGGCTTTGCAACTTAGAGGAGACAGACACTCCCATATGAGCCAGACCTCAAGACAAAAGAGGAAACAAATACAGCTATATATTTCCCTAGGGATGGGCATCAGAGATTGATATTCTAAGTAGGTATCAATCACCTTGAAAGAGCCCAAATGAGTCACTAGCCCATGCCCCAACAGGAAAAGACCCTGTCCCGTATTCATGCCTGCTTACTATATGACTCACTTCCCCATTTGATTTCAATTTAATCTATTTTACCTGAGCAATGGTGCCTGTAATCTCACTGGCCGACCATAGCTTTTGATAGGTTTCAGAGGCAACAGCGATGGCGGCAGTGGTGGCAGCGCGGCAGAGAAGCAGAAATGGGGGAGGGAAAGCCTTTACTGACTCTAAACACACGGAGAGGAACGAGGGCAGGGAGATGGGCAGATCCTCTGACCTGAGACAGAGAGCCTGAGACTTTATGGATGTCTGCCAGGGGCGGAGCTTGAGGGGCGGGTTTAGTGACGTATAAGGAGCTGATTGGAGGCTCCCTTGTGTGGGTGGGAAAGGTCACAGGAAGTTGTACCCAGGGCTAGAGTGGGGAAGGTGGAAGAAGTGGTCATTGGGAAGATAAACTGTTGCTTTAAGGGCTTCAGCCATATCAGAAGACCACCATAATTTAGCATTGCTTACTAGGGCCATAACCTATCAGTTTTGTCCTACCTCATGCCCACGTAAGTGAGTTCCCATGTCTTGTCCACCACCTTAGACCCACCTCACCACATGGTTTTCCTCTGTAAAAGTCCCTGGAAGAGACAGCTTCCAGGGGAAAACCCACTCGCCCCCCCCCCTTGTTCTCTCGGACAGAAGCTTTCTTTCCTTCAATGAATAGAATGATTTTTTCTAATGGTGTTTGTAAGTAGGATCACAAGTCTGCATCTTGTACAGCAATTAACCACTAAGAAGAATATATGCAGTGTATTATTTGTTGAAACTGTACTTTCGATTTGATTTGAAACTGTCTCATTGGGGCTGGAGAGATGGCTCAGTGGTCTAAAGCACCCACTTGGAACAAGCTTGGCAAGGCATCAGGGACCGCGGTTCAATCCCCCAGCACCACATGCCAGCCAGCCCCGCCCCCTGGTGGGCTGAGCTGGCCACACACACACACCACTCTCTCTCTCTCTCTCTCTCTCTCTCTCTCTCTCTCTCTCTCTCTCTCAAATAAAAAAAAAAAAAAATACTACTCTTTAAAAAAAAAAAAAAGAAACTGTCTCATTGCTATATGTTTATCAATAAAACTTTGAAAAGAAAAAATAAATAAATAAATAAATATATTCTGCTCATAACCTCCATTTGTTCCTAAAATTCATCCTTCAGTTTTAGAGAACACGAACTCGGCCTAGGTACCTTTTATTTGGGAGATCGTTTTTTTCTCCCTGTATCGTTTGGAGGTCACCTACCCGAGATCAGTTGTTTTTTTTTTTTTTTTTTTTTTTTTCCCCTGTATCACTATCTTGAGCTTCTTTGGCAACATGATAGAGAAAAAAAAAAAAAAACAATCTTAGTAAATGTAGGTAAACTCCCTGGCCTTAGTATGTTCTCAGTCTGTCTTCTGTTGGGTCACACCTCAGTGCTGGGGATGAGGGGAGGGGGGGCATCTGACCCATGGCCATCAGGACTTCTCAGCATCTGCAGTGTGCTGAATTCTCATTCCTGTGCGTCCCTGGTGAACAGCACCCCTCCCTGCTGCCATTCCGAAAGTCTCTGACTAAGGTCCACATTGTTCACCACAGTTCTCTTCTCTGAGGCTGTGAAAAATTCACTGGGACTGTCTGAAGCCTTCTCTGCCTCTACAGGCTCATCACCATGGTTACCACTGCATATTTGCTCACCTGCAATAGTGATGATCAGGGACCTAAAGCTGTCCTGGGACCCCGATGGGAATGAAAGGAGTAAGTCCCTTCTGTTTTAGGGTTCCAAATGAATTTGGGGAATCTATCACTGAAGCCTCATGAAAGGGGTGGCCAAACTCAAGGACACTTTTCAGAGTCACACCAAGTCAAACTTCTTCCTTTTAGGTCACCAAATCTATCTAATCCCAGAGTCCTTCCCTCTCCTAGGCAAGACAAAACTGTCTCTTGGCTCTTCTTCCTCCCCTGATCCTCAGCTTTTGAGATTCAAAATTGATGATTCTTCTTAGATGTTAACAACCTTCCTCTAAAGCAAAGAGTGCCTTAGACTTAGTCTGAATGCACTGGGTGAATGGTTGTGGTAACAGTGAAAGGGCTGATAGGATTT
>NW_004524618.1:13797864-13816248 GCF_000260255.1 Octodon degus | reverse complement strand
CTAGAGAGCAGACCTTTGTCTGGGTACTTATTTGTCATGATTTTTTCCAAATTTGTGGGTTGCCTTTTCACTTTGTTGGTAATTTCTTTTGACATGAAAAAACTTCTCAGTAAGAGCAGGTCCTAGTTGTTAATTCTTTCAACTGTTCCCCGTGCGGTTTGATTTCTGTTCATGAAGTCTTTGCCTACCCCAGGATTTGTTCTTTAAGAACAATTTCTCAGAGGAAGAAATACAAATGGCAAATAAATTTATGAAAAAATGTTCAACATCATTGGTCATTTGAGAAATGCAAATTAAAACAAGACTGAGATTCCATCTCACCCCAGAAAGAATGGGTAACATCAAGAAGTCAGCCAATAACAAATGCTGGAGGGGCTGTGGAGAAAAAGGAACCCTTCTGCACTGTTGGTGGGAGTGCAGACTGGTGCAGCCACTATGGAAATCAGTGTGGAGATTTCTTAAAAAGCTAGGATTGGAAATTCAATTCAAGCCAGCTACTCCCCTCCTCCATATTTTTTCAGAAGAACTGAAAACCTCATACCACAGCGCTATATGTGCACCATGTTTATAGCAGCACAATTTGTCATAGCTAAATCCTGGAAACAACCCAGACGCCCATCAACTGAAAAATTAATAAAGAAGATGTGATATTTTTACACAATGGAGTACTATCCAGCTATAAAGCAGGATAAATTTGAGTCTTTTGTCAGTAAATGGATACAACTAGAGAACATACTCTTAAGTGAAATAAATCAGACCCGCATGTGCAAACATCATGTTATCTCCTTAGTGTGAGAACCTAACAGAGAAAAATGGAATCTGAAGGGTACAATAGATACTGGGAAAAGGGAATGAACTTATGCAAAAGGAAAGAGTTACTGAGTTGAGAAGGACAGGAGAGGGAGTGGGGGAAGGAGATTTATTTGTGTATGTAAGCAGGATGGTTTGGACAGCTGTACTGTGTATTTCTGCTGGTCTATGGAAAGAAGCAATTAATGTTTAATTTGTTTTGTCTCCTTTTTTCAATTTTCTGTACCTTTTCTCCTCTTAATTTCTTATACACTTGTTTCTTTTTTTCTTTCTTCTTCCAATTTTACATGCATATATCTGGTAATTCACATTACTTTAAGTGAAAATTTGTATCACTTGTAGTTTTTTTTTTTTCTGTTTTAATTCTAATCTGTACTCTCTAAAAATATAAAACAACTTAGGTGCTTAAAAACTTTTGTCTAAGAAACTTGAAGGATTTTTTTTTTGGTGGGGTGGGGCTGGCTCAGGGTGCCTTAAGGGCAGGTGTGGTAAGGCTTGAGGATCTGGGGGTCCAACCGCAGCACCCTGAGCCTGACTGCTTTGCTTAAGCAGGCACTTAAACAACTGAGTTAATTGGCAGGCCCCCTGTCCACGAAACTTGAAAGTGACCTTTTTCATAATGTTCTTATATTAGTTATCGATGGCTCTCTAATAAGTGCGGCCCCAAACTTTGTGTCTTGCCCAGCACTATGTATCAGCTCACAGTTTCTACAGACCAGGGCCTCCTCAGCTGGGTCCCCACCTGGGTCAGCGTTTATCACAAGCAGCAATGAAAGTGTTGGCCACGGTAGCAATCCCTCAAGCTGGACTGGAAAAAGCCACTTTCACATACCTGCTACAAGACTCACCGCATTGCAGGCCAGGGAACGGAGGGCCTCAGCTCTGTCCTGGATCTCACTACGTGGCCTTCCTCAGTCCACTGCCACACAAGCCTCCGCCTCATTACAAACTTCACAGCTGTCTTCATCAGAGCAGGCAAGTGAGGAGGGAAGAGGGGAAGGTCACAAGTCACAGCCTTTTGTCCCCTAGTCTCAGAGCTGACATCCCATCGCTCCTGCCAGTGCCCTTTGATAGGAATAGATGCCAAGGGATTTGACATGTGGCAAAATACCAAAAGAATGGTCATGGTGAGCAACTTCTGAAGCTGACAGCAGTGAATTCATCCACCTCCCCTGAACTCCCAGGTAGCAGGATGAACAATGAAGCACATTCAGATTATAGGATAAAACTCAGCAGTACTATACAAAGGAACAAATTACCCAGAGATCCAGTGGGGTGAGCCTCAAAAACCATGTGGAGTGAAAACCAGACATGGAAAAATTAACACTTTATAATTTATTTGTGTGTGTGTGTGTGTGTGTGTGTGTGTGTGTGTGTGTTAGCACAGGGTCTACAGGTTTCACTACACAGATCAGACTTGTAGTGATCCTCCTGTTTCCAGCCTCCCAAGTGTTGGGATTAGAGGCATGCACCACCACACCCAGTCTCAATCACCATCTCAGTGGGCCCTGGGGGCAGGGCCAGCACAGCATGCCTGGGATCGAATCCCCGTCCCTATGACAGCCTAAGCAGGTGCTTTAGTCCGCTAAGCTATCTGGCCAGCTCATCACTTTATAATTTTAGTTTGTGAAGTTTTAGAAGAGACAAAATTAAGCTATGGTAAGGGACCAAGAGTTATTTCTGAAGAGGAACTGACTGAAGACAAAGCACAAGGGAACTGCCTGGAAGATATCTTGGAAGGGGTGTGTTTGTATGTATATATATATATATATATATAGTTTATCCAGACTTGTAGAACTGTACAGTTGAAAGTTGTATATTTTAGTCTATATAAATTATATTTCCATGTAAAGTACTTTTTAAAAAGATTCCATTAGCACCACACAATAATATTCCACACATTAGTACACTCCTGTTTTCCTTGCCAGGAAAGAAAGTGTCACTACAGATCAAATGAGCTTCCTGTGTGGCCTGGGGCAACCTCCTTAACCCCTCCAGTCTTGTCAGTTCAGCAGCATTAAACATCTATTCTGTGTGAGATTTATGAGAGATAAAGAAGAAACAGAACTCATTCTGCAATCTCTAAGGGCCTGTAGCCTAGTGTAAGACACACATATAAATGAACATATGGATAGGAGATAAGAGTGCTGGGATGGATTAGTGATGTCTGCCGTAGGCATGGTATATGAAACTGGTATTCGTCATCCTTGCTGTATGGGATTACAAGGTTTAAAAGGAGTTTGTTTCCCGGCTTCTATTAAACCTGGTGTCAAGGCCTCTCTACCTACTTGTTAAATGCAATTTAATTCAACAGACTTTTTCTAATTGTTTTCCATGTACTATGTGTGTTTAAAATATTCTTCATTTACTATGATATCCCCAAATGAGCATTACAAACCTCAGACCTGGCTCAGTTGAGTTGTGCTTCTGGAGGATTTTACTACGAACCACCCATGTAGTTTAAGTACATGTGTTACTGTTCAACCTTTAAAAATTTGACACAGAGATGAATGGCAATGTGTCAATATAAAACATGAATATTTCTCTGGGGCTGTGACAATAGTTATGAAATCTGAATTTCTAAATTAGTAGAAGTAGGGACAAGAAGCGCCTTGCGGTGATTTCATAACTTCAAGTTCCTTGCCAGTGAGGCACTAACTTTTCCTGTGCTGTTTTTCTGAATCCTCACCACTCTCTGGGAGGAAGTCTTGTCCCTCAGCTTCACTCTGTCCACTTTACAGGTGAGGAAAGTAAAGATCAGAAAAGTGAAGTGTTGGCCAAAGCTATCAGAGACGGAGCTCAGCCTTAGTCTTTATAGTCTCTTCCGTTTTGTCTCTTAATGGAAGTAAAAAAATTTCTTCGGAGCTACAACTTTCCTGATGAATCACTGAAAATACAAGGGATTGCACTCATTGAACCAGTTTGTTCCAGAGATTACTGATCCATGACCTTGAACAGGTCAATTCCTTCCGGCTCCTCATTTGTGAAATGCAGGTACTAAACTGTTGACAAAATCACAATGGCAGAATCCTGAGAAAACTTGTGTATGCTTTACCTGTGGTGTACACTAATTTAGTAGCCCTCCCTAGCTTATAATGAGGTTACCATTTTCACTTGATGCCAAGTAAGAAAATGGTTCTCTTTCCAGGTCATTAAAAGTATAAAATAAATGAATCATATTTTCAAGATGTCACCCCAACCCACTGATTTCTTCAACACTAAGGCATTTTAAAAGCAGTATTTAGTACCAAATGTGGAGAACCTGGAGCTGGGTTACGTTTTTAAGCTCAACTGTAGGAAAGTTCACATTCAGGAGGATTTCGCCATAATCCAGTAGTGCCTTAATGGACCTTTAAGCCTCAAACCACATTTTAACCCCTGGGACAGCTTGGTCATATCATTTTTCAGTAGAGACATTTCATGGTTTATCGATTGTACCCAAGAATGAGGAAAGACACTTATGGGGAAAAATGTTTGGCTCAACTAAGTGGACCCTGAGCTAGGAGCTTTAGCAGCAGTCCCCAACATTTTTGACACCAGAGACTGATTTCAGGAAAGGCAGCTTTTCTGCGGGGAGGGGACTGGGATGGAGGGCGTAGTTTGGGGATGATTCAAAGGAGTGAGCAACCTAGATCCTTCGGGTTCACAGCTCACTGTGGAGTTCACACTTCTATAAGAATGGACCACTGACCTGACAGGAGGCAGGGCTCAGGCAGTCACGTGAGGGACAGCTGTGAGTACAGACAAGCTGCTCACCTCCTGCTGTGCAGCCCTCCTCCCGACAGGCCAGGAACCAGTACCAGCCTGGGAGTTGGGGACCCCTGCTTTTAAGGAGTCCTGTGTACCAGACACAACAGTGAATGAACTGCGCATAAGCAACTGGGCCAGAGTGAACAGGGCCAATTGTCTCTTTTATAGCAGATCACAATAGCTCCACTTCATTGAGAACAAGACGATTTCTCCATTACACACAGCTCAACAGCAAGACACAAGGGCTGAGTCTTGAGCAGATAGAAGGTTGCTCTCTTCATGGCTTAGAATTTAAACAGGAGAAGGAGGAAGCATGTGAAAACAAAGGAAAGTACAGGCAAGAATAAGAGAGAGGACAGAACTCAAGGAACTATACTCACAGACAGAGATGAGTTGCTCAGTAGGCCTTAGTCTACCCACCTGGTTTCTTTCTCCTTGGATACCTAGACATTGGCTCATTTGTTTGGACCTTTCTTGATTAAAGAAAGCAGACCTATAACATAGAGCAGAGGAAGTCCTGAGTGAGGACGTTAGAACCCTGAGCTTAGATTAGCAATTTTCATTTATAGATAAGACATTGTCCTTAGCCTTTCAGCTATGGATGGCACTAGAGTACTGGCCTGCCATTCCCAGGCTGATCTTATTCCAGAACATTCTATGATGGCCCAGGGATTAAAAAGCCCCTCCACCACCCTGGAACATGATGAAATCCTGAGCTTGCTCTTCAAGCAATGAAAGGCCGATACGGAAGAGAATTCAGATGTGAACAGTGGGATGAACTGGAGAGTTTAGAATCAGAACCAAGCAATTCACTCATGTTCAACAACTATCAGTTTTCCAGCTGGACACTTTATTAATAAAGATCAAAATCACATTAAAATAATTAATCAAAGTAATCAGATTTTTTTGAGCACTTTCCATGTGTTATAGGCAGAGGAGATATGGGAAAGGAAAAGAAGACTTGGTTACAAGCCTCGCTGGTTATTTAGTAGCCAAACTCAATCCCCCTGGGGCCTGCGCTGCCTCCGATCTCCCCACTGGCATACAGGGGCAACCACTGGCATATAGGTGCCCTAGCAACCTAGACAACCATGGTCTCTTTCCACAAGACATGCAGTAAGCAACTCCTAGGTCAGACATGCAGAGATGTTTTTGTAGGTTGTCTAAGATTTTAAAAAAATGCAAACAGAAAGGTCAAATCTAAACAGATGAAGTGTTAAAAACAACTTTTTGCCCGCTTGCTGCTTCTGCCGGCTCACTTCACTGATCCGACAGACAAGTTTCAGGGGCTTATGGCACGCAGAGTCCTGCAGACACTGGGGGAAGAGCAGCAAGCTAGGCAGGCGAGCTCTGTGGCCTCTGGACCCTGAGCCTCCTGAGGCAAACCAAGGGAGCACGTGCACCACCACTGGGGGAGAGGAACGCAGTGCAGGCTTTGGAAAGCCTGTGCAAGCTGAAGCCAGCGAAGGTGCCGTCCTGCGCAGGCCACCTCCAGGCCAGGCACCTGACAGGTGCAAAGGTTCAGAAGTGGGAGACACTGGCTGCTGCGGCCGGAGCTGTAGGAAGGTGAGTAGGCAGGAGCAGAGGCCAGCGGCGGGGGAGGAGGCTGGAGCCTTGTAGGCCTGGGGGCGGGCATTGGATTTCATTCGGAGCACAATGCGAACCCATTGAGGGGTTTAGCAATAGGCAATAGAAAAAGACACAAAAGGCCTATTGGAGGGCTCAGCACTGCTCCGTAAGCCCTGCTTTCGGGACCTCCCTAAGCACTTGCTGTATTGTCTCCATGGACTCTTTTCACAACAGTCTCTCAGCCCCTGGTTTTCTCAGTTTTTTCTCTCCAGGGCTTTCTTCTGGCTCCCAAATGAACACGAACAAGGGAGAAAGAAGAAAAGACCCCATCCCCAGGGGCCCACTGGCCTGCTGTTGATGCAGGCAACACTGCAAAGCAGGAGTGCTGGGGTCTCAAAGCTGCAAACAGCCCCTGTGGGTGGAGGGATAGGAAGGATGAGGGGAGACGCCAAGGACTGGGGTGGCAAGCCTGCAGCCCCCAGGTCCAAGGCGCCTTGGAGGGCTGGGGAAGAGGAAAGCTCAGGCCTGGAAATGGAGGGAATTGGTATGGAGTCTGAGGTGTGCCGCTGCCTCGTGCTGCCTCTGGGACTGCACAGCTTGGGAATGGGAGCTGGAAGTTCCTCCATGAAGCCCACCCACAAGGCCATCCTGGAGAGGCTGGGGACACCCACACACACCAACCTCAACTTCACCCTTTGGTTTCTCTGCTACGCCGGCTGCACAGTGCTGAATGGATCCCTGGACACCTGGCCCTCCAAGGTGGAAGCTCATGGGCTTCTACTTAACTTTGGTGCCCGAAGGCCATGCTGGGGAGGGAGGAGAGGGAGAGCCTGGTGTTTGTTCGCCCAGCCCCCTTCCCTCCAATTGAGGCTTGCTAGCTGCTGTGTTTATATTCTGAAGGTCCTGCTTCCTGCCACCTAGCCCCACCCCTTCCGGAGAAGCTGCAGCTCCTTTCTTTTACCCTTGAAAGCCTTGGGGTTGTGTTGGCTTCCTGCTGTTGCACCTCTGGGAGCTTCTGTATCCCTCCTTGTTTCCTTACTTCTGCTTCCAGTTTCATCCATAGCACCTCCATTAACCTTTCCTCATTAGCCACCTTCAGGGGTTGCGTTCCCTCCCTGCTCCCTAACTGCAGCTCCAGCAATAGGAGCTTCTCCACTGGAAAGTATTAGAGGCAATAAACTAAACACAGAGATGCACAAGTAGGCCTCCTGACTCATCACGGTTCCCAGAAGGTGGAAGCACTCACTCTTTGAGGAAGAGGTGATAACAGGAGGCAAGAGATAGGATGGATAAGATCACGGCCTGGCAGAGAGGCCAGGCCTTCAGGATTTCAGGGAAGGAGAGGTTTTTTCTGAGCAAGAGGACTTCAGGGAATAGGATGGGAAAGAGAACTGGGCCGTTGTTGATCTGAGGTCACCACAGAGGGGTTAATACACCATATGTCTTTGGATAAGATGTAGCAAACCTTGGAATATGAGAGATCAAGTCCTGGGTAGAAGTCTATAAGAAATACATAAATATTTGTGCTTTGACCTCTCTGTCCTCCGCTGCTCATCTCACTTGATATGCAATATGTCATTACTGCTAGCAGAGAAGAAAGGTGGAGTGACTGCAAATGTCTTAGGAATTTAGGAGGCAAAGATCCTTTTCAGGATGGAGACGTTGCAGGAGAAAATTTTAAACCCTGTCTGCACTTCCTCCCCCCATGCCCCCAACATAGCCATATGGTTAACTTTTTTAATGTTCTTTTAAATGATTACAGACTCCAAGAAAGTTGCAAGAACAGCTTGTAGAGCTGTCTCTTGGATTCTTCAGCTAGCATCCTGCAATGGGATTTCAATCCTTTCTAACCATACTACAATATTAAAACCAGAAAACTGACCTTAGTGAAATACTGTTAACTAGACAATGACTTTTTTGCTTTTCATCAGTTTTTACATGCACTCCTGTGTGGGGTGTGTGTGTGTGTGTGTGTGTGTGCGCACGCGCACGTGGGAGGTGGATGTGTGTAGTTTAATGCAATTTGATCCCTTGTATGGATTCCTATAACTCCCACCGAATAAGCTACAGTGATTTGTTTACCACAAAGGAAGTCCCTTGTGCCACTCTGTATAGGCTGATCTTCCCACCCTGGCAACCGCTAATCTCTTCTCTAGTTCTACAGTTTTGTCCTTTTGTTTATGTTTCATACATAAAATCCTACAATACAAACTTTTGAGGATTCATCTTTTTCACTAAGCATAATGTCCTTGTCACATAGGATGCTTTGAATCATGTCCCACCTTAATATACCTCCCCCCAGTACCTCAGAACATGAACTTACTTAGAGACAGGGCCATAGCCGGAAGTAAGCAGCCAATCCGAGGTTATGCTGAAATGCACAGAGCCCCTAATCCAATGACTGGTACCCATATTAAAAGCACTCCCGAGAAGTGAAAGCACTCCTACCTGGAAAACAGTTGCCCCGCCATGAACCAAGGAGCTACCAGAATTCAGTAGGAAGGCCAGGATCAGACCCTCTGCCAGTTCCCCATGTGTCCCAGTGTCCTCTGACACGTGACCTCAAGCCTCCAGCTTCCAGAACTGTGAGACTACCTCCTGTTTTGTAGGTTGGTTTTTGGTGCTTTGTAGTGGTAGCCCCAGCAAAGTAATATATCGCATATCTCAAAAAACCGTTCCTTTATCTAAGTGGCAGTCCGTTGCATAGACACATGAGACAGTCTTTCAACTGTCTGCCCACCGAAGGACACGTAAATTGTTTCTAATTTTAGGCTACCACAAATAAGCAGCTATGAATATTCATGTTCCGGTTATGTCAGAAAATAGAATTATGCTTCCCTAAAAATGTCCACTAGTGAAATGAGTGGGAATTAAAGCAAGTGCATGCTTAACTGATATGAAATTGCTGGTTTTCCCATATCATTAATTTTTATAATGAGTAGGCTCTCTTAAACCCCTGATACATACTCCTTTCATTTTTAATGACAGTAATAGACTCCTAGAGGGAAGTGGGAGAAGGGACAGGATGGAGTCACATCTAAAACGCACACAACAAGGATAGAAATATGGCTTGTGGCCACTTGTGCAGCTGACAGTGTAATGACAAAGTCGATTACCTGGAAAGAGCCACAGTCACCCTCGGTTATCTGAATGAAATAGCAAGTATGAATGAAAAAAACCTCAATTCACTACTTACCACATGCTAGCCCCAGTCTGCACGCTGGGCAGACTGCTGGTGCAAGCAGGAGCCTTTCTCCTTAAAACCCCTCAGCCAGGTATGAGAGCCAATCAATCCTCCCACTGTCTGGGATAAAGAAAACAGGGACACTGAACGCCAACATAGCAGGTAACAGCAAGCACATAAATACTAAGTTCTGGAGTAAATAAAATGCTCTCTTTTGCCCCTAGTTTCTTTTTTATTTTGTATATTATGGTCTGAAACATGAGCAGGCAGCTTGGAGACAGGGTTGGGATGAAAACGAATACCGGGCAAACCGGAAAGTATGCGTGGAGAGTCAGAATCGCTTCTGGACCCCTTGAGTCCTGGAAACAGTGTGTGACGGTTGGATTAGTCACAAAAACAAGAAGTGTTTTATTGGATTATCTGGGTTGTCCGCCTTGCTGAATCTGCTCGTGCAGGGACGGCCCACCTCTCACGCTCCCAAAGCTGCTGTGGGGGGAGGGAGGCACGCAGTCACCACCTGCCAGCTCTCATTGTTAGCTTGTTATTTTTTTTCCCTCCTCATCCTACCTAAAGAATTTGGGCTGGGCCCCGATTAAGGGCTCATGGGCAAGTTCTTGGCCTTCAACTAAGAGCTTTTGAGGCCCAGAGAGGACCTGCTCAGAGTTTTATCTACTCAAAAAAGTTCTTTTAAATAACCTGAGGGGATCTCACTTACCCTACCCTGAGAAAGGAGCTTTTACTGACCTAAGACATCTCCAGCAAATGTTTTTCCTCTTGATTCTTTGGAGTTTTAACTTCTTTGCAGGATGATATCTGGTTTTCCAGCATTGAACTTCTCTGCCCTTCAGCTGTCTGTGTGAAAGATGGGCAGCCAGAGTTGAACCAGGCGAGAGAGTCACTGTAATGACGCATCTCCAAGGTCGCCAGTGAGAAGCAGAATATTACAGGAAGTGCTAGCTCTCCCATTTCCATCTTCAGGCGACAAGAGAGTCTTGGAGCTTTCAGTAGCTACAGGAGGCATCTGGACAACATTTCCCAGGTTTCCCTGCATCTGGTGAGGTCACATGGCTGGGTTCTGGCCAATGGGATGTGAGCACAAATGACATCCTAACTTCCAGTCCATAGCCTTCAAGGAAAGGACTGCATACTCCTTTGACAAAGTGGAGAGCCATCTGAGAGTACAGTCAGGAACAGTCCTTCATGATGGAGGAGCCAGAGAGTGAGATTCTGAGTTTTCCTCTATGTGGCATTTCCCCATCAACTAACTGTTTATTCTTTGGTGATCCTGTGAAAGTGAAATTAACATCCATCTTTTTCTTTCTTTCTTTCTCTCTCTCTCTCTCTCTCTCTCTCTCTCTCTCTCTCTCTCTCTCTCTCTCTCTTTTTTGTATTTTAGGGAAGGGTCTGCTGGGTGCTCAGGGTCTCCCTATTAGATCAGACTCATTGTGATCCACCTGTTACAGCCTCCCAATAGCTGGAATTACAAGCACGCTCCACCACGCCCAGTCTCAATTGCAGTCTCAGTATGCTCCAGGGGTAGGGCCAGCACAGCAGGCTCAGGGATCGAACCCCTGGCCCCTGCCCCTGCTTTAATCCACTGAGCTATTTGGCTGGCCCCCATCTTTCTTCTCTATCTTAATGTCATTTTGCACTTTAAAACAGCAGTTGAATCTATATTCTGCTAATACATGGAAGAAATCCAAGGTTGTGAGCCACAGGATGCATGAGAAAAGAGAAAAGTGAGCGAAGCTGTCACTTGGAAATTCACAGGACAAAAAATGCCTGTGTTGGAGACCGCTCAAGCCTGAAGCATGTAGGAACCACTTAATGCACATTTGTTAATTTAAAAGCTGTTTCCTGACACTCAATGCCCATCTCTTAAATGCATCATCCTCTTGCCAGCTTTCTGGCCTCTGAGCAAGTTTCCCCTGAGCAGGAGTCCCCACCTCACTTGCCTCCCACATACTTGGACAAATTCTGCTCATCCTTCGGATTTCCTTTCACAGCTGCCCTTTCAGAGAGAGGTCACCCATGGACGAGGTGTCCCTCCTGGTGTCCTGCACCTGCACCGCTCCACTCCAAGTCTACTTACTAGCCCATTGGCTGACTCCCAGGAGGACAGGGAGGACACCTGTGAGCCGTTAGATGCCTGAGACCACCCTCAGATTGCACCCAGACTGCTCAAGAGCCACCAAATGAGCCACGGATCCAGAGGCAGGCTTTCCTAGGGGCTGGGCAGACACTGACCACCAGGGAACTTGGGAGGCTTCCATCCACCCAGCTGCTCACCGGCCAACTCCCTCCTGGAGAGCCCCAGCCCCGGAGTGGGGAGCCCGTCTTCCAGCAGGAACTACTAACAAGCTAGAATCCTTAGCAGCTACTTTCCTCTCCTGCCATCCCCTCTGTCAGATAGTCCTCTTGGAATTGTTTTTCCTTCTCATTTTTTGCCTGGGCTTTTATGTCTCCAATTGTCATTGCACCATTTGCAGCCAAGCGCTGTCACTCACAGCTCTCTGGCCATGCTGCGCTGCCTGCACCCCGGGCCACCCACCCCTCTATGAGCACCACGTCCTCCTCACGCCCAGTGCCTGCAGAGCCAAACGAAAGCAATGCTTTTATCGCTCCGAGGACCCCTTTGCCTCTGAGTTTTTCCTATCTTATTAAGGCTCAAACCAGTTGAAGCAATTTCTTCAAAAGTCACACAGATTACTCAAAACAACAACAATAGGGAAGGAATAAAAGCAGCTAACCTGCACAACTTATCTGGTATGTCCCCCCCCCCCCCGTGGTGTCTGGCACTGTCTGACAATTGTGCCACATTACAAGGGAACAGGAGAGAGGACTGATAGGAAATTGTCCATTTCTTGCAACACTGGGTCACCCCAAGTTCCTTCCAAGGGACAACTAGTCCAGGGGATCGGTTCCAGGGCGTGTGACCTGCACAGGGTCCCATGCACATGACGGCTCCGAGCTTGGCTTAATGCTCTCCTGCCATGGTCTTAAATACTTAGTGACTTTTGAATAAGGACTCCGCTGTCTTACTTTGTACCAGACCTTGCAAATTATGTAGCTATCCTGTCCTTGAGAGCGAACACAGCAGTGTCACAGGCTGCTTCCATGTGGGCTGGGACACAGCCTCCCAGTGTCTTAACGACTAAGAATCTGCAACACAGAAAGGTTCTAGGACATGCCTGATATAGGGCAGCAGGCACTGTTTATGCCAGGCTTGAGTCCACCCTGCAATTCCGTATGCCTCTGAGCCTCAGTTTCCTTACTTATCTAGTAAAGGAAGTCATACATTAGCTCATAAAAGAGTTGGTGTATGTGCGGCCGAAGTAAGGACAACCTCCTGAGGTGGTTGAGAGGAGTAAAAGGCATCTGAAAAAGACTGGGGCTTTCAGTATTCACAGTTGGAAAACAGCTATGCGGGGAACTTCACACCACCCTTTAGTCTGTGAAAAAAATAAAATGTTTATTGTGGAACAGACATCCCTTGGCTTAAGAAAGGGCCCTGCCACTGAGGCTGGTTCTCATCCATTACCAAAGGCAAGCTAGCAATGTTCTAAATGGAATCTAAAGTCAGAAATTTTTTCCTGTGTAATGTACAACTTTAGTGTTCTGTGTCTCAAAGCCACAGTCTATTCTTGGGAGACTAGCTTTCTTTTTTACCAAGAATAATTTACAAGTGATCTGGGGCTCAGACCTGTCCTCACCAGGCAGGAGGCTCAGGTTCAACTTCTCATCAAACGGTGGTAGGCAGAGTAGAGGACTGTGGCCCCAGCTGGCGTATGCATCTTCAGTGTCCTCAAAGGGCCGTGTATTGAGGGCTTGCTTCCCAGCCCACAGCACTACTGGAGGATGACAGAATCTTTAGGAGGTAGAACTTCTAGAAGTTAGGTCACTAGGGGCATGGCCTTGCAGGGACTACCAGGACCCTGGACTCTCTTCCTCTGTCTCTTCTCTTCCCGGCATCCACAGAGTGAAGCGGTATCTGTGTTCCACACTCTTCTCACAATGTTGCGTGTCTTGTGTCATCATAGTCCCAGAGCAACAGGGCCCAGCAAACATGGGCCATAGCTCTGAGCCAAAGTAAATTTTCCTCCTTATTAAGTTGATTCATCGCGGATATTTGTTATAGTAACGGAAACCCTACTAACATAATCCCAAATCTAGGCCCAGGCAAGTGAGTGGCTCCTGTCATTGTTTTAAGCCTCAGAAGCCTGACTTGGGGGAGAGGCTGGCGATGACCGTGAAAGTCTGGCACAGCCGTGGAGTCGGACAGCAGCTAGCGGGGTGGGGGAAAGGCTTCTTTCAGAAGAAAGAAGCCACGGGCAGGCTTCTCAGGAATGGAGAAGGGCAAGTGGTGACTTGGAAGGGAAGGGACAGAGCCCTTGTGTCTGTGAGTGGCCTGGTGTTCTGAAGGTTACTTTGGGGGGCTCTCACCTCATAAAGGCCCCATAGAAGCTACAGAAGACCAAAACTTACTCTTTTAGTGAAATTCTGTTGTCCCTAAACATTCGGCAAAGTGATACCATTTTGACCCTGTTTTAGCTATGTGCAGACGGGAGGCAGCACCCGTCTCCCTACGAAGGAGAAACACCCCCCAGGGTAAGAGTCAACAGCCTGCCTGCAGAGCAGCCTGCTATAGGTTCCCCGCTAAACCTGAGAATATCACGAGCCCCAAACAGGCTGCTGAGGTGGCAAGCCACCATGCGCTCAGACTTGGGAAGCATGAACTCGATCCTCAGGATTTGTAAAAATACCCGAGAAGATTTCTGCCAAGAATGGGATTCCTTTAACAGGTGCAACACCAAGAGCACAGGCAATGAGAATAAACGAACGGGATTATACCAAACTAAAACCTCTGCACAACAAAAGAAGCCAGCAACAGAGTAAAAAAAGAAATAAGAAAATTCTGTAAGTCAGCCATTTAAACAAATGAACAATCTAATTTAAAATGGCCTAAGGACTCAAATGGACATTTCTCCAAAGAAGATGCACAAATGGCCAGTGGGTACCCGGAAGACACTCAGTGTTACTGATTGTCAGAGAAATGCAAATTAAAACCCTAACACGTTATCACTTCACTCCTGTCAGGATGGTTATTACTAAAAAACAAAAGTCAATAAAAACTTATAGAGAAATAGAGCCCTTGCACACTGTCGAGGGGAAGGAGAAGCGGCACAACCACTGTGGAAACACTGGAGCTTCCTCTAAAAGCTAAAAATTGAACTGCCATGATCCAACAGTCCCACTTTTGAATGTTTATGCAAAGAACTGAAGTCCAAGGCTGTTGTGTTGTACTTGTACAGGCTTTGCAAGGAGGAAGCCCAGCAATACATGGCCTTGTGGATGGGCCTTACAGACTGTGCTATATAAAATAAGTTAGTCACAGAAAGACAAATGCTGTCCGACTCCCCTTCTAAGAGGCATCTAAATGGTCCAATAGGTAGAATCAAAGAATGGAGTAGTGGTGTCCAGAAGGAGGGGGAGATGAAGAAGTACTAATTGACAGGCACAAAGTTTCTGTTAGGAACGACAAATGCACTCGAGAGATTTGCTGTACAATGTTGTGCCTACACTCAAAGGCAATGTGCTGGCCACTCACGAAGCTAGACGGTGTGTCTCCTGTTGTGGTCTTATCATAATAAAAGGTTTGGATTACTATTATGAAGCCCTAAGGTGTGCAGATGGCAGCCAGTTATGGGGATTGGGGGGTGGGGTGGAAGCCAAAGGGGTTCCTGTGTAAAATGATTTAATCTAACACCTGACAATTATCATCAGTTGAGGATAAAAGGCCAAGAAAACCAAACACTTTTTCCAAATGTTTGTTATTTCTTTGCCACCTACATCCCATATTGGAGAGCTTGCGCTACCACAGCTAGGGATGCAGCAGTCGGTGGCATCCTGGGACCGTTCTTCCCAATCACAGCTGGGCCAGGAGCTAATGCCTGACCCAAGTCAAGTCAATCAAATGTTCTCTCCTGCCTATCTAAACAATGTGATGCTCAGCTGCTAATGTTTCAGTGAAGAGTGTCAGGTCTGATATCAGTACAGCATCGGCCAAAGCTGTGGGCAGGAGCACAAAGCAGGCCTGGCCAGTGAAGTCCATGTGTGGGTAGGAGCGGGCAGGAACAGCCGACCGGGAGGTGTCCCTGGGGGGATGGTGACTCCTTGCTTGCCGTGAGGGTGGCCGTGCTTCCTGTATTGGATTTTAGAATCTGTCCCTGAGTACTTACAAAAAGGCCTCTGGGATTTCCTGGAGCTAAATTGAATGGGCTTCTTTCGCAGCACGTGCTTCCCAGGGCCTAAGTCATCAGAAAACCATGAGGCCAACCACACAAGGCAGAGGACTGCTGGCCCCATGCCCCTTCTGTGCCAGCTCAGCATGTCATTTTCCTGTATCATCATAAGGTTGTGGATATAACCCAATGCCCCCAGCAAGGACTTGGTTCTGTTGTAAGATCACCAAGTAGAGACGGTCACTTGACAACGAGAAGCAAACTAGGGACACTTGGCCAGGGCAGAGGCCAGGCCCTGAGCAGAGCAGCCTCTGTGTGTGACCTGCCAGAGCTTCCTGTTCTGGGCCGGACTTGTGCTACAAATCTTGACATTAGGTGGTTCCCAGAAGAGACTGAGACCTGGGCCTTGGGTGGCCAAGTTCCATCTTTTATTTCCCTGCAAGGAAACAAAGAATTTGGCAAGTAAGGTCACTTGGTTATGTCCCACTCTGGGTGAGAAAGCCAGGACCTATTCATTCTGTAGCTTGCCATGGGGAATAATGCACTTTACTTTTCCATCAGCTGACTGTTTTGCCAATAATTTAACTGAGACCCACAGCAGACAATAGACTTTCTCAAAAATAATAACAGCAATAAGAGCTGTAGCACTTGACCCTTCATATATATTCTCTTTAACCTCTGAAACAACCACATGCATGGGGCAATATGGGTCCATTTTATAGACAGTTAAACTGGGGTTCCGAGTTATTTTCCCTGAAGTCATGTGGCTATTGAGTGACAGGAATCCATTCCACTCTGCCACCAGCAAAAGCAGGCACATAATCAGTCCCTGTCCTGTGCTCTAGATCCTTTGTATAAACTTCTTCATTTACTCTTCACAATTCTGTAGAGACAATTATTCTAATTCATGGTAAAGATGCTGAAACACAATGAGGCCAAGTAATTTATCTGAATGGATCGGTAGAGATGAGATTTGAGCTCCAATCCTCAAATGATGAAGCAAGAGATCATGGTGGAATCAAGTCACCATTGGGATCACACGACAACAGATCACCAACCCAACAACCAGTGCCCACCCAGAGGACCAAAGGGCATCAAACATCCAGTCATGGCCATTCTCCTGGACCACAGACAGGGGCTCACGCTAGAGCAGCAGGAAGCAGAGCAGGTCAGGGCACCCCAAGTGCTTGAACTGAATGCAGTCGCAACAAGGCTCTGGTGGCCTCACGGAGAAGCCCGTGTTGTGGCCATGAACATGAGCAGGGGCCTGTGGCTTTGCACCCACATAGGCCAGCACGGCACACAGAACGCCCCAAGCATACTTCCTTTGGGCCAGGGCGAGTCTAGCTTGGAAGCCCCCACGGGGGCTATGCCGTGTCCCCACGGCATAGTAGCTTTTAGAAAGACCATAGCACAGGCACACACAGGAACACTCCCAGCTCTATTCTACCCAAGGGTCTGCAGCCCACCAGATGCCCTGCCAACAGGGACACTGTGGGAAGGAGACCTTCCTGGTGTGGACACCCCACAGAGCAGAAAACAGTTGGCTATTTGCTTTTCCACCTGCATAGAAAGGCCCAACGCTGACGCAGTTATTCCTCTGACTCAGCTGAGTGAATTGACACGAAATGGTCCATTGTCCTCAGTGCCTCATACATCTCGATTTGCATAGAGCTTCCCTGACTACCTTCATCTAGTGATTCTCACTGGACAGCACCCAGCTACAGAGCCAGGCAACACAGCCCCTTGTTCCCCAGCAAAGGGTATCACAAAAATAACACGAGTTATTGTACAAGGTTTTTTCTCTACCCAAAATAAGTATTTAAATTTGAACAAAAGCACTTTTAGACATCAACCTCAAGAGAGAGACAGGGAGAGAGAGAGAGAGAGAGAGAGAGAGAGAGAGAGAGAGAGAGAGAGAGAATTCCCTAGAACTCTCATCATTCTAAGAGCTAAATTAAGAATATGCAAAGCACAAGTCCCCCGTCTTGCAGTGGCTTTGGCTGGCCTCACCAGCATTACGGTAGATTATGTTGATACTCAGCTCCCTAGTAGATGGTTGCCTAATTCACCCAACTGAGTGTGGATTCTTTTTAAAATCCATCCCCTTCATAAACAAGAACATAATTTTGACCACTAAACCACTCAAAATCTTAACCCAAGCCACCTTATTTGCATTTTTCCCTAACACAGCTTACATTTTCCATTTCTCTCATTGGACAGTTTTAAGCACTTAGATGACCCCTCGCTGTGCGGGTGGCGGCTTTCTTTCTCTGTCCTTTTTCCATTTCCAGAATGAAGGAACGTTTAATGGCCTCCGTCGGGCCGTGTCTTAGTGACTTTTCTTGTTGTTGAGACAAAATACCTGATATTCAAAGTTAAAGAAGGAAAGGTTTATTTAGCTCAGAGAGAGAGACAGACAGACAGACACAGAGACACAGAGAGAGACAGCGAGGTATATAGAGAGACACAGAGACAGATAGATACAGAGAGAGACAAAAATAGAGAGAAACAGAGACAGAGACAGAGAGATACATAGAGAGACACACAGAAAGACAGAAACAGAGAGATACAGAGACAGAAAGATAGAGATAGAAAGACAGAGAGACAGAGACAGAGACAGAGAGATACATAGAGAGACACACAGAATGACAGAAACAGAGATACAGAGACACAGAGAGACAGAAACAGAGAGATATAGAGACAGAGAGACAGAGACAGAGACAGAGAGAAAGAGAGAGAGAAAGAGAGAGAGAGAGAGAGAGAGAGAGAGAGAGAGAGAGAGAGAGAGAGAGAATGGAGGGAAAGAAGGGAGAAATCAGTAAAGGA
>NW_004524618.1:13785058-13797764 GCF_000260255.1 Octodon degus | reverse complement strand
AGAGAGAGAGAGAGAGAGAGAGAGAGAGAGAGAGAGAGAGAGAGAGAGAATGGAGGGAAAGAAGGGAGAAATCAGTAAAGGATCTACTAAAAAGAAGCCTTCAGGCTTCTCCAAAACTGTATTTTCTCCCAGCTCCTTCCTTCATTTAAATACTTCATTTTACAAAAAGAAGCAACTGTGACCCAACATGTATAGGTCCAACTTGACCAACTTCCCTGCTGACCATGATAATAAATTAATACAAATTCATCAGCCATAAAGAGGTACTGATGGCGAGTCTACAATCTAACTAAAAATTTTGCTTTAAATTTTCCTAATGAATTCTGTACTTGTTCATATCATTTAAAGGTTTTCATTGTTGTTGTTGTTTGTTGGGCTAGTTTTGGCTTCATCATTGTTACTATTACTTTGCTGCTATTCTTTTTACTCTTCCTAGTCCTTGAAGAGTCTTCCTCCAGGGCAAGATCCCCTGAGCCTTGAGCACCAGGATAGCTCTGTGCCTCACTAGCAATCACTGTACCGCTCAAGATCAAAGAGGCAAGGCGGGATTAATAGGACAGAATCACTGCTTCTTTGTAAGGATGTCTGGATGCTAACCATCTCTGACCGTGTGTCAACTCTTTCCAACTTCATTCATCAATAGACTCTCTGGAAACTGCGTGGATTCCCTGGCCTGTAATCTTCTTTTGTTTCTGTAACGAGATGAGGGGAAATAACTTCCACTGAAATAAGTTCCAATTAATTATGCCTCTGAGTAAATCTTTTGGATTGTGATAAGTGGCTCACGGTCAGAAAGCCCAGGTCGCCTGGAGGATGTGTGTCCATATTTGCTTTTTGTCTCTTGTTTCTCTTTGGGAAGTAAAAATCAGGAACATGTTAAAACTCAGTAATTGATTGCAATTATAAGTATTTGAGAGGATGATACATGATTTGGAAGATGAGACTGACATGCCTTCATGCTTTCTGGAAATATTCTTTGGCCAGAATGAACTGGATTCTTATAGCTTCCATTTCATTTAAGTCCTCCATAATAATGATCAGAAATTGTTTTCAAACAGACTTCAGGTGGTCAGTGTGGGAGCTGGGTGGAGGCCAGGAAATAGAGTAACTACATTAAGACAGAAATTTTTATCTAAAGCAAATAAGGTTTGTATTGTAAGTTTGGATTTTTGTAAGGGAGAGGCTAATGATCATTTTAAAGATATTTTTATGGCTTTAGACAAAAGTTTCCATGAGTGTATAAACTGCGGCATTATTGGCCATCAAATAATAATGTGAAATTTATGGACATTTCATATAGAGATTATATATAAAACTTGGGCTCAGAGGGAAAGAGGTTGGATTCAGCCAGTTGAAGCGAAATTCTCAACCAAAGAGAGGTTAGAATAGAAAGAAATGAGCCCTGGGCAATATCATCATTTTAAAGAAAAGTAGACAAGAGATACTAGGATAGGTTACTGAGGAACATCTACCATCCTTGTTGAGCGTTTAGTATGTGTTGGGCGAAGAACAAAGAGCTTCTCAAATCTAGGTGTTGACTGACTTATTTCCAGACAGTGAAATTGACGGTCAAGGTTAACTGCTATTCAACCAAGAAGTGGAATTTAAAGTCAGGCCAGTCTGTCTTCGTTAGCCACTGAGCTGGGCCACAGACTGCTAAGAGGCAAATTCTGCAGAAACTTGGGAGGAAGACAGCTGAGGACAAAGGAGATAAAATTTTCAACAAAGAGAAAACCGTCTTTTTTTTAAGATATGCAAGAAAGCAGGGAGGTAAAGATGGAAGGGTCAGCATTAAATCTGATAACTCTGAGGTCACCTTAGGAGGGCACTGGTGACATTACCGGCTTGTTTGCTTTTTCTTTCCTCCAGACTTAACACAAGTTCAGGCACTACATAAGTCCTGGTTTAGGAAAAACATCATTGTAGAATAGTGAGTATAGTAAAAGGTCAGATAATAAATACTTTAAGAGTTGTGACATAGCCAGTTTCCACTGTAACTACTCAACTCTACCACTGCAGGGCAAAAGGCAACCACAGAATTGATGTAAATGAATGGGAGTGGCTGTGCTCCAATAAAGCTTTATTTAAAGAGCAGGCAATGGGCTAATTTGACCCACAGACTGCGGTTTGCCAAAATCTTGTCTAGAGTAGTACTTGGCGGATAGCAAATGTTCTTTGGTTAAGATTTAGCTGTATTACTAACTTTTAACTTGGTGATATGATTTCTAAGATTTTATCTCCAGGGCCAGGGAGATGGCTCAGTAGGATAAGCGCTTGACTGACAAATGCAAGGATCTGAGTTCAATCCCTGGTTCTGCAAAAAAAAAAAAAAAAAAAAAAAAAAAAAATTTTATCTCCAATAAAAAATCAAGGCTGTTCTCAAGGCTTTGCTAGACAGATGTGCATTGTTTTGTTGTTTGTAATAAAGAAGAACAGATCACTCAAGTAAATCATGATGAAGTAAATCATGTTATATCCACTTAACATAAAATAATATAGGAAAATATTTAGTGATATTTTAGATAATTTTTTTTTCCAGAAACAGGGATTGAATTCGGCCCTTGTGCTTGCCAGGCAAGCACTTATTCTACTGAGCCATCTCCCGGCCCATTTTAGATACTATTCTCAGTGTTGAAACAAAATGTCCAGCACTCAAAGTTAAGAAAGAAAGGCTTATTCAGCTCACAGTTTATGGAGGTTTCAGTCCATAATCAGCTGGCTTCCAGGAAGGGTGGTGTGGCACAGGAGCAACAGTTCATAGAGGTGGAAGACAGCAAAAGCAGTAGGAGCAAAAGAGGAGGAGCAAGCCTGTTGCCCTCCCTTATATTGAGTACAGGCTACCTGCACTAGGATGGGATCACACTCATACCCCCAATTCTAGCACTAGACAATTATTATGGTTTCTGTCTAATTGTCCTCCCAAAGCCTCATGCAGTCATGGAGTGGGCTTCTAGAGTTCATGATTCTTTATAATCCACTGGGATTATGGGTGTAAGTACTACTGGGATTATGTGTGTGCGTGCTACACCCAGACTGGGGAGGATAGCCTGAATATAACATAAGAGAGACAGGGACAGACTTCCTCTCCATAGCCATTGTTGCTGTTACTACTCCTTTTTGCTTTCTGCAGCCTTCTGCCGTCATGAACCACTGCCCTGTGCCACTCTGCCTTGGGGCCAGCTGAGTATGGACTGAAACCTCCAGTAACTGTGGGCTAAATAAAACTTTCCTTCCCTCATTCTGGCTGTGAGGTGTTTGTTCCAGCAACGAGAGAAGAGGAACTGAGACAACAATGAACCAATCACAAACTCTAGATTCAGCCACCTCCCAAAGGCCTGCCCTACATGGCTGTATGAGGATTGGGGGACATCCAAAAACAAGTCATAATAAGTGATAACAACACATGTTCCCTACATACTGTTAGGCATACATCTCAGGTTGCAAAATAATCCATTTTCATTAATTATCTATATAAATATATATAATACAGAGTAGAACCTTGATTTTTTTTCTGTATTTTTTAGGGACTGGTCTATAGGATGTTTAGGGTCTTACTACTAGATCAGACTCATAGTGATCCACCTGTTTACAGTCTCCCAAAAACTGGGATTACAGGCATGCCCCACCATGCCCAGTCTCAATTGCTGTGTCAGTGTGCTCCACTGGTGGGGCCAGCATAGCAGGCCCAGGGATTGAACCCCTGCGCCTGCTTACAGGCTTTTTATCCACTGAGCTCTTTGGCCAGCCCTAAGACCTTGATTTGTGAATGTAACTCATTCAGACACATGCTTGTAATGCAAAGCACTTGTATAGCAAAGCAAATTTCCCCATAGCAAATAGTGGAAACCCATAATACTGATATAAAAATGATTATAATACTATAACATAATACAAAGTAATAAAGAAAACACCAAAATAAGCTGAACAAATCTGCACTGAACCTTTGAAATCTTCATGGTGGGTGTGAGGAAGACAAGAGGGAGGAGGGCTACAGGGCAATGTGACCTTCATTGTCCCTAATGGAATAGCTGCTTCTACTGGCTCAATGGAATCTTTCTCTTTTTGTGCAACTTTAGCAAAAGCCTATCCAATGATGCTTGCTCTTGCCTCCTTTTGAGGTTTTCATAGAAGTGTGACTTTGTGTTGTCATTCAACGGATTCATCATTCACTCTGCTACAGCCTTATTCAGGCAGTGCCTTTCTGCAAAATTTTTCACTGCTTCTCACAGTTTATACATCTTACTAATCTCATTCGAAGTGAGGCATTTGTCTGCCTTTTTCGCTTCCTCTTCTTCAGACAAGCTCTCCACTGTAACTTCTTGCTTGTAGATGAACACCCACAATCTTTTAGCAAGGGAGAGAGAGACAGAGAGAAAGAGTGAGAGCGAGTGAGAGAGAAAGAGACAGAGAGAGAGAGAGAGAAGACAGAGAGAGACAGAGACAGAGACAGACAGACAGACAGACAGACAGACAGACAGAGACAGAGGAGACAGGGACAGAGAGATGGAGACACAGAGAGAGACAGGGACAGGGAGAGAGACAGGGACAGAGAGAGAAAGAGAGAGAGAGGAAGAGGGGGGTAGGGGATAGAGAGAAAGACAGACAGAGGGACAGAGAGAAAGATAGACAGAGACAGACAGGGACAGAGAGACAGAGACACAGAGAGAAAGACAGGAACAGGGAGAGAGACAGACAGAGAGAACCACTCTCTCAGTTGTGATCGTGTGGCTTTCAACATCAAGACTTTGTATTGCAAGAAGCTGCTTGCTTATCAAGTTAAAATTTATCTAAAATGCTTGCTCATTTTGCAGAAGTTACTCACAGTCTAAGGCTTTGCTCTGTACGTACTCCTGCCTGTACACAAATCAATCGGAGCAGACTGGAAAGATAAATATCAAAATATATAGTGGGATAAGCTTGGGGTAATTTTGATTTTTTTCTTATGCTTTTCCACACTCTATAAACTAAACAAATAGCTATTTTTATAGAGAAAAAAAGGCCTCCGCATCATCTTTAGGCAACATTTTCAGCTATTTCATGCATAAGCTGCATCCCAGCCTGAAAATGTTCCAAGAGTTCCATAGACTCTTAGGGGTCACAAAATTGGAAAAGTGACAAGATTCAGTATGGATATAATCACCACGTATCGGGTGCCTTCTAAGGGTCTCACTGAGGGCTCGAGAACTAAGATGCTGCTGTTACCAAGTAGCTCATGACATGTGAGAGAGGAAAGACACATGCAGAAATGGCTATGGTGCAGGTTGGTCCATCATGGTCCTTTGAGAGAGATGTACAACGTCACGGGGAGATGAGGTTGGGGTTGGATGAGAATTGGGACAATTCAAGGGCCAGGGAGATGGCTCAGTAGAATAAGTGCTTCCCTGGCAAGCGCAAGGGACTGAGTTCAATCCCCACTTCAGAAAAAAAAAAAAAAAAAAAAGAATTGGGAGAATCCAAGATTATTCTCACTTGCATGAGACTGTAAGAACTGTGTCTCATTTATTCTTCCCAGAAACACCTTAAAGATGCTCTGCTCCTAGGGTGCTTCAACATGAAGAAACGAGGACCCTACAGGCTACAGGATAAGCAGCAGTGGAGGCAAGGAAGAGCCCCGCCCTCAGCTCCAGGAGCTCCGGTCCTTATAAGTGTGGAATGATCTAAGATGTTTGAAAAGTGATGTCAACCTCCCTCTAACACATTGAAGCCTCTGATAAATCCTGCAGCAAGACACTGTGGAGAGAGCACTTCCCACCCACTTTTGACACCCGAGCCATTTTTCTCACTTAACGTCTCTTTGTCTTCCTGTACCCAGAGCTGCTCTGCCCACCTCAGCCCTCTTTCTGGGTGTAAGAGGCCAAACGGGACAGAGCCGCTCGGAGAGGAGCACTGGTGGGCCCCGAAGGACACTTTGGCAGGTGTAAATGAGGGGACAGGGTCTCAGGATCCTTCGCAGGAGCGCAGCGAGCCTCCACAGCAGCGCCTGGAATGACCCGGCCAGACTGCGTGTTCTCTAAACGAAGCCCAGTCCCTGGATCCGAGAGCGGGGTGAGGATTCACGCACGCGCAGCTCCCTGCGGCGGCACTGGTGCTGAAACACAAGAGGCCGTGAAAAGAGTGTAAGTGACAGTCACCCCAGTGACAAGTTAATTTCCCTGGTGGGGACTGGAGCCTGCATGGCACAAACAGGTACACGATTTGCCTAATTTTTCCTCAAGGGATGTGTCTTTCCTCTTCAAGCAAGCCACCAAGGAGGCCTGCACTCACTTGTACACAGCCGTGGATAATGTCGTCCCATGATCTTTCTGCAGCACTGGTCTTTGGATGCTCATTTAAGCTAAATTGCTGACAGCTTTGCCCAAGTCCCAGAGGCCCAGCCCACCTGACAGGCAGCATCTCCTCCTCCTGCAGATTGAAACCTTCTGAGTGCCTGAGCGAAGGGCAGTGGAAAGGGCCCGAACCTGGCAGGCTCGCCCTCTAGAAGTTCTCCATGGGCACAGACACAGGGTGCTTAGGACCAGGGTGCTGGTTGGGCAGTCTCAGGAGAGTGCACCAGCAGGGACATATTACAAGTTCGGTCTTGGTCGTGCTCTGAGGAGAAAGCCCTAGGTTTGAATCCTGCTGCTGGTTCTACTAGCTAGGACTTCTGACGAGGGATACAGCTTCTCCCGAGCCCAGACCCCTAGCCACAAACCGGAGAGGCATGAAACGAGATGACTACGAAGTGCCCAGAACCAACTGGGACTACAATAGACCTGACAATGGCTGTGATGGTGCTGACTGAGGCACCCACTGTGCCCTCCAAGAGCTTCTGGGGCAAGAGAGAGACAGGAAGCCCGTCACCGAAGTCGGAGTCTCGGAACCGCTCAGGCCAACTAGAGACGAGCTTGGGGAGCAGCATCCAGCTCCAGCCCAAGCAACGAAGGGCTTGGAGGGGCAAGTGGGTGTTAAAATAGGAGCACGATGAGGAAGGAAGGAGAAAGGAACAGCAGCAGCCATGGCCCAGGGGCCAGCTGGGAGATCCAAGGGCAGTAACCCTGGCTCTATCCATGAGGGTGGCGTAACAGGGTGGAACAACTGTTACAGGGAGAGAAGGCCAGGTAGAGGAGCTCTGCACCGTGCAGTAGGAGGCAGAGAGCCTGCAAGGCATCTGGGCTCAGATGCAGAGGATGAAAGCTGCATGAGGAAAAATTCTTCAGCCTATCATGACCCTGCATAGGTGGCTCGAGGGAAAGGAGGTGGGACTTCCACCGACAATGGCAGCCAGGAGCCCAAACCCAGGGGACCTCACCTGCAAGCAAGTGCTTCTTCAGGGAGTATCAGAAACCTCAAGACACCAAACCCGAGGTCCTGCGCCCTGTCCAGATTGCTGCTAGACCCTGGTACTCCCTGACCAGGGCCATGGAAGCCATCAGGCCTGGGCCAGGGGACCAGGCTGGCCCTATGTATAATGACTTAATTTTTACAAAATCAGATGAATATTGCTTGTGTTATGAAAAATTAATTTTAAACAACTAAGAAGTTAAACCTCCCAGTTTTCATAAGAGAATTCCTCTTAGGAATTTCATTTTTACTTATATGCAGAAGTTTTTGAAGATTATCCAAATGAAACACCAACATCTTGGGAAGAATTTCTTTCTGAGGCCTGAAAACTGCCTACACACTGCTCCTCACTGGCCTGGGATTGAAAGAGAAGGCACCTTTAGCCAATGTTTGCTGAAAACTGACACACCAAGAGGAAAAGCTGATAATCACGTCTGTTAGCACAGGATTTATGAATTGCTTCTCTGAGCCCCATTCCTCCCAAACTGTCCCTTCGAGAACCACCTTCTCTTCATAAAACTGTACTCTGAGGCTTGGTGTGGAGCTCAGTAGTATAGTGTGTAGCTGGCGTGCTTAAGGCTGTAGGTTCGATTCCTAGGACCACAGAAAATAGAAGAAAAGAGAGAAATCCTTCTGGATGATGCCATGGTGCAGAGCTAAAGTGGCCAGCTCGCTCCCTGAGATGAAGTTTCATGGTCCTATAGTCTTTGGCATCTGATGGGGGTGGGGACCTCCCAAGCCTCAGCCTTAAAATCAAGTCAGAACCCACTTTATACGCTTGCCCCTCACTGCCTTGTCAAAGGTCCTCCCTGTCCCCTATCATCGTCAGAAGAAAAAAGACAGGAGGCTGTGCTAGCTGGGCAGCGATCAGCAGCCAGAGGTGCTGAGGGAGAGGAAAATATGCAGCATTAATATTTAATGCCCTTTTCCATTTTTCCCTAATAAGCCCAGTGCTACAGCAGGCAGAGCTGATTTATTTTGTCAGCAGTGGAAACATTTCAAGTGTGATGCATGTCACTGGGTCACCCAGAGCCCAGCACACAAAAGCACCCTCTGCAAACGTGTCCCAGGAAGCATCTTCTGGACCTGACCTCAAAGACTGGGCATCAGGATGTCTCACGGACAGTGTAAGATTTCAAGGATAGCTGGTCAGTTACAGGGGAGGGAATGGAACAGGCAAGGCGTCGGGTCTGTCCCCAGTGGAGGTGAGGCCCTGTGGCATGGCCTGGAGAGGAAAAGCTTTGGAGCCATACGCCAAAGCGCATGTGCGCCCCACGCTACACCCCACAGCCTGTGCCTATGTCCTTGGCACTGATGGCTTCCTGTTGTGAACTCTTTGTCCCAGGCTCCTAGAATTTGTCCTCCCTGTTGGCAAGACGGGGTAGAAAAGCCATGGGGTTAAGCCTTCTAAAACTCGTCCCGAATCAGTACCAGCTGAAGTTGGTGGTTCATACTGCAGCTTCTTTGCTGCTTTCAGTCGGGCTCTAGGCTGAACCTCAGAGGACCCCTCTGGGCCTGGACCCCAGCGGCCTGCAGGAAGAGTCTGCTCATTAGGACATTTGGTTCCAGCCTCCTGCTGCACCCCACCTTTACTCCCTCTAAATTCCCCCCAGAATCACCCAGACAAGCTAGTCCTGAGATGCACTGAGGTCTTCTGGGTGAACCTCCTCCTTTTTACTTTCCTGTGTGTGGACATGGCGAGGGCAGCAGCATTGTGCTGCTAGTTTTGAGAGCCAAACAGAACAGTGCGCAGAGCAGTTCCCACACTGTGGGAAGTCAGTAATGCAAGGCTCACTCATGGCCAGGGACACAGGAGCTCCTCATGGGTTGGACACCAAGCCCTGGTATTTGTCCATAAAATAAGAAGTCCTTGATTTATCGCTGTATGGTTATTAATTGAGGCCCACCCTAGTAGCATGCTTAGCGTTCACCCTGCTCCTGGAGGGCGAGGACACTGATGTCAACAAGAGGAGTAGAACAAGTGCTAAAAAGATGATGGTAGAAAGACTGTCTACCTCCAAGTCAAGTGATCTGCTTGGGTCTGGGGTTGGATATTGTCTGCTTTCCTTGAAAAAGTTCTCATTAGGTCTGTAAGTTATCCAAGCTGGTGTCAAACTCATAATCCTCCTGCATCCTTTTCCTGTTAGGGCTGGGATTGTAGGCAAGGTGAACTCATAGAGTGTTTTCAAGAAGGAATTTCTTATAAATTAGTTCATTTACTTCATTCAAAACAACCTTGGAAAGGAGGCGGGTTACCATTAGTGGTCCCATGTCTTTAGATAAGGAAGCCTAGTTCTCACATTCACATGGCAGATGCTTATGCTGCCCAACTGCCCAGACCTCAACCAGGACACCAGCATTGGTCCACACACCAAATCTGGGTCCCCAAACAAGAACTCTTTCCTAACAGGATGAGCAGCCAAGAACATGTCCCATCCCTTCTTACCAAGGCTTTCGTGACCCCTGAATGCACAAGCAAAATGATTGTGTTCTTTCATCTTCAAAGCCCTGACATCTGAAGAAAGAATTGTCCCACCTGATATGCACCAGACTTTGCCCATGAGGCTGTAATACCCATCATGCACCTGGAGTGCAGCCTGGGGCCTGCAGTCTTTGCAAGAGTTCACCAAGATAGTCAAAAACTAAAACATCATTGGCACCAAAATACTAAAAATGCAAAGTAAAACCAAGTGAAAGCTTTATTAATATATATATATATATATATATATGAATGTCATCACTCATTAAATTTAGTATGCATTAACTTTTTACAGCATTTGGATGCAATTTATATGAGATTTCCTTGCTCTTCCTGGTCCTGTTAGCCGCAAACCTGAGAACCCATGGCTAATCACAAATTAAATGAGCTACTTGGATCCCTGTAATGTCAAAATCAAAATAATAGAAATCATGTGAATTGTTTTTTAGAGAAAAACAATGAAGATGCTATAATGTGGTTGACTTTACTATTCTTGACATACTGGGAGGTGGGCTGATCAAAGGTAGGAAATGCCCAGGACTATGAGAGAACTCGGAACGGCCCTCGCTACCCAGAGGGACGCGTGTGGTGCTCACCGCGCCCATTCCATCCACCCTGCCCAAACCTCCTGGGAACTGAACCAGCACAACTGCACCACAGCCACCAGCCCTGGCTTTCTCATACCCTGCACAGCAACCCCAGGGAACTCCCCAGCTCTTCTTAGTGGAGCAATAGAAAGAGTCTGTGAGTGAAACTAAGGACTCCCTCATCACTTCACCACAATTGATTAAAGGAAATCTCCACTGGACATTGATTTTGTTTCTGGTTTTTTTTTTTCTGAACATGCTAAGTTCTTAAAGTCTTTTTAACATAAAGCAATCTTTAATTTATTCTGCTCACTGGTTCTTCACACTTGCCCAAACAGCTTGCCTGCACGCTCCCCATGTTACGCACTGTCTACATTTGATTGGAAGAATTGGTCTCTCAGCTAGGCTTAGAACCTCTCTGACAGTGTTCCTTCTCTTCTCCTCTTTGGAAATGTATCTCCTCTTCTCTTTTCCTGTTACTCCTCACTCCTCCATCTTCTACTGAGTCCTATCACATTCACCCTCGGAAGTAGCCAGAACAGTAGACACCAGGAAAACAGAACTAACAACCGAGTATGAGAAGGGAGGGAAGAGCAGGAAAGTGGACATGTTAACACATACAGCGCCAGTACTCAAAGTCTTGTATGTATTCAAGTCAAACCATAGGTGTCTGGAAGCAAAAAGAAAGAGGAAAGCCAAATCTCTATATAAGGAAGTCTTTAAAGCCATTCTTAAAATCACTTCTTGCCTAGGGAAGTGATGCCATTCTGATTCCATATTCTTCGGAGCTGATGGCTGACATGGGGAGAAACTCAGGAGGGAAGGCAGGAAATGCTAGTGTCTGAAATACTCGAGTGAGGACCTTGGTCATTTCCCAGGTTGGGGTCGGAGTATGATTTTGGGATATTACTGAGTATATCCTGTGTATCGATCCTTTTAAATACATCCACTACTTGGACTTAGGAAATATTTGCCTTCCCACGATGTGCTGGCATCAAAGAAAGTCAGGCAGTTCACCAGCTTTTTCTTTTTTGCTTCAGCTTTCAGAAAGCTCAGAGATGAATTCCCTGCCTATTAACTAGTAGAGGTTATCTTACCCCTTACTCTCTGATGGGAGGTATCACTCATGATAAAAACAGTTGACTTCTGAATCTCTAGATGGCCCAGCCCACCGGTTTTGCTAGATCTGTCTTATATATAAAGTAATACTATAGATTAGGGAAGTTTAGCTAGAGAATCGGTACTCAACAAATATAACTTGCATGATGCCTAGAGGTGAAAGTTCGTGGTGCACTGCTTGCCTAATCCACTGTACTGAAAATCCACCAGAGAAACTGCCAAAATCCTTAAACAGTACAGTGTGCTTGCCTAATCCACGAGTACATAAACGAATGAATGAGGCAACAATGAAGATATATGAATTGTTTTAGTGTGCATTTATCTAAAGCTTCTCCTCACCTCTGGTCAAAGATATAGCACCAGTTATATCTTTCTTCAGCATACCAATCACATAACACTTCTGTCCCCCTCTGTTCAAAATCTCTCCAAGTTTCTCTTTAGCCTCTACAGTTGAGATTGTGGGTGCATCCTGGGTCTCTGCCCTTTGGGAACTGACCCTTCTGAAGGTTACACATTCTGTCACCTTAACATGGAGTGGTTTGAACTTCAGACTTGTCTCTAGATGGGTCTGTAATCAAGAATGGCCAAGCTACCAGTGTTCCTTTAGGAGACTATATAGACATGGGAGGATGCCCAGGTCTCTCTTACTGGACCAAGCAAAAGACATGCAAATCAGGAGTTTCTGAGAGTGATTCTCTCCAACAGAGAGAAATGCCAAGGAACAAGGCCAGCACAAGGAACGCCGAGCGAGAAGTAGGGGTGGGAGGCCTTTGAGCACCCGCACCTAACCATCCCTGCATCTAGCCCAGTTCTGTCCACAGATAAAACTAGCAAGAATTGGACACCTGATGCTTGCAATTTGAGGAGTCCTGGCTCAGAAAATAATTAGTCATCTTCTAACTCATCGTTCTGCTCTTCAAAAAGAGTCCCTTAAGTTATTGTCATGGATGGGTCAAGTTTCATCTTCGGGAAGCTTGTTTCTTCAGTTCTTGGAGTGAAGGACTTTTCTTGGTTTTCTGTTTTTTGGTTTTTTTTTCCAAAGTTTTATTGATAAACAGCAATGAGACAGTTTCAAATCAAATCGGAAGTACAGTTTCAACAAGTAATACACTGCATATATTCTTCTTAGTGGTTAATTGCTGTACAAGATGCGTACTTGTGATCCTATTTACAAACACCATTAGAACAAATCATTCTATTC
>NW_004524618.1:13755156-13784913 GCF_000260255.1 Octodon degus | reverse complement strand
CAGTAGCCCATAATAGCATTGGGTCTTCTGTTTAACTGGCAATGTCAGAAATTATTGACCTGAGTCCCCCACAGCTCAACTTAACAGCATGGCTTTGTTTCTTATATTTCGTTTGGTTTTCTGTTAAATCTCCAATTTCCATATTCAACAAAACATTTCCAGAATATTAATGTACCTGCTACTCTTCATTAAGAAAAATACTGAAAATCCACCAGAGAAACTGCCAAAATCCTTGAACAGGTACTTAAATAGTATGCACAAAAGACCACTAAATATCAGGAAAGAATCTTAAACTTTAGTAGTCATCAGGGAAACACAAAAGAAATTCACAACAAAATATCATTTATTCCTGAGAGTAAAAACAAATACAAAGGAGCAGTAGGGCTTAATCACAGCCCAACATACAGCCCTAAGAGCAGTTCCAGAGCTCTCTCGCCGTGGCCTAGCTGCCTGGTCGGTAATTCCTGGTCAATGCCCTGTTCCTAGAGATGGGTCTATCTGTGACATGCAGTATCACCTCGTTGTCAGATTGCCATGGCTGTTTCCATGCCGACAACTGTTGCTGCCATGATACAGTTGTCTAGAGTAGGAAATCTTGGTAGCAGATTCCTTTGCAGCCTGAAGCTTCAGCCAGGTTTAACTTAGAGGGGAAGGCTGCATGCAAACCAAAGGGTTTCCTACTTTAAATCTACAAATAGAGGGGGAAAAAAATCCCGTATTGCAAAATGCTTGAGAAAATTCCAAGGCCTGTGAATTACAGAAAGGGTAAAAGCCAAACACAGTATACACCTGAAGATAACTTTGTACACTCATGGAAATAGGAGGTGATGTCCAGAAATAATAGCCTGAGGGGAAGTTGGCTAGGAAGAGGTCAGCTCTCGGATGAGTGTCCTTTCCCATGAATCCAAATCTCTGAGAACAACATAACCAGTCCCTGGAGAATGCACTTGGAAGGGGCATTTCCCCTCCCCAAGGGGCTTGGCAAAGAATCATTCTGTGTTGAGTTCACAAAGGCGTTTCTACAGAATTCAGGGGAGCAGTACCAGGAAGTGCTTGTTTTTCTGACTTGCATCTTCCTCTTTGGATTTCCCTGCCCCAGCTTCTTTCTTTAACCCAGTGCTTCTGGAGCCTGGCTTCCTAATAGAATCACCTAGACAATAGCAACAAGCTCCAATGCCTGGGTTCCACACCCCAAGTTTCTCCCTGTCTTGGTGGGGCCCAGGAAACTGTATTTTAAGAAGTGTAAATTCTGAGACCTCCTTGGAGCTGAGTCAGAAACTCTAGTGGTTGCACCTAGCAATTAGGAGGAGGCAAATTCAAAGAGACAGAATGCAGGTTCCCAGGAGCTGGGAGTGTGAGTGCTGAGGGCAGGGTGGGGAGTTTTTTTTAATGGGTGTAGAGTTTCAGCTCACATGGTGAAAAATGCTTTGTGGATGGATGATGGTGATGGTCAGGCAATGCAAATGTGCTAATGCCACTGAGGTACACCACGCTTAAAAATGGTTGAAATGGTAAATTCCATGATATGGATATTTTACTTCAGTTTTAAAGACTGCTAGGTGATTCTAACTGAGGTACACAAAGTTTGGAGATAATTGCTCCAGATCCTGAGGGCTGGCCATTCATTCATTCATTCATTCATCCATCTTAGTATTAAGTTGCCACTGTTCATCACCTTTACGCAGTAAGTGCCTTCTGTGTGCCCAAAATTGTGCCAGGCCTTCACAAACAGCATGCCTACCCCTTGAGGTATAGAGTCCAAAGTGCAGACAGACACCAAGCAGCCGATTTCACAACTCATTACTTAATTACAGTTGATATTAGGACCCATGGATGGCATAAAGGGTGGAAGCTGTGGGCCCATGAAACACCACTGGGGGGAGGTCATAAAAATGAAGTCTTCTAGGCAGAAGCTAAGTTCTGAAAGATCCAGAGTTACCCAGATGAAAAGGTATGGACCCGACATTGGGTGCACTTCCCAGGAGGAAGGAGGCCAGAGGCACTTGAGCCAGAGGACAAGATGGGAGCAGAGTGCACTGGGGAGGAGAGGATCTGAATGGGATCCCTGAAGCCATGCCAGGGATCTTGAACTTAATTCCATGTAGGATAGAAGGAAGGTAAAGATTTTGTAAGCAAGAAGAGGCCAGAGGAGGAGAAGTACTCGGGGCTAATGTTGAGGTGGGGACCTTATAAACCTGTGATTGGATTCTGCAAGCTTCAGGCAGTACTGCCAGGATAAGAGGAGCGCATTAGAGCTGTGAGTCACACTCGGTTCTCTAAGCCCTTTATATGCAAGTTGAGAAGACATAACTTGCACATATATAGTAATCACCTCAGTTTGTTAATAGCATGCCTAGTTGTTAACAACTGGGCATGTGCCAGGTCCTGGTTTCAGTCTCTAGCACTGAAGAGTAATCCCAGTGGCTTCCCGTGACTTTATTTGTCGCTAAGGCTACCTGTGCACTGGGAGTTAATCTACAGTCACACAGGGACGCAGGCTGATGGAACTGCACTGCCCGTCTGACTCCTTGGTCACAGCAGCAGGATAAGAGAGTGCTGAGGTTAGATACTAGTTATACTCTGAAGTGCTTTAACCTTAGAGTAAAGCACGTGTCGCAAAGGGAAAGCACCTCAGCTCATAGTCCATTGGCCAGGCTTAAGCTACGCCCTATTCGCCTCCAAGAGAGCTTGGAATTGTGGGAGAGGACATTATATTTATTGGGCAATAAAAGTTCCTATTATACAATAGAATGTGCTAAAAAGTGGAGATACTTTCATAGGCACCGCTGGTGCTGAGTTACAACGTTCCTTTCACAATCACCTCAGATGTGGGGTGAGCTGAGCCCAACTTTCCCATGAAGAGATGAACTGTCCTAATAAGGCTCAGGCTTGAGTTAAGCTGACAGCCAGGTGCCTCCCTGAAGCGTTGTGGCAAAAGCATTCCTTCTGCATAGTTCCGCTCCCTAGGCAGACCTGGGCTTCCTCCACTCTCCTCTCAGCCACCAAATCACGCTGTGGTAGATGTCTTCCAAGCCGTTCAATCCAGCTATCTCATGGTAGAGGTATCTGAAGCCAAAGGGGGTGTGTAACTTGCCTAGGAGTCACAAAAGGTAATGACCAAGCTAAGAAGAGAGCCCTGTCCACTGCTGCCAGGGTCACTGCTGTTCTGTTGTTTGCCCTACCAGGACAGAAATAGGATATAGAACTTCTAAGCTTTAAAGAGAAAAATATGGATGGAGTCAAAACTCAAAATTTCTATCCAAATGTACAAAAAAGTAAACAAAGGATATCCAAAATTCACAGCCAGCAGAAAACATGAAATAAAATGTTAGAAACAATTCTAAATAGATCCATGATCATAGTAAATGTGAATGGACAGAATTCTTTTATGGAAAGCCCAATACTTTCAGAATATTTTACATCCAGCTGTATGCTACTACCCACATTTTAATCTAGAAAAAAATAACCCAGAAAGATTAAAAATAAAGAAATGATGAAAGATAAGCCAATCATATGCTAATAAAAGAAGAGTTGATATGATAATATTACTATCAACAAAATGAGAATTTAAAATTAAAAAGCAATCTTTCAATTAAGAAAATCCAGTTGGGAAGCTAGTTGCTTTCCTAATTGAAACAATTAGCATTCTACCAAGTCCAGACGCATATTATCTAAATAGCACCAATATAAGAATAAAATAAAAATGGAAATATCTATGAAGTGTGTCTATGATGTACATGTAAGACAAAATGCTCCTAGGCTCTGCAGATCCATCCCAGTCCCTTCCTTGACACTGAGCCATAGTCTTATGTTGGGGTGATGGCTCTGTGGTCTCTTAGTGCTAACCAACTTGGACATGGGGGCTGAGGAAGGACACCTACCCGCAGGCTGGAGAGTTCTGCCCACAGTGAAGTCAGTAGTTGATGACCTAGTATTTTGCCCAGCCATAGGGGAAGAGATATTGTCCCCCAAAGGAACAATAGCAATTCCATCCCATCCAAAGGAACCCACTCCCATATTGATGTCTGCTCCTGACCCTCCAGATAGGACTGCAAAGCCCTCTAGGCAAATTCCAGAGCTGGCAACTACCTTTACAGGGGGCCCTGGGCTCCCTGGACAGTTGCTGCAGCATGGTGGGACCCTGGCTGTTGAGAATTCTTTCACAGCCCCCGTCCTGCTGGGTGTTTCCAAAGCAAACATCCCCAAGGCCCACATGAGGACCATCTGTTTTCCATTTGGAGAAGCAAGTCCTACACATCAGTTTATTAGGAATGCCACAGAAAGAAAGAAAAGAAACAGTCTCCTCAAAACACCCCACTGCTCCTGCCCTTGCCCTGCAATTTTATAACAGAGCACGGGGCAGCGAGGGCTGGCAGTGTGCCTGGTAACAAGGGGGTCTGTGGTCTCTGCCCCCATCCATCACAGCCCATGCCAGTGCCTTGATAAGGCATGCTAGTCTCTGGGTGTTTACAGCACGGGCCAGTAGCTGTTGCTGGATCCTTATTTCTGAAAGCACCAAAGAGGCTCCAAGCTGGGCTCTCAGAGTGGAGGCTTGGGGCAGGGGGTGGAAGTGGGCATATGAGGGAGGAGCTGGGGGTGGAAGATCATTTCCGCAGTGAGGCTTGGGGTCAGATGAGAGCTGCAACCCTGGCTGGGAACTTGACTGCACAGTTCTATGTCTTTTGTTCCCTGCAATTCTTTTTCCTGCGCCCACCATGGGGACCCCTGAATGCATTGCAGACATTTTTGGCAGCCTGGCCTTGGTGCCGGGCTCAAGTTCATTAATCTGCCTGCCATCAAGCCCCTGTGAAAGAGGAAATTGTTTCCCACTTGCAGAGAGACAAGGAGAAAGGGCTGGAGCTGGAAGAAGGCCCCGATGCACCAGAGGCAGCTAGCGCCAGGATACGGTGGCCGCCATAACCCAGAGCTCCAGGGAGCAGCCTCCGTGGGGAACAGGCAAGGCCTTCCTTGGAAGGACCTGGGAGTTTAGGCTGCCTGGCCTCTAATTAGCACAGTCACAGGGGCTGGCTGGAGCTGCCACAGCGGAGGCTGTGGGCCTGAAACAATCAGGGCCTGTTTTCTGACAGAGATGACAAATGGAGGAAGTGAAAAGGGGTGTGTGAGCAAAAAGGAAAGCAGGGACAAGAGGAAATGCCAAGTGCAAATTGCCGTAATGAATTTTAAAGGCAGGCCCTTGAAGGTAGCAGAAACCAGGGTTTGTCCTGCAGCCGAGGTGAAGACCTTCCTCGCGGTGGTATGCAGACAGATGGCAGCCTCACCAGCCAGGGGCCTGGATGGAGACCAGGTCCTCTCCCAGCGCTTGTAGGAGGGCTGCAGTTCTGAAATGCCCGGGGCTGCCCATCTCATGTCTCTGGGTCTCCGCCACTGAGTGTGATCAGGGAGGAAAGTTGCATTTCTCAGAGCAAAGAGCCTAGTGAAATATGCTCCCGAGGACCTGTATCCACTTGAAGGGCTTCTCCAGGGAAGAAGAACTGGGAGAAGCCCAGCAGCCCTGAACAGCGACTAGCGAGGACCTTGGAGTTACTGGGAGCAGGCAAGCGTGGGTGGGAGCAGAAACAGAGGGAGACAGGGTGGTGGCGAGAGACAGAGGCCCACACCTGGTCTTGGGGATTCCCTGACTGGATCGCCCTGTGACCCCAAGGGTCACATTAGGATCGGGGCGTCATGGTGACAGCCTCTATTCTTTGATTAGATACCTCCCACCTGAGCGCTCAAATGTGCTCTACATGTTCTGATTCCTAGTTTTTTGTTATAATTATCAAATAGTAAAATTCACCATCTTTAGGATGCAGTTCTGTATGTCATGACAAGCCTGTGCCGTTACGTAGTGACCACATCAATCAAAATATGGAGCACTTCCACACCTCGAAAAAGTTTCCTCATACCCCACTAAAAATCAAGTTCTTCCCTCAGCCTCCTCCCCTGGACGTCACAGATGTGGCGACTGTCCCTTTGCCTCTGCCTTTTTCAGAACGTCCCATAATGGAATCCAGTTATTTGGGTCCAACTTCTTCCACACAGCAAAATGCACTTAAGGTTCAGCTTGGTTGATGAAAGTCATTCCAGAATCTTCCTCCATTGTATGTATGTACTAAGGTTTGTTCCTCCGTCCGCTAGTTAAGAAGCATTTGGGAGGTTTTCCTCTCCCATCTCCTGTTTTGTCTTTTGTGGCTGTTTTGACTGGTAGGCATTAAGAAAGAGAGTGTTGTAGGCACCTGAATTAGATAGAAATATTATAGGCGGTCAGACAGGGCCAGGTCCTCAAGGAGACAGTATGGGAGACAGGGTGACTTTACAACTTTGGAAGAGACAGACACTCCTGCTGTGGGCCAGACCTCAAGACAAAAGAGGAAACAAATGCAGCCACATATCTCCCTAGGGATGGGCATCGGGGATTGATATTCTTTTTTTAGGTTGGCTTTTTTTTCTTTGTGTGTGTGTGTGTGTGTGTGTGTGTGTGTGTGTGTGTGTGTGTGTGTGCAGGGTCTCACTACGCAGCTTGGACTCACAGTGATCCTCCTGTTTTCAGCCTCCCTACTGCTGGGATTACAGGCTTGCGTCACCATGCCCAGACTCTGATATTCTACAAGGGTATCGATAACCTTGAAAGAATCAGAAAGCCACAGACCCAATCCCTACAGGAAAAGTCTCTGTTGCGTATGCATGTCCCTTGCTGCTTGACTTGCTCCCCCATTTGATCCCAATTTAATCAGTTTCACCTGAACAACTGTATGGGCTGGCCACAGCTTTGTCCTCCTTCATGTGCCAGGTCCCACGTTTTCCACATTAGACCTGCCTCACTGCATGGCTTTGCTCTATAAAAATCCCTAGACACAGCAGCTTCCTGGGCAACCCACTCGAGTCCCCCTTCTCTCCTTCTCTTGGGCAGAGCCTTCTTTCCCCCAATAAATAGTTTACTCTTAGCCGTCATTGTTCCTAAAATTCATTCTTCAGTTTTAGAGAACACCACCTTGGCCCAGGTATCTTTCAGCTTGGGAGTTTCATTCCCCTATATCAAAAGGAAACCAGAGCAGGCCAATACTTTGGCATAACTTTTTCTTCTCAAAAGTCTAAGGCCCTTCTATGTTGATTTCTTCATTTAATATTGGTCTTCCAAGGTTCGGGTAAACAATTACTCATATAACTTATAAAAAGGCTTTGTTAAAGTGATTAAGATATAATTCATATTCAAAGTAATTCACGACTTAAAGTGTACAATTCAGCGGCTTTCAGCATGTATACAGAGTCAACTGTTATGAAGTTTAAAGTGTTTTGTTTCTGCAATAAGAAAAGCTCCTTGTCACCCGTGCCCCTCTAATGTTCCAGCCTTGGACACTACTCCTCTGATTTTGGCTGCAGGAGATGCGCCTTACCTGGACGTTTGACATAAATGAAAGCTTGTCATGTGGTCTTTTTTGTGTCTAATTTCCTTCCCTTAGCATAATATTTGCAAATTTTAATCCATGTCAGTACTTCATCCATTTTTGTTGCTAAATAACATTCCAACATACTGATATGCCACATTTTTCATTCATTCATCAGGTAGTAGGCATTCAGATTGTTTATCAAACTTCACTCACAGGGTAGCGTGTGTCAGAATTTTCCTTTCATGGCTGAATAATACCCCTTACACATCACATTTTGTTTGTCCATGTACCCATCAATGGGCCCCTGGGTTGCCCCTTCAGGTACTGTGAGCCCAGGTGCCCACACCTCTTCATGTCCTCCTTTTCCCTTATTTTGAGTATATACTTTCCAACATTTTTTTAAAAAGATAAGCCTGTTATTGAAAGTTTACAGCACTTTAAAAAATCATAACAGTATATTAATGTGTTTTTTCTGAGTCACTAAGCTACCTACCTGTTAAAATGGCTCAGTTTCCACCCACTGTATAGGGATGTCATCCTCCAGACGGTGTGATGCTACATTACCGCTAAGCATTTCTCTGGAACAAAGTTCTTCACAAGCCCTGGCTGACGGATCCTCACCACAGTTCCCTGAAATAGGTATTAATTACAAGTGTTGTTTTGTTGTTTTTTTTTTACTTGCTGAATTTAATAATTGAAAACAGATTGAAAATATTATTGCATGCAATACTTTTTTTTTTTTTTTTTTTTTCTGGAACTGGGAATTGAACTCAGGCCGTTGCGCTTGCCAGGGAAGCGCTTATTCCACTGAACTGTCTTCCCAGCCCCTGCAATACTTTCCTGCACTGAAAATATTTGTTAAATTGAAACCAAGTTACCTAGGTTCTAATTGGAGTTTATTTTTATAGATAAGTGTGCTGACTATTTATCCTATGGGGTAGATGCGATTGTCACTGAACTTAACCTTGCAAATTGCCCAGACTGGAAACATCCTAGTGCCAGCCCTTCAGCCTTTGGGTAAGCAGGCCCTGCAGGGCTTGGACAGTATTCTGAGTGTGTGCTGAGGGGCTCTGAGCTCAGCGCTCCTTTCCTCAGTAGGGTGGATCATCCAACTATTCTGTGGGATGAAGACCATGGAGATTCATAAGTGGAGTGAAATTGTTTGATTTACTTGTTTAAAAGGAAATGCCAATTCAGGTATGAGTAAAGGATTAGAGAAGATGTGTAGCTTAGGACATCTGGGGCTGTCTCAGTCTGCCATGGGCTTGTGGTATGATCTTTTTTTATATTTATTTTTTTATTGAGAAATAAATATGAATGAGACAGTTTCACAGCTGATTAATAGGACAGTTTTGATAGTCAATACTCTGTACATTGTTATCTTCTTAGTGGTTATCCATAGTACAAGAAGCAGACAGGATATTCTGTCCAAACACTGTTAGTACACCTCTTTCTTCTCATTGAGTTAAGCGAAAGTAGCTGTAAATTTATCCACAAGTGTTGTTTTAAAAACAAAGAAAGTGAGCTAGAACACTTAAGTAATCTGCCCAAGGCCATTCTGTTGTGAGGGCTCAGGTTAGAAAGTAGAATGTCTTATTTCCACATCCACAGGCTAGCTAACCCTCCAACGGCATTCCCAGTGGGTCTTTTCCTAAGCCAACGAGAGGCCTGATAGGGCTGGGGACCTGGATGCTTTCCCACAATAGTGAGCTGTCCCTCAGCGGACAGTAGACCTGCCTTCCTTCAGTGAGCATCCCTTCTGGGGTGGGCTCCTCATAAGCTCAGAAAACCGCAGTGCTGCCTGAACAGGGCGAGGGCTTCATTGGCTTCGATTTCTCATTTGCTCAGTCCTATCTTCTTCTAGCCACTTTCCCTCCCTGTCCTCCTGCAGATTGTCCAGGTCCAGGGACATTTCAAAACCCAACTCAAATTTACCTACACAAACAAAAAGACCTTGGGGTCTCATTTAACTGAATTAGTAGGGGTGCGTCTGGCTTCCATCATGACTGGACCTGTGGGCTCAAATGACGTCATGAGACCTTTTCTCCATCTCCTAGATCTGCTATTCTTTGGATGATGGCCTACTTCTCTCCTTAGTAGACAGCTTTCTTCACGGATGAGGAAAGCGAGCTCCAAGAGCTCCAAAATCATAGCTTTAAAGCTTAGCTTTCTCACAAGAAGGGGGCCAGCTTCCTTCTCCTGGCATCCATACATCCATCTCAGGGCAGGACTCCAATTGGCTCTGCTTAGGCCATATGCTAATTCATAATCAGTCACATGGCCAGGGAGAGGCAGTCATAGGATCGGTTCGGTGATGTAGACTCAGTCTCAGGAAAGCAGTTTGCACTACCAGAGAGCTGAGAAGACAGCATCTGCGCTGGGCAGGCAGAAACAATAATTATTGCTGCACTTCGTGTGCCTTAGTCAGAAGGCTCCTCTCAGAAGCAACAAACCCACACGTCTTTTGTGGTTTTTGCTACACGGCCACTCCACTCTTCCCCTTTGCCCCACATCATCAGAGATGGAACAAGCCCCAAGCACACTGCTACAGAAAGAATGCAAACCAGAAGCCTATGGAAATGTCCAACCATGCAAGCCTGATTCCCTTTTTAGGAGGAGACACTGCATCATCTAAACATTTTCATCACCTGCTGCTGTTTCCAAGTCCCTCCCTAGGCCTGGCTCATCTCTCAGCGGGACCCGCTTCTTTCCTACTCTGAGGTATGAGGACATGAGGGGCCCAGATGTGCCGCTATTTACATTGCACAGAGCATGAGGCCATGCGTGTGGCTCCTGCTCATCCCTGGCTCCTTTCTTGCAGCTGGCCTGGGCTCCGATGATTGCTACAAGCCACATGGTCACAGAAAAACTGGTCATTACACTGCCTCTTCCCCTTGACTCACTGCAGACCTGACTCTATGAAATATCTGGTTTCCTCATCAGCAAGAGGCCTGAGGTTTCTGCACGGTTTGATTGACTGGTAAATGAAAGCCAGGCTCTTTTGTTTGCTGTGGGGGGTTTCATTTGGTTGATTTTTTGGTAGGATGTCATGATTAATTCTCCTCTGGTCTGCCTCCATGGACAAGCGGTACTGCTTGGCGCCTTCTACCTCATCATCTTTGTCTCCTTTTCTCTTCCTGCACCCCAGTTCCGTCTTGGCAGAAAGGTTCTCTTCCTTCTGCGGATCACCAAGTGCTTCTTACCGATAGGCAAATTTGGACCTATTGCAAACCACTCAGAGGCTAGGGGTCTTGAGAAATAACAGCAGTGTTGTTTTAAACAGTTGATTGCTCCTGAGTTATCTGTATAGGCTGAATTGAGAGCTAAATCCCAAAACACGAACAGATAAGCAGAACCACAGAATTTTCATTTTCAAATGAGTCACTCACCTTAGGAGATCAGCGACTGGCATTATTATTAGCAGTAGTATTCGTATTAGTATTTTGCTAATGCACTTGGCATGGGAAGCACCTTATTGTGCTCCAAGTACTTTCATTTCTACCAATTCATTTTATTTTCTATAGCCTTATAAAAAGGTAGTAAGATAGAACTTGTTCTTATCATGACTTGCATGTAGAGAAGTGGCAGATTCACTTGCAGCTCTATCAGGAGCCTTCCGGATTGAAGTCTCTCAAGTGCTTCTTGAGACCTTCAGAATCAACACATGGAAGAACAGGGAAGGATTTGCTAGCAGAGAAAACAGAAGTCTAGTCGACTCATCCTTCTTCCCATGGGCATATTCACACCAGACCCCACAAGATGCACTAGAACTGGGCAACTTCCTCGGAGCATTGTAACCAAGAGGCCAGCTGAGCAGATGCCACAAGATGGCCTCATTTGATGGCTGAAAAAAACTGAAATTAGGAGAAATATAAATCATATACATATCTGGTCAAGATAGAAATAGAAACAAATTCTTACCCAGATACAGACAGGACATTATTCTGCTCCCTCTGGAGCACAGGGTGATTTCCCTTCTCATTTTTGACAAGAATGTAACTCCCGTGAAGAGAGAATTGGAAGCGCATGTTCCCGCAATGCATCCCACTGTTCCTACAGAAAGACCAGATATAAACACAGATTGTCATTCTCATGCTAGCAGTGAGGCCTTGAGTTGAGAAATTCACAAAATCATCTATTTTTTGTGTTTTGCACTTTGGGTTCTTGGCTTCTTCCACAGCTGCATCTGCATGGCCAAGGTCTTTCTGAATGGAGGTCAAGGGACAAGGAATGAAAAGAAGCAAAAGGACAAGGATGCTTAGAGCAGAGCAGACGATGGGGACCAGGTCTAGAGAACCACACATATGAATAGCAGGATAAGTGTAATTGCTGTTCTCTGTCCATTGGTTGATAAACTGCCCGCTACGACAATTCTCAGCCTCACCAGGATTATATGAGAGCACTTGTGGTTAAGGACCCCCACCCAGTGCCCACCATGCAGTAGGCATCCATCAACTTTGGAGCTCCTTGCTTTCTTGGGTTCTGGCCTGCACCAGCTTGAACAAGCACTTACAAACAAGAATGAAAGTGTGTGTGTGTGTGTGTGTGTGTGTGTATGAAAGAGAGAGAGAGAGAGTGTGTGTGTGTGTGTGTGTGTGTGTGTGCGCGCACATGCAAGCACATGTGCACAGACCAACGATGGTCTTCAGGACAACATGGGGAGACAGATGTGGGCATGCAGAAGATGTCGGGCTGGGCAGGGCCTTCCTGCATGCAAAACCCTCAGGAATTCAAACACAGGTTGCTGTTGCATTTTCAATAATATCTATGACAGAATCGCACAGCTGCCCCAGCCTAAAATTTAAATAATTGCGCAGCCAACGGAGGCCAGGAATGTAGCAGAAAGAATATGGGCCTTTTAAAAACTCTCTGGATCTTTCTCATCCTGTTTTCTCATTTACAAACCCAAAGCAAGGGCTTTCTAAGGGCTGGCCTAGGTCTGCGTGACCAGCGTGGCCAGCAAGCTTTTCCTTATACAGAGCCAATATCTCTTTCCCCATCACCTCAGCCCACATCCTTTGATGAAGGAAAGAGATCATCGAGGTTAGTGGATCACAGCCCATGGTTGAGACCCAGCTCATTAAAGCCAGCTGGTTCTGGCCACGCGCAAGGCCACATTCCACTGTGGGAACCAGCTGAAGTTTGGGCAAGCCCAAAGAGATATCTGTGGGGGGCAATGACTCTGGAGTTCTCGGGTTGCACATTAGGCTTTCACTCCAGAAACCCCCCAGGAGAGGTGAGCCCCAGCACAGGGTATCTACAGACCCAGTAACACAAACCCTGTGCCCCATCTCCATGGGGATTTCAGGCAAGGACCTCCGTGTCCTACCTGACCTGGCCCTGCAGCCCCACAGGACTTCAGAGTGTGCCCATGAAATAGCTCGGCGGGTTTTTATTGGAGTTGCTTAAATATTTTAGCAGGGCTTACAGCACTTGCTTGTTTGTTTGCTTGAGACTGGGTCTTGTTATATAGCTCAAGCAGGCCTCAAACTTGCTGCAGTCCTCCTGCCTCAGCCTCCTGAGCATGGGGATTATAGGTGTGCACCACCACACCCGGCTTATAGCACATCTGGACAGAAGCAGAATTCCAAATTAAATCTTTGTGAAACTAAAGGCTCCCAGGTTAAGAAAAGTCAGAGAAAGGCCTGATGCGGACAGGCCTTTCTGAGAGAAAAGGAGAATAAGCAGGGAATGGTATAAAGGGACAGCGCAGAGTGACGGCAGTAGAGGAGGAGGCTGGATATGCCCACTGAGGAGAAGGTTCCCTTACATGTGCCTGCAAAGGCAAGGAGCTTTGCCTCCTGGAGTACGACGCTACTTTCAGGGGCTCTTCTGCCACCCCGAAGAGACAGTGACAGAGCATAGCTCAGAGGATTCCAAGGCTGGAATCCAGGTCCCAATCCCTGCGACGGAGGAATACCCACTATGCGCAGCTGGCAGATTGTGCCATGTCTGAACACAGGTGGCCAAAGGGGCAAGGTTGTATCATTCTCAAAACGTGCCCACCGCACAGTGAATGCCCATAAAAGGCGGCATTTTCCACTTGTGCCAATAGCAACTCCTCCGCAGCAGGCAACTCCTTTTTTCTGCCTCTCCACTTATTCATTTGCTGTATGTCTCTATGTGCTGGGCCACTCAAAGGTGAGAGCGACAGCGTCCCTGCTCTTAGGAGTTGAGGGTCTGGGAGGAGAGAGGGGAACACAGAAATCATAGAGAAGCAGAGACTCAGGGCACAAGGCGACCAGGCAGGAGCCCAGGCTCAGCATGCTGGAGTCTCTCCTGCTCGTCACTTCTCCTCCTCGCTCTCCATTACTTGTCAGGTCAGGATTCCCGTCTCACCAACTGCTCTCCCACCCACCCGCCCATCTGATCCCAGCACAGCCTGACCCTAGCTGCTCACCCTTCACCCCAGGTGTAGTCAAAAGGTCCTTTGTCTCCAGGGATTGTGGGAAATTCCTTCCTTCCTCTCTGCTTGGGGACTTGCCACTCTTAATAGGTTCAGTATTTGATTGTCAACAGATGGAAGGTCAACTCTCAGAAAGTAAAGATGCTGGGTCTGAACTGTTGCATCAAATCAACTCTACAGGATCCCAGGCCAAGTTGGAAGGACCCCAAGCAATAGAAAAAGGGGCTCAAGATACAAAAGATGCTCTTTGACAAGGGTACCACGCTTCCTTCTTCCAGAGCTCAAATGCTCCGGCCCTGAGCAGTTTTCAGAACAGCAAGACACCAGCCTGAGGTGGCCAGACAGTTTCATTGTTACCTAAAAACAGTAACACAGTAGCCAAAATGCAGCTCACTCAGCATCTCAGAGATTGCCATTTACCGCAACCTTGCTTGCCTTGGGCCGCCCCCTCCCCTGCATGCAGGCTCCTACAGAAAGGAAGCCAGAGCACCCAGACTGGGACACTGTGTGCAGGGCAGAGGCCAGATGTGTTGGGGGCAGGCTTTCCAGAAAGCCACCATATGGAAAGGCTAAGCCCACCTCCCTCCTGTCCTACAATAGCCTGTCAGATTCACCAGGGCCGTGCTAGACAGATGTGGGACCTGCTGTTGCTAAGTGGGCTGGGTGCTTGGGTCAAAGTTGTAGTTTAGTCAAAAGGTGGGGGGGGGCGGTTAGGATGTAGTCCAGAGCGAAGGCCCTGGGTTGAATCCCTAGTATATGGAGGGGGAGGAGAAGGAGGGGAGGGGGAGGGAAACTTTCAGACCCAACCACCCACAGATCCAGTCCTTATCCCTGTACAACTGAGAACAGGAGCTCATTTTGGATGCAGGAGAACAGGCCTTGCACACTCCGACCCCTTGGTACTAGCAGCCATACTTCTTCTTTCCAAAGAGGAGCCTGGGATCCAGCAGACTTCCCTGCCGCAGCCTCTCTCCTCTCGGCTTCTGAGCCTCTCTAGCATCTGCTTCTGACACAAGGGCAAAGTCCACCTCAGGGAAGCCTCACTATGAGAAAAATGCAAAGCAAGTGCATAGCTATAAGTAACATACTGGGCTCTACGTAGCTCACAGGCACGCTCACTCAAGAGAGAGTTCCGGCGGTATGCACTATCTCATGAGCACTGAACAGCTGGCTTGCTTCATGAGGCAGAAGCATTAGTAATAGCTAGAATGTCTTTAGCATTTACTGTCCAACCAAACTGGAAGCCTAAAGTACTCAGAGAGAGATTCAGAGACCGGGCTTTTGCAGGATGAGTTTGAAACTAGGTGGAAACGGCCCTCCCGGCATGGAAGGCCATAAGCAAAGGTCTAGAAGTAGGGCTGCGGGTCTGGACTTCTATAAAAACCTCGCATGTGAGGGTCTATTGAATACAGGTCAGGGTCTCACCTGGAAGCCCCTACACTTCCCACTGAGGGAAGACAAGTTTCCGGGTCACTTCCGTGCCCAGGTCCCTTTATGGGACCATGGAGCCCAGGGCTTGACACTTTCATTTTATTTTGTTCTAAACAAGAGATAATATGAAGTAGGCACCTGGGAGCGGTTTGAATTAACAACCCAAGCCTGAGGAACAGCTGCGTCCCAGAGAGGGGGCAGGGAGTTTCCTGCTTCGGGCCGTATTTCCTTTCAGCAGCATGACGTTAACGCTTATGAAATATAGCCCAAGTCAGGCGGCGTTTAGGGAGAGGAAGGTACTTCCCTACTCTTTGCGAAATGTACGGCCAATTAATTGGCCGTGTAAGCCCAGGTTTTCAACTGTCTGCGCAAGTCTCGAGGTTAATGAAATCATAACGTTTGCACGGGTGTTGTGGCTGCGGGACAGGCGGAACTGACATCGCTGTCCACCCAGTTGAGCTGGGCAGGCTGTTCTTGCTGGACAGTACCTATCAAAGCAGGTATGTGGGCAGAATGGATCTCTCAGGGTGTGCGCTTGTGTGTGTATGTGCACGCGCGAGCGTGCATGTGCGTGTGTGTGTGTGTGTGCGTGCAGCCATGCTAATGAGAACAATTATATTTCTCCATCTGGAACCCATTAGCCGTGATTATGATGACGGACCTCCCCGCCTTATCACGACCAGAATTGGCTACCCCCGTTATTACCCAGGCCACCTTTCTGGGTCTGCTCTTCCAAGCCAGCTGAAGAGATGGTTTCCTGTCATCTAAGCTGCTTTCCTCTCTCCTACTCTGGAGCCATTGTAAACTCCCTCACCCCATCTCAATTACAAGAGCCCTTCCGGTCCCAGGCAGAGGCCTCTGCAGGTGCTTGCGGGGGGAGGGGGCGGCCAGCTGATCTGTGGGATCCCAGTCCTGCGCTTGCTCTACTGCGCGCGGAAGGCACCCGGCCGGCAGCTTGCAGGTGCTCAGCAATTACCTTGGCCTGTTACCTCACGGTTTCTTAAAGTAGATGAAAAAAAAAAAAAAAAAAAAAGGCTCATTAAAAGGGTTGTTACTGCAAAATAAGAAAAGCCTAAAGTATAGGAAGGACCCTGAGTTGGTGTTCAGGCTCTGCATGCCAGCTTGTAGCTTCTAGAACTCTCTGAGGCCCTCGATGTTGGAAGAGATTTGGGGTGCTGCTCTCCGATTGAATACTCCTATAAAATTGTTCAGATTCTTGGACTTTAGGTTTCTCTCTCCTCCTGTAGCCTGGTGCCTCCCACCTTTCCCTAAGGACCTTATTTCCTGGCTACCCCCCACCCCACCCAGTTCCCTCCAGTAGAAAAGATGAGTGTATGCTAGAGCAGCCACAGGAAGCAGGGACTCAAGAAACAAAGTCGAAGGAGACAATTTGGTGTCTCCCAAAGAGCCATCAAAGAAGTCACTCCAAGCAGAGATAGAGCAGGGTGGGTTGGTGCCCCTCGTTTTGTGGATTTGCATAGCTCCTGTTCATTTGGAATGCAGTTAGAGACAAGTGCCAGGATGTCTCAGGGCTCAGCTCTCTGAACATCCCCTTGGTCTGCCTGAGGTGGCCGCCCTCAGCCTCCAAGGCAGCCAGAGCCTGGGGTGGTGCCTCCGGCTCAGAGGAGCCTCCTCCACTCAGCCCCGGGGGGCAGTGAAGAGCAGCATTTGGATATGCATCCAGACATAAGAAGTTGTGAGGCTGTGCTTCAGAGATGTCACTTTATCCTGCACATATTATGGTTTTTCAATGCTTGGGAAGTCAAAGCAGGAAGGCCCCTTACTTTGGCCAACCAAATCCCCCTTTGGTCAGTGAGGACAGCGAGGCCTCGGGTTCAGTGATTTGCCTGAGGGCACACCGTCCCCAGAGACTTGGGGAGCTGGGACTAGAACTTGAGCCTCCTCGCCCCCACCTAAGTGTTCCTCCAACTGCTTTCAGACTTGAAGCCAAACCCACGGGTCATCCCTCTGTGTCTCCCCTGGCCACTAACTAGAGCTTTCAGGTTACAGATTGGAGCCACCAGGGTGTGCGGAATAAATCTAAGCAGGAGACTACAGATTTCCTGCATCCTAATCCAGACAGAAAGGCAAGCAATGCTGTCCCAGAGCATTCCTGGCACTGCTAAAGGAGGGCAGGGTCTTCTCCTAGACAGCCACCAAGCCTCTGCAGCAGAGGGTCCTGGGTGCTAATCTCATTTCACAGCCCTTCAGCACAGGAGTTGCCATTGGACTCACAGGACATAAATTCAGAGAAGACAGGCTTTCATGGCACCATTCTGGGGAGATCTATGCCATACCTCAAACATCCCATTTCCAAGAAGAAATCAAAGTCTGGACGTTGGGAAGCGAGCAAGTTTCTGTGAAGATGAACAAATTCTGCATCTCTCTTAAGACCCACTGGAGACGCAGTCTTCCCATGTGCCTGTGGCTGTGTTTAGAGCTATTTTGGGCACTGAGTAGAGAATGTTCACTTTTATAGTTTAGATCCATAATGTTCCCTCAAAGTCATAGTGTGCTCAGAGGTGGGGCTTTTGGAAGGTAACTGGATCACCGGTGAACTGATCTCTTGTTGAGTTCATAGCTCAGTGTGCTGTTAGAAAGCGGGGCCTGGCTGGAAAAGGTGTCTCCAGGTTGGGTGCCTTTGGAGGGTAAATCGCCCTGTGAGGCTCCTCCCTTTTCTTCCTGCTTCCTGCCTGGCACAGGGTAAGCAGCATTCTTCTGCCATGCCTTTCCACCATGCCATTTCTGCTTCAGAGCCAGCTGACCATGGACTGAACCCCACAAATTGTGAGCAAAATTAAACTTCTCCTTCTTTAATTTATAGTTTTGGGTATCCTGTCTCAGAGACACAAAAGCTGGGACAGAATTCATGCTCTGCAGATAAAATGCTCTATTCAGTTAAGGATGGTTTGATTGCATTGGAGTCCGGGCGGTGATGGGATTTTTCTGCCTTTGCTGGGGTTGGGGGCAAGATGATTCTCAGTCAGTAATTCCCAACTTTTTGGCACCAGGGACAGGTTTGATAGAAAGTAATTTTTTCATGGACTTGAGCAGGATTCTCATAGGGAGCAAGCAACCTAGATCCCTTGCAGTGCAATTTACAATAAGGTTTCATGTTCCTATGAGAATCTAATTGTCACCACTGATCTGTCAGGAGGCAGAGCTCAGGGAGTAATTCAAGCAGTGGGGAGCAGCTGAACACACAAATGAAGTTTCGTCCACTCATTCGCCAGCCTCTGCGCACTTCCGGCCATGAAGTCTGGTCCCTAACAGGCCCACAAGTACCAGGCCCTGGCCCAGGATTTGGGATCCTTGCTCTCAGCATTCATACCTCAGGTTCAAAACATTAGCAGGTATCACATAAGCCACCCTATCCATACCTCTGAAGTTTGGTACAGTGTGTCATTTCAGACAAACATTTGGAGATCAGGCAGAAAAATGGTAAATGAGCTAAATGAGTTGTCTAGAGAAGCGCAAACTATTTTCAAAGAAACCAATAGTAATGGTTAGTGGTAACAGGTGATGGGAAATGGGTTTTCTGCTCAACTGTGGGAAGAAATGAAAATCAAAGCACTTTTCTCCATTGCTATTTGACAGGTATATACCAAGGCCTTAAAAATGTGCATATGCTCAGCCTTGGAGATTTCATGAGTTGTAAGCCCAAAGAAATAATCAGAAATGTCTACAAATATTGTACATATGAGTTTTATACAGTAATTTATATAATAGGAAAAAATTTAAAGCAACCTAAAAGCCTAGTAAAAAAGGATTCACTTTAAATTTTTTTTTATTTTTTATTTTTATTTATTTGAGAGAGAGAGAGAGAGAGAGAGAGAGAGAGAGAGAGAGAGTGTGTGTGGTGTGTGTGTGTGGCCAGCTCAGCCCACCAGGGGGCGGGGCTGGCTGGCATGTGGTGCTGGGGGATTGAACCGCGGTCCCTGATGCTTTGCCAAGCTTGTTCTAAGTAGGTGCCTTAGACCACTGAGCCATCTCTCCAGCCCCCAGGATTCACTTTAAAAGAAAAAAAAATGACACATTGCAGTAGAACTACTGAAAATAGAGAATTAAATTTTTCCTTAAAATAGGTTGCCAGGCCAGGGAGATGGCTCAGTAGGATAAGTGCTTGACTGGCAAACTCAAGGATCTGAGTTCAATCCTCGGTTCCTCAAACTAAAAAAAATAAAAAAAAAAAATAAGCTTTAAAAAATTTTTTTAAAAATAAATAAATAAAAATAAAATAGGTTGCCCAGGTGGGACTCTCACTTGTGATTGTCCTGCCTCAGCTTCCCTAAGTGCTGAAATTATAAGCATTGTCACTTTTCTTTTCTTTTTTTTTTTTTTTCTCCTCGAATGCCTTCAGGGCACTTTTGGCTGGCTGGAGGGTTGTGGGGATCGAACTAGAATAAGCTGAGGCTGACAGCTTTGCGGAAGCAGCCACTTAAAGAACTGAGCTAGAGCCAGGCCCGCAGCATTGTCACTTTTCTGACTAAATAGTGCACCCACCTTTTTATGTCTAATGTAATCCTCTGGAGAGGATTGTTAGAAGTTCTCAAGCAACATTTTTCTCAAATGATCATATCTTGTCCACTCAATATCTTAACACCTAAAATAAAATAAAGTAAATAAAAATTTAAAAATAAAAAACACCTTCACACCAACTCACTTAGGATATAGAGCTTGTCTTATCATGTGTATTTTGTACTGTCTAAATTGCCGTGTGAAACTAAATCTATGTCACACTGTTCATTTGTGAGAAAATGCATCTCTCTTCATGTCTGGTGTTGAGCGTAATCTCCTCCTCCATACAGCCAGATTAGATTTGCCCTTCCCAGCCCAGGCACATTCATCCTTCCGTCCAGAACCCTTTTCAGGCCCTTCATCAAGGCAGAGCTCCCCAACTGGCCCCACCTTATACGTCTAAAGCCCTTGACACTCAAATCCAGAGAGACCCCCAGAATTCCAGCTAGACAGACCACGACAGGCGAGCCAGAGCCACATCTCTGCTTCAGATATCACATTCTAGTTTAAAAAAAAAAAAAAAAAAAAAAAAAAAAAAAAAAAGCATAAAATGAGACCAGAGAGTATCCTAACTGACATAAAATAGATGTCAATAAGCAAAAGGACCCAAGAAAATTTTGAGGGTCATCAAGGGCCATCTTTACCCCAAAGCCCAGCTGTCCCTTAAGCAGCTTTGACCTCTGCCATCACCCCTTCTTGGCCAGCCAATATTTCCAACTATCCAAGGATCTCTGTCCCCTCTAAGGGATCTTCTCTCCAGGAAGGTGTAATGTCCAAAACTGCTCCTCTCTCCTCCTGAGCTACCTAGAACACTATTCCCTCCTGTATTCTGGTTAGAGACTCAGGAACACAATCTGATCAAATTGTCCACCTTGCGAAATAAACGACTACAGTCCTTCTTCCCCCTATAGTGAATGACACTAATCCAAACTTTCTTCCTCTGTAGCCTGTGAGCCATTTACAGTAGGATCACCTGGATACTTCTTAACATGGTGGGTTTCTGAACCTCCACCCCATAGAATCACAGTCCTTCCCAGTGGGCTCCAAAGATCTACATTTTAAATAAGCTCCTTTGATTATTGTGTGCTAAAGTTGGACAACAGGTAAAGACAGTGGTTGGTATCTTTGAGCAAAGTAGTCTTCACATTAAATGACCCTCTCTCCAATTGAGGAGCACCCACATCAAAAGACAGATGAATAATTCCACTCACACTGAAGAAGCACATCTTCTGCAGTAGGCATTGGTACCAACTACACGTTAATAACAGAGAACCTGAGGCTTAGCATCATGGGGTAACTTCCCCAGTGTCGCATCGTTTAAGATGTTGGATCTAGATTTTGAACCCCAGCCATCTTTCAAAATCCTCCTGAGGATTTACTTCAAACATCAAGTTATAACCCGTCTCAATCACAACTCCTCCAACTTGAAAGGCTGTGAAGACATCCCTAAAGAAAGGGAAAAGGGAGAGGAGAAAAGCGGATGTAAGTGGTGAATTACTGAGAACACTAGGCCTTGTGTCATTTCTCATTGAACATTTTGGACAGCGATTTAGGCTGGTTGATGTATTATAGGTTTGCCTGAGAAGGCTCAGAACTTTGAAACTGTTCCCTTTTGTACTTTGATTACACATTCATTCTGACTTGAGAAAGGATTATGTTGTAAGGAGCCACATTCTCCCTCGCAGTGGCCCTGTGTAGTGTTCCTATCTGCAACGATTGCTTAATGATGCTGAGACAGTGCTGCCTGCAGTGCTTTAACCACGCAGTTCTTCTTACGTGTGCAAGAAAAGCGCACAGGTGCGGAGCTGCCTAATTGACATCAGAGCTTGGGTGGGGACAAGGACCAAGTGGTGCTAAGGGCAATGTGACACTCCAGGCGCTGGTAGGGAAACCGCCATGGCACAGAGCTGCCTGATCCCCCAAAGGGAGCAAAAATAGGGTTTAAGAGACCTGTGAGGCATAGAGAGACAGGGGTGAGGGCCAGGAAAATCGACAGAGTGAAGACGGTCTAGTGAAGGAGGCGAAAGGAGTAGAAGTCAACCCTGTTCCCCTGCTATGCTCACAAGTCTCCTGGGGATCCAAGGAAAATCTTCAGTCCTGGTTAGAGTAAGCCTTGGCACTGGGTGACATACTCAGCAGTTACTGGTGAGCAGGTGCTGAACTTGTTGCTGTGAGTTTGGTGTGAAGGTGAACGGAGCAGAGTCGTCACCTGGAGGAGGTAGAGCCTGGGGGCGGGGCGTGGGAGGTGCAGCAACCGTTCTGCAGCGATCCCCACGCTCCGCGCAACCCTTCCAAGCACTGCTAAGCAGTTTGCACCCAGAACTGAAAGACACCGTTCCTATCTCCACGTGACAAGACCACGAGTCCCTTATCCACAATCAGGGAGTATATAAATGTTCAAGCCTTAACAAAGGTCTGGCTCCAAAACTTGTGCTTTTAGCCTCTCTGCTATGTGAATAATTTGACTTACAGTTCTTGTATGTCTGGAAAGCCAGGTGTGCCCGAGGCCAATGCTGGTACTGAGAGTGGGCATTTGGCCCAAACTGAGTTCAGGTCTAGACTTCCCGCCTACCAAACATAAGACTCTTGTCAAAGAACTAAATCCCTCTCAGCTTGCTCTTTCTGTCTCTGAAGCAGGTTTGATAATATAAACCACCTAGAACCCTCTTACAGTGAAAGGGGATAAAGTACAAAACACCTTCAGTGCAGCAACTAATACGTCACAGAGGAGATGTTCACTTAGCATTCTCTTTCCTCCCTTGTCTATCTGCTTTCAGCTGGTCAAATGTGGGGGCTGGCATGTCTAAACAGAAATAGGCCCAAAGTGCCTCGGGAGAGAGTAGTTTCTGGCATTGCTGGTAAGAGAATAGTCAGTCACAGCCTTTGTGGGGAGCACTCTAAGTCGCCCAGTAAAAGCCAATTGAGAAAATCCAAATACCCAAAAGGTACAGGCATAAGACATTTACTACAATATCGTTCATGAGGAAGGGAACCTGGAAGTGACTGAATGTCTATCACTTGGAAATGAATAAGAAGATTATGAAAGATGTCTATAATAGAATCCAATGTAGGAGTTAGGGCCAATTTACTATGTGCATGTGCAACATGGGTAGAAGTTAAAAGCAGAGATTTGAAGTAGGAAAAAAAATATAACAGGAGGCCTACAGCCCAATTTCATTCATATCAATAAGGAATACTTGCACACTCCAACCAGTGTTGCATATGTTGCAGTAAGATCCATTTACCCAGTGTGAATATCCATACACACGACACCCCCTGAGAGATCCCCAGGACCAAGCTGTGAGTTCATCATATCAGCCAGCAAGAGGATAGAATTAAGATCTCAGGGTGGGCGGGGTCTTCTGGAGAAGGAGGTGGGCCCAGGGAAAGACCACCAGCACCTGCGGGAGAGAGCAGAAGGCAGGAGGAAGAGGACCCCATGTGTAGCAGCGGGCCTGATGCTCCACCAGCGCTGAATGAATAAAGGCACAGATGGAAACTGACAGCCCATAAATAATTTTTTAAAAATTAAAAATAGGGAGGACTTTTAAAAGAAAGTACACAAAATTCAAAAATCATATTTAGGTGGGGTTGGCTTAAAACAATTTCTAGAGCAAGCGTGAGCCTGGCTTATAGTTTCCTCTGTTTTCCCAAAGTGTGTCCCTAACCCGTCTTCCCTACCATCGCACCAAGCGAAACACGTTTTTGGGCTGGGTGTAGAAACTTCACTGAAGATAATCAAGCTTGTCTCAGCACAGAGCACCTTGGCATCAACTTTACAAACAATCTTCCAGAAAAGAGAAGACAGGACATAACCCAACTCATTTAATAAGGCTACTGCTGCCCTGAGAGCAAAACCAGGTAAGTCCAATCCGAACAAAGAAAACTGCAAATTAGTGTCTTTCATGAATTTAGAGGCAAAAATTTGAATAAAAGTATTAGCAAGTTGAATGCAGCACTGTGCAAAAGGAATTATAAAGCTTGACTAAGCGTGCAAGGTGTGCACAGCTGCCTCAGCACTCGCAAGCCAGCCAGTGTCGTCCACTGTACTGACAGAAGGAGACTCAGGTCATTTAATCAACTGATGCAGAAAAGTATTGGATAAAACCTGGTAGCCATTTGTGATAAAAATTTCACAGCTAACTAAAATACCAGAGAACTTTCCCCAACTTGATAAAAAGAAACTACAGACACCCATGGCCAATATCATGCTTTTTTTTCCGTATTTTAGAGAAGGGTCTACAGGGTGTTCAGGGTCTCACTACTAGATCGGACTTGGTAGTGATCCACCTGTCTACAGTTTCCCAAAGAGCTGGGATTACAAGCATGCACCACCACACCCAGCCTCAATTGTGGTCTCAGTGCACCCCATGGGTGGAGCTGGCATGGCAGGCCTGGGGACTGAACCCCCAGCCCCTGTGCCTGCTTACAGGTGCTTTAATACACTGAGCTATTTGGCCAGCCCAATATCATGCTTAATGGTGAAAAACAGTGCTTTGACCCCAAGACAAAGATAGTCATCTCACTACTCTTCCTCAACCTAGTAGTGTACTAGACAGGGGAGACAGCATATTCATCAGGCCTCTGTGCGTTCCTCAACAGCAACAGCCAACACCTATGTCTTTAACTGAGCTTGAGACAGGTGAGAACCTGAGAGATGGAGCCCAAAAGCCTCATCCTGGAAATCTAAGCTATCCGAGCAATACCAGTTCTCTCTGACTTCCCTCCCAATGGCCCTGCTCCTGAGTATTAATATTTTAATAGAATACGTCCCTTTAGCATTGATCATTGCACTCACAAGCTTACCCTACCCCTTTGTTCTTTTGACACCAAGGAGCGCCCCAAGTTAGCCATCAATCCATTCCCAGCTAAGAGAAAAGATCCCAATCACAAGCTGCTCCACATGACCTGCTATCAGAACAAGCGCTCACCTCTTACAGCTCCACAAATTGCAGAAGGCTTTCTAGTTCGTTGGCTCATCAGAACAGACCCTGCCCTCTCACCTCTGTACCTTTTCTGGGCTCCCCTCTGGCAGAATTAATTGCTCCCTCCTCTGCACCCCAATAGTACTTTATACACGCACCTACTGCCACATTTGGCCCTTTCTGTTAACACTCTGGCTCAGTGCTTTCAGTGCCAGCTAGACCCAAGGGGCCCACGCAGTGATTAATTTAGATCCTGTCCATAGCATCTGGCAGCTCTGGTGTACAGAAGGGCCCAGGAGCAGGCACAGGGGACGGAGGTGGGGGGTTCAATAGCAAGATAGGGATGTCAGTGCATGGAGGGGCTCGGGAACTAGGAGCTCTAATGGAACATTGGAGAGACTGAGACTTCGACCTCCTGAAGGACTCCATCAAGGACACACAGCTTGACGATGATGGTGCTAGGCTTTGACACAGATGGTCTGCCTTTCATTTGGATAAACAGACACTTTTCACCTGCTGATGTCCTGCCCTGTCGCTCTAGAGAGACCATACCCCAGGAAAACAGCAGAGGGTTTAATTCATACCTCAACGTGGAAGCTACAGAGAAAAGAAAGGAAAAAAAAATCCAGTCTTGTTCCTGCCGTGCATGCGGAGAAGCAGCACAAAAGAGAGAGAGAGAGAGAGAGAGAGAGAGAGAGAGAGAGAGAGAGAGAGAGAGAGAGAGAGAGAGAGAGAGAGAGAGAGAAGAGAAGAGAAGAGAAGAAAAGAAAGAAAAAATAGAAAAACTGCTGGAATTCTCCGAGCCTGTGAAAACAAAATGCAAACCACAGAGCCCAGCCTATCACAAGTTCACCAAAGTTTCGAGCGCTGAACTCTGAACTTGGCGAAGTCTGGAATCTTTAGCAATTGCTTATTGCCTGCAGGATAGATGCAGTTAGTCCTGTGCCTTCTGGGCATGCCCTCAGCAGCAATCCTCATTGAAGTTGTTATGCTGCCGCTTTCAAAACTGCTCAAATTCCTTCACTCAAGTGTTCTTAGCACTTATGTTGATAGGGAATACTTCAAAGGCTACATCTTTACTTTATCAAATCTGATCTAATTTTGCAGATGGAATCAAAGAGGTTCATTTTGAGTCTAGTCAAGTTTGCCAACCATCCCGGAGAGGAGCCGTCAATGCCTTGTCGTGCGTGTAATTAACCTAAACAGAGAGGCTCTAAAGACACCGGCTCTGTGGTCATTCAGCCCCCGCAGACCCCTGGGCAGAGATGGGGCCTCCTCGATAGGGCAGTAGGGAGGGAAAGGATGGATTTCGGGCACCCTGGGGTCCTCAGGTGGCTGGTCCTTCTCCCTAGCAGTCCCAGGCAGGATGGGTGTTCCCAGGAAGCTCTATGAAGACGGAAAACATAATGAGCCTCGGTGCGCTCGCTGGTCTTCAGAGAGAGTGCTGTGTGGTGCGAGGGAGCCCCGGACGCCGGCAGCCAAGGCCCTGAGCATTAACCTTCACCCTGGGCTACAGAACAATTACGCTACTCTTCTCCCAACCTGGCACTTTTTATAAAATCCCAAACTTGATGCCGGTGCTAATTTGCTTCTGATACCCGCGTTTGAAGCTGGATCCAAGCACGGATTCGGCTACCTAGCCAGACAGTAATTTCCAACTGCGCTATTATAATTGTTACAGTAAAATGTCTGTCTGCATACAACACACCAGGTCCAGGGGAAAGCCATTGATTGTGGTGTTCAGAAAAGTCCTCCGTGGCTCAGAAAAGAGATATTTCCGGCTGGTTTTGCTTTATCATGTATATCTAGCTCTCTATACAGATGTATGCATGTGGGGCGGCCATTTGGCAGAGAAATTGAACACGAAGGCAAAACGCCCCAGGATTCAGTGCTCCATTTGCTCCGCTCTGGGGCCCCCCTTTTCAAAAGCTCTTCAAAAATGCCCACACAAGCTGGCCCTCCCTCCCTTGGCTTTGGAAGGTGGGGGTGTCCCGTGGACAGAGCAGGCCCCCGAGGTCAGTGGGGAATGATGGAGGTGCATATCAATTGGCCTGAAAAAGGCTCCACCGCCCGGATCGCTGCCCATGAGGTCCGGAGGTCCGGGCCTCAAAGGAGTGAGCAGAGCTTGCTTTCTTATCCGCCCCCCCAAAAAAGCAAAATAAATTTAAAAAACCAGCCAGGCCTGGGGAGGTCGGGAACTTCCCGGGTTGCTCGGTTCTGCACGCCCTAGGCGCCCTGGGAGCGCGCCACTAACCCACACCTGCAGGACCCTGAGAGACGATATGGGCGGGCTCTCCCCCCAGCTGCTGGTCTTTGCTGGCTTCCCTCTCTCTCAAGACCCCTGAGCATGACCTTGAGGGAGCTGTGGTCATCCCAGACTGTCTCTGTGTCTCCGTCTCTCTTTCTGTCTCCGGTTATGTCTCTCTGTCTCTATCTGGCTCTGGCTCTGGCTCTCTTTTTCTCTCTCTCCAGCCCCATCTCTCTGTCTCTCTCAAAGATACCCCATCACACCCCTACACACACACACACACACACACACACACACACACGGCCCTTTCTTCTACTGTCTTGAAATTTGGAGTCATTTTTCAACAAGGAGCCCACACTTTCAGGTTACCCTGAACTACGCAAGCGACGCAGCCAGCACACCTCTTCACAGTCTGCACCTTCTGCACCAACAGCTCCCCTGTGCCGGTGCCCACCACTGGCAGCAACCTGTGCTTGTTTCACCCCTGTGCATCTTTGCTCCAGCTGAGCTGTCACTTCCTCTGAGAAGTCCTCCCTGTCCTCCCCGACCGCGCCCCTCTCCTCTGCACTCTGGCTGCAGCTGCAAATCTGCCCTTGAGAAGTACTCACACGCATTGATCACTGTCGGCCTCTGGATATACAAGCTCTAAGGCAGCTGAAACAAAAAGTAATTTTTTTTTGCCAGCCACACAGCAGTACACACATAATAAACATTGCATAAATATGCGTGGAAGTAATTGCATAATGCAACAAAAGAGTGCTGCAGGGGCTGGCTCTGTAGTCAGACAGCCTGGCTCCATATCTACTTCTGCTGCTGGCTGTGTGATGTCAGGTAAGTTTCTTAACCTTTCTGTGCTTCCTTTTTCTCATCAGGAAAAAGATAAAAAGAGTCATTCATAGAACTATCATGAGCCGGAGGCATATGGAGCCCTAAAGACATGTGTGACCACAGTGGACATCCCAGTGCCCAGCACCAGTATGGTAGAAGGACTGGGAACTGCTGCCTACGGACACTCAGGAACAAGCTCACGAGACAGAAATGATTGTCCCCCCAGATGGCACAGCTGGCAAGCCACCCAGCAGAACAGAAATCCTTTGCAGTCCCTCTCCTTGGCCCCTGGTTGGGTCAAAGATGTGGTGATTGAGAAAGCACAGCAGGTGGCGTTACAAAGAGTTTCTAAAGCTCCATCGTCACTCTGGCTCCACCCCTTACTGTCTGTGTGATAGTGGACAGTTTTCTTCCCCTTCCTAGGTCCCTGTTTCCTCACCTATGAACCGGGGGAGCCAGGTTCACTTCAGGTAGTGCAATAGCGGAGAAGCACTAGACCCAGGGCTCTGTGGTTTGCAGTGAAAATTCAGTACTGGTGAGCTCACACATTTAAAGCCACGTGTTAGGGTCATGTGGGAGGAGCCATGTGAAGCCTCATGTGACAGAGAGGACCTGTTCCCATCTTCACAGCCACTGTTCTTCCTAAAGAAGACTGGATTATTCCCATAGAGGAAGGTATCTTTTTCTAGAATTTTCTCCAGCTTCTGATGTTCCCTAGGCAGTGCCCCTTGGGTGAACTGTGGAGCTGAAAACATCTGTCTTCCAAACCAAGAGACACATTTGCCAGCATGGGGGCTTGAAAAGACCAGAGCCCCAGATAAGGCCTCTGACACAGCTTCCTCCTCTCTGCCCAGGGAAAAGAAGGCCCTGGGAGCAAAGGACTGATGCCAGCAGGGGCTGTCCTTTCTCCATTGGAGGGGGTGAAGGGGGGGACATTGTCATGCAGCCAGAAAGCACTTATGTGACTACATTAAAATAGAAATCTGATTCCTTCCTCAGCCCCTAATTTCAGGCTTCAAGCAGAAGAGAAATCCTGCCATGCTCACACCATGGAAGACCCCTCCCCACAGCCTCCCACAAAGGGGCTAGCTACCTGCAGACCCTGGGACTCTCCTTGCCCCGGAGGAGCTTTGTCAGAGAGGGACTAGAGATCAGGTACAGCAAGAAGGGTGGGCCAGAGGGACCTTAGCTGCCACCTGGACCTGTAGTGTCCCCATTGTAAGCTTGGGGCTCCGGAGGGATGCCTTAGGGGTAGTTGAGGGGATGGGGAGGTGGAGAGGGTGGGACATCGGTCAGAGGACTACATGTTTGATGTGTACACTGGGATCCTAGGGAAGGTTTTTTTGGGTTTTTTTGTTTTGTTTTTTTTTTTTTTTTTTCAGAACCGGGGATTGAACTCAGGCTCTTGCACTTGCCAGGGAAGTGCTTATTCCACTGAGCCATCTCCCCAGCCCCCTTCTAGGGAAGGTTTTATTGGAGGTGAAAGTCACCTTTAAAAAGTCATCACTAAACTAAAAAATCACCCACTATATCCATTTCCCCCTTCTGCACAGGAGGATGCTTGGACTGAGAGAAGGCCCCATGACTTGCCTGCATGGCTAGATATCAGCCAGTGAGGGGCCAGAGCCCAGCCCTGCCCTGGCACTAGACTGGGAACTGATGGCTCTAGAAGGATGTGTTGGCGATCTGTACATGAAAACATTTGGAAGGAAGAGAAAAATCAGGGAGCCAGAGACATCTTAGGAAAAGTTATCTATTCCTGTTGTTTTTTTTTTTTTTAAATTTTTATTTATTTGAGAGAGAGAGAGATTCTCAGTGTGTGTGTGTGTGTGTGTGTGTGTGTGTGTGTCTGTGTGTATTCCTGCACACACTTTCAACCCTGTGTGAATTTCTATTCTGAGAACTAGAAAATGTCGTCGTCCAGCTCACCTCACGCATCATCTCAGGAAAGGTGCGTCAGCCCGTCCAGCGGTATTGGGTGGGAGGTCGTGCTATAAACCACATAGGTTTCAT
>NW_004524618.1:13727676-13755056 GCF_000260255.1 Octodon degus | reverse complement strand
AAGCTTATTCTAAGTAGGTGCTTTAGACCACTGAGCCATCTCTCCAGCCCTATTCCTGTTGTTGGAATGAAGGCAGTGAGCCCAGCCAGCTGCACAAACCTCTGTGTTCCCTCTGTCAGGAATTCTCTACCACATGGAAAAGTAGGGCCACTCCTGTTCCCCAGGACATCCACCCGCAGCTCCAGGACATGCGCCCCCAGGTCCTTCTCACCCAACACCGGAGCAGCAGGGCTGGCCCTCTGACAGTGGCGGTACACCAAGGGGTAGCATGATCTGTGGGGATCCAAAACCACACAGTCTTGACTTTGGGCGAACCCTTGGGGGCTCTTCCCTACATTCTGTGGAGCCCGTGATGTGCAGAAATGACCTCCAGGTATTTTTTTTTTTTAATTTTTATTAGCACGCACTTGCAGTACACAGTGCTTGCATTCGTTATGGGGAGTTGATTTGCGGATATAAAGCATCTTGGTTCTCTTGGCATCCCCTTCCCTCCTCTCCTTTTCTATCTCGCTCCCAGCATTTGGTGGGAATGTGACCCTTTATTCTCTTCTCATTGTCAACCCCCTGCTGTGGTGGGTCATGAAGTCTAAAAGCTTTTGAGCAGGAAGGGACATCCAAGGTTCATCTAGACTAACAACTTTATTCCATAGATGAGAATGCTGAAAAACTCAAAATGAAAAAAGTAACTTCCTTAAGTAAAGCAAAAGTAGAAATATGTAATAATAGACCTATGCCTCTGGGGTAGAAGAGAGGAACAGTTGTCTCATCCTTTTCCAAATAGTAGCTGCCTCATCTTAAACCAAATGCATTCTCTTTCTTGAGCTACAAAGGCCCTCTCTATTCAGTCCCTTTCCTACCATGCTCCAAATTTTATTCTAAAAATTGCTGTCCTATTGATAAGAATCCCTAACTTCTATACAAACCATAACATCCATTCTTGTACCACCCCGACTGCTGAGACACGTATGGGACATTGTCAGAGACTGTTGGTTTGCTTGGGAAGTGCTACCTGACTGAGCTAACATCAATCAGTGTTCTGGACACAGAGCTGGGTCGTACCTCATGGCCCAGGAAGGATGCCATTCAGACCAACTTGCAGCAGAGGGAATCAGCTTAATGTGACCCAACCCAGGGAAAGTGGGTCAGGCTAGGTTAGCCAAGACTATGGGAAAGGGCTTTCCAAGCACATGGTACTATATCAGTCAGACAATGGATAATTTATCAGAGACCTGAAAAATTAGCAGGAGTAGATCTCATCCTTCAAATTGCCAAGCAGACCTCAAATCACAGAGAGGTGGGGGGAGGGCCAGCGAGATAGCTCAGCAGACTAAGTGCTTGCTTAGGTAAGCGCAAGGCCTGGGGTCCAATCCCTAGCCCTGCATGCCCTGCCCGCCCTGCCCCTGGCATGCTGAGCCTGTGATGGACTCCAGGCATGGTGGCACACGCCTGTAATCCCAGCACTAGGGAGGCTGAAAATAGGAGGATCACTAGAAGTCTAAGCTGAGTAGCGAGACCCTGCACAAAAAGAATTAAAAAATAACAGAGGTGGGGGAAGTGGGGGAACACTTGCCCTGGTCAGTTAAAGGAAGAAACACAGTGATTATGACAAATCAAGGTGTTGATGAAAATTTCAACATCTCGTCCTGATGGATGAAGTGAAGTCTCGTTAGCTACTTCTGCTCTAATCACTTCCATCCGTCCGTCTTTCAATCTTAAACCTTTCAACTGTCCCCCTTCATTTATTCATTTATTCATCCATTCATTCATTCAAGGAAGCCTGTGTCAAGACTGAGCCATACCTCATCACCGCCAGACACATTCTTCCCACCGCCCTTCCCCAGCAGCCTCTTCTCCAAAAGCAAAGCATGATGAAAGTCCAGCAGGCTCTGTGCATTTTAAAGAGTTAGCCTATTTTCAACTATAAAATAATATGTGGCATAGAAAACAGCATGTAGGATGAAAAAAGATCCTGTTTAGTTTCAGTGTGACATTTGCCTGGGGGAAGAAGTGCCGAGCTCATTGGCAAGCTGATTGCTGAAGCCCTGACCGGCCGGTTACAGAGCACCAGCATTTAATATGCCAGTCAGCGCTGCCTTTTTGAGGCCAATCACTCCTCTTGTGCTGGGGAGAGGGTGAGAGTGGGGTACAGTGGAGAAACAAAGTAGAAAGGAGTGGGAGCAGCTGAAGAACGGGGGTCAAGGCCACTCAAGAATGAAGACTGCGGAAATGTTCTATTGCTCAGCTCCCTCCCACCTCTCTGGGGTCCATCCTGGTGCCTACTGTGGCCGGCCACCTAGTGCCCAGCCGCTCTTGGTCACAATAACTGCCCGAGTGAGATGACTGTAAGTGAAAGACACCCAGTCCAGGCCCCAGACATGGACATCCTGAGCCCCAAGGTCACAGAACTTATATGTGTCCCTAGAGCTGGGGTCATCCTCTGGCCCCAGCTGCTCCGACGAACACCAGCTTGTAAAGTTGTGAGCAAAAATGGTCAACAGATCTGAGCCTGTTATAGCCACCTGCAAGCTCGACACATTTCTCTGTTTAGACATCAGGGCAAGATCAGCTCGCTTTTATGACTCCGGAGCTTTGGATCCAACTTACCATTAACAGGGTTCAGCCGAGGCAGGGCTTTTGACTTGGGCTCCCCCCACGCCAGCCCCGTCTCTCGGTCTGTCAGCCTTTTCTTCATCAACTATATTTGTTACAATCAAGTCCTGTCAACTGTCACAGCTTACATCCAGACTGCCAGTAAATATGTCTTTCCACTCATTAGACATTCCTCCTAGGTGCCTTGGGATTTCTACCTTGTCTATCTCACTCCAAAAAACTTTTGTTCAGAAGTATAAGACACCCACTGAGTAATGTCAGCTTGCGGCCATTACCTCAGGAAGTGACAGAAAACACCCAACTGTCACTCATTAAGATCCATTTTTTCCAGAGTTGATGTAAGTCAGACTTTGCCCCCAAAACGAATCATGATTTATTTAATATATTTGCTTCTACAAGTGTCAGCTCATCAGCTTAAAATGTTCCTCCTTTAACTCTATTGAGGACTGTACAGAAAGTTTTCTTTGAAACCGAGTTTTTGCTTTAAGGCTTAATAATTAAAACAGAACCAAGAACAGTCAAGACTCTGCTCTATAGGTGCACTTTGGTGGCCCCTGGTTTTATAATTATATGTACAAAGCAGTAGTGTTGGAATTATCGCTGGACACGCTGGGAAAATTGCCTCCCACTGAGCAGGCTGGCTTTTTCTGCCGGGCGCACTGGACTGGGGCAAGATGAAATGAACACCAGAGCTGGTTTAAAAGCAGGGACAAAAATAACAATTAGGGAAGTGAAGAGGAGAAAAAATGCAGTTTCTTAATTGCTTGGCCCATGTGCCAGCGGGCAGCTCCCTGTCACGCTGCATGAGCCTGGGGACCCAGGAGGACCCAGTGCTGTCCAGAGGCCTGAGGGACACCGGCGATGGAACAGTAATACAGCTTCCTGGCAAAGATGCCAGAGGCCTTGCTTTGACCTGGATTTGGAGAGAGAACAAAGCACAAGCTCAAGAGAAAGGTGATGTGATGGGCTGGTGGCCTCCTATGGGGGTCGGTCCAGCCCAAGGTCGTTTCCAGCTGCCCTCCCCTCCGCTGCACATTGGGCCTGCTTCGTCTGTGCTCCTAGGAGAAGAGGGGCCACTCAGAAGGTGAGAACAATGCCCAGCAGCTTGACACCTTCATCACCCACACTAAGGTTTGTTTCTGTCCCTCTCAAGGTTTCAGAATAAGATGAAGCCTGCTGCCACCTTCCAAGACCGAAAAGACTCAGCCCCTAGACCCACATATGCCTTCTTGACAGGGTTAGTGCTACACAGAGTAGAAAAGAAAGGAAGAAATCCAGGTGAAGTCCCCCGGATGAGACTGTGCTCTGGGCAGGAAGTGGGGCTCCTGCTGTCGGCATGTTGTATGAACACAGCTCCAAGAGATGAGGCTCACGTGGGCTTGATACAAGCCATCAAAGCCTCTCTCAGGTGAATTTGAAGGGTACAGCACACGTATTTTTGCCAGATGTTGTTAGCTCTTTTTGACATCACCAAAAGAGGTGGCCTCCATCCTTAGTCTCCTCCACTGTCCACTGGAGGTTCACAGACCTTCTAGGGTCTGACTTCTGGATTAGAACTCCCACTTTTGACAGCTTCAGAAAGTAGGGCCAGGGGAGGAGGGACCCCACCCCATCCAGGATGGCCTGGCCATCATACAGCACATCATTTTTGTCCAGCGGAAGCCAGTGACACTCTTCAAACTCAAGTTCAGTCATAGACCTTCGGTCCATGCTCATAAACCCACTCACTTAGAATGTTCCATGGCTTCCCCCAGCCTGTAAGCTAAAGAGCCAGCCTCAGAGCCAGGGGAGGGCAGCTGGGCCCACCCTCCCCTCCCTGCCTCACCCCACCGGCCTACTGGATGTGCTGTGTTACCTCTCCCAAGCCAAGCCTCTGATTTCCAAACCACAGTGTAAGCCTTGCCTCTCCTTAGAATCCTGGGATCTCGGGGTTTCTTGCTAAATGTGGGTCTCTTGCGACGATACAGGACATACGTGGCTGAGTTCAGAACCAACACTGCAGCTGCCAGGAGACCGAACAGAGGGAGAGGAAGGGGTGGGGTGGAGGGGTGGTCATCATCCTGCAACCAGACTCTGTGGTCTCCAGTGGCTTTTCCTGGACAGGCGAGTCTGGGGTCCGACCTAGCTGCTGTAAAGACAGAGACAGTAGACACTACGCCTTCTGCCTCTGCTCCTCTCCAAGAGTCAGAATTGAGTGTTCGCCAATAGAAGAAAGATTTTCAGATTCTTCTGCTCCAAGAAAAGAAAAGATCTTCTCCCAACTGAGAGCACAGCTTTCCCAGGGACCACGGTACAACTCTTCCAGCACAGCCACATGTGGGACACTTTCCATCCCTCTAACACCCCAAATAGAGGGAACAAGCCTCTGCCACTAAGTACCCATGACAGAGATTCTCCCACCTAGCATAGCAGGCAAAACTCATAAGGCAAACCACACAGCCCACACACACCATTCTTTCACATTGCCTGTGAAACCACAGCACAGGTGGAAGATCAGACATGAAAGTGTCTGATCAGGTTAAGTCCATTTCCAACCTTTATTTCCAGCATTTGAAATCATCCTCTGGCTTAAGAAACATAGGGCCTTACTGTGCGGGGCTACAGAAGGAGCTGGGCTCCTCTCCACAGAGTACCAGGGGACATGGGCTGTGCAAGGTGCCAGCCCCCTCTCCACGTAACCCCACCAGGGGGAGAAGCCCCTACTGCGGAGCTCTGAAAGTGATAGCTAATGGTCCACAGCTGGGCTGGCGGAGGGACCTGTGTTAATTCTAAATCAGGATGGGAGATATTCAGCATGGATGCGTCTCCTTGGAGACGCTAGGCCCCCTTCCTCCAAGAGGCACAAAAGGAAACAGATGTGCTCTTCCCCTGCTGGAGCGCTGGCCCCAGAGCCCTGCTAAAATCCACCACAGAGCTCATACTGGGGAGTGACTCCTGCACCTGGCTGCCTAGAGACTCTGTCATCTACACCACTTGTGGGACCTTTGGAATAAGACTGGTCATTCACTTGTTTGTTCATTCAGCAAATCCTTGCTGTGTCGTACTGTGGGCCACTTAGAAGGTTTGAGGTGAGAGGCACCTCTGACAAGTCAAGGAAATGGGGACAGCCTTGGAGGTAGGGTGGAGGACAAGGTACAAAATGGCTTGTCCATGGCCACACCCATCTTCGTAGGATCTGGGGCCCAACCGCCCGACCCCCTGACATTTCAGTCTCTATCCTGGCTCAGTTCTTTGAGGATGAGCTACTACGGCCTTGTCGGCTCCAGATGAGATTCTCAGTCCAGCAGCCTCTCTGACCTGAGGAGATTTCTTAAACACCAATGCCACACAGGTACAGTGGTTCCTTCATGTGACTCCAGCACCCTCTGAGGCTGAGGCAGAAAGATTACAAGCTGCAGAACAGCCCAGGCAACATAGTGACTTCGTGAAACATAGCCTCAAAATATAAAATAAAGAAGGGCTGGGGATGTAATTCAATATGAAAGCCCTGAGTTCAATCCCCAGTACCACAGAAAAATATCAAATCCTGGATACCACTCTGAGGATTCTGATTGCATTGGTATAGGGTGTGGCCTGGCAATTTTTTTTTTACCACCCCCGTCAGGTGATTCTAGTAGTCACCAAGGCTGAGAAGCATGATTCTAGAATGCTGCTTCTCCAAAGGTCGTGCATGCGCTATCACATAGTGTTCTGGCAAAATGCAGATTCCGATATAGGAGGTGTGAGCTGGAGCCCGGGATTTTGGGTCTCTAACAAGGCCCAGGGGATGCTGATACTGCAGATCTGCAGACCACACTTTGAGCAGAAGGGCTCTAGAACAGGGTTTCCCAACTCAGACCTTTCATCATCGGAGCTAAAGAAGTCTTTGTTTAGGGGAGGGATCCTATGGGGCTGCCCTGTGCATTTTAGGGCATTCAGCAACGTGCCTCCACCACTCAAGCCAGGAGCACCCTCCCCAGGTGTGGTAACTAGGGTACCTCCAGACAGTGTCGAACGTCCCTGGGGGGTGAGCACAGCGATCCCTGCTGAGAATCACTAGCAAATATTGACACTGAACATCTTGGAGTCTTCCACTTCTGCCCAGTGTTGTAACACATTGTCCTGTTAGCTCTTTTCGTATTTAATTTACTGATGCATAAATCATTTCAAGAGAAAGCTTGCACCTTAAGCATTAGTCATCCAGCAATCTAGCAAATACTGAACGCCAACCACAGTGATAGGCTAAGAGATAAGAAGGAAGGCGGCTAAAAACCAGGCATGTAAATCTCCTCAATCCTCAATCTACCCTTATAGGTAGGCCTTGGGGTTGCCACATTTTCCAGCTGAGGTTAGAGAAATTAAGTAAGTTGTCCCAAGTCACACAGTGAGTTATAGACACAAACTGCAAAGATTGCTAGGATACCCATCGCCTCCCAGAGCGGTCCGGAGTCGCAGTGTGTGTCGACATCCACCCTCCTGACCCTACCTCCACGTGCTGAGGACTGGATCGGCAGCCAGGACAGCGCAAGCACAGCAAGAGAGCGGGCAGTCCTGCTGGAGGAAGGGGCAGGAGGAAGAAGGTCTTGCACAGGGGTGACAGTTGAGCCAGGTTTTGATGGGTGCAGAATTTACAGTGATCCATTCACTTGTCACCACACATATGCGCACTTATGCACGCGCATGCACGCACATGCACACACTAGACCCTGAGCATCTTAAAGGAAAGGACAACCTCTCGCTTCCTGCTGTCTGCTTAATTCTTGACATGACGCTGGGCACACAGCAGGTATATAGTAAATATTTGCTGAAGAAATGAGAAAGCTGAGCAGAGGACAGGAGGAGCGAACGTGTGGGGGGATGTGGGAGCGTGTGCTGGCGAAGAGCAGGTGGACCCAGAGGAAGTGGGTGGGACACGACAGGCCCCGCCTTCTGACGCCTGGAGTGTGTCTTAGCCGGAAGTAGAGCTTCAGGAAGGCCTGGGAGCTGCATGCCTGCCGCTCTGGGTTCCTCTCCCAAAGTGCAAAGCTCCTCACCTCAGCCCAAGACAAGGCCCTGATGAGGGAGGCCAGGGAACATGGGTCCGGTTAGCACAGAAGAGGAGCTCTCCGTGTAGCTCTCCCGCCCCAGTGAACTGATGATGACTTCCAGCCTTGGTCACAGTGACGAAAATAACAGAGACAGACAGTGGGGTATGGAGTGGCTCCTGACGGAAAGACGTAGCCCACATGTGACACTATCAAGTTGGTCTTCATTTTCTGAAACAGGGTCTTGCTATGTTGGTCAGGTTGGCCTTAAACTCACTGTGTGGTCCCTGCTGGCCTCACACTCATAGCAAGCCTCCTGCCTCAGCCTCCAGAGTGCAATGCTGGTATTACAGGCTTATGCCACCACACCTGTAAAGGAACACAGAGAACAAAGGAACACAAACTACAGCAAGGGATGCAACCAGCAAAGTCTAGACATGGGACACCACTTGGGACAAATGACTTGGTTTCCCAAACACTGGAGATGAATTTCAAAAGGGACAGAGTAATAACCTGCACTTGGAAGATGCTCAAGGACATTTCATCCAGTGGCAGTGTTAATTTTAATCTTGATTAAAAAAAAAAAACCTGTAAAACTACAAGACAATTGAAAATGTGGGCAAATGGCTATTTGAAGCCCTTAAGAAATTAATTTTAAATTTCCAGGCATGATAATGGTTACATTGTTAAAAGGTTTCATATCTTTTAGAGGTGTTTACTGAAATGCCATCCCTATGGAGGCGATGATATTAAGGCCAGAGAGGGAAAGAATGGAACTATGAGATGGCACAAAATGGGTTGGGAGGGCTGGGGAGATAGCTTGGTGGCCTAGGCACAAGAGCTCAGGTTTGATCCCCAGTACTGTAGCACAGCCAGATTCCAGGCACTCCATGCCAGCCACTGAAATCAGGCGTGATGGTGCACACCTATAATCCCAGCACTGAGGAGGCTGAGACAGGAGGACCGCTATGAGTCCGAGCTGCGTAGTGAGACCCTGCACCAAATAAACACTTTTATTGAGGTATAATTTAGATACCGCACAACTCATTCACTCACAGAATACAGTTCAAAGACTTGCGAGTTGGAGCTGTGTGCCCATCACCACAATTTTAAAGCATTCCTCTGACTCCTGAAGGAAATCTTTCACTCTTAGCCACAGTCTGCCAATGCCAGCCTCCCCTGCCCCAGCCCTGGGAAGTACGTTCTGTCTCTGTGGTTTCGCCCATTCTAGATATTTTCATATAAAGGGAAACCTACAATATGTGGTCTTTTGTGACTGGCTTTTCTCAGGTGGCCTAATTTTTTCAAGGTCTGTCTGTGTTGTAGGATCTATCAGGACTTCATTTCTTTTAGTGGCCAAATAATATTCTATCTTATGGATATATTACATTTGATCTGGTTTTGGTTGATGTGTATTTAACGCGTCTCCTCTTCGGGGCTATTATGAACAACACTGCTATGAATATTCATGTGGGAGATTTTGTGTGCATACGTTTTATTTCTCTTGGAAATGCTGAGTCAAATGGCCACTCTGGGAAACCACCAAATTATGTTCCAAAGTGGCTGTACCATCTTGCATGCCCACCAGCAACAGCCTCCGAAGAGGATGTCTGGAATTTTCTGTACTAATTTTTTTCATTTAACATCTACACTCCCGGGCTGAATGCCACTCTGCAAATGCAACTCTCTGTGTTACTTTACCAAGAGGCAACCCAGGCTCACGGCCCACTGTCATTTATGATGCCTCTTACTTGAACTGTAGGCTCATTCCATCTCCATTTCATTTTGGGGGCATAACTCCTGGGAAATAAAGCCTAAAAGAGTCGAGTCTGCAAACACCCAAGCAGGTCTGCAGTGCAGAGGGAACCGGAGGGTGCCCCTTGTTCCGCAATGCCGCTAAGTAAATGCTTGTGTGATGGCTGCCTAACGTAATTACATAAAATGAGGCCACAAAGGAAATAATTGCTATGGTAAGATGAAGGAAGGGGAGCGTATCTGGAACCCCAAGGTTAAATGCGAGGGCACAAAGAGATGGAAACAAGAGAAATCTTTCAGCACAATAATTTGGGAAGTAATAGCCCACACAGTCACGTACTGCAGGTGGACAGCGAGCACTCGGCTGCATTATTCCATTCCAGAGGTCCCCATTTTCTCTTGTCAAGAGGTCTTTGACTGAAGACACAATTGCCTTCTAAAGAAAGGCTGAAATGCCATGTGGATGACTTGAGCGGTGCGCCATAACGTCTTGGGCGCTCAAGAGAAAGCAACGCTAATGGCTGTGTACGCGGAGAACAGGAAAAGGGAGAGGTGGAGAGGCCCCACCTAGCCACCACGAGAGCTCAGCATGGGCTTCTCCTGGGACAGTGCTGAAAAACTAAGATTTGGTTTACAAACAAATATAGATCCTTCTTCTAGTGAGGACAAGGGGTACCTGGTTCCTCAGAGTTCAGACCAGACTGCTTTCCGCAGTGTCAGCCTGTGCTGAGGTATCATTTTCAAAATCTCTACAGACCAAGTGGTATTTTCTTACAGGCCTCAGGACAGGTAAATTTCCTGTCCAAGGCTCCCCAAGCTACGACACTGACTCAGGCCCGTGGCATCCCTCCTCTCTCAGGTATGCAAAATAGCTTGGGGCATTTTCCAGCCTGTAAGGTCAGATAGCACAACCCTGCCTCGATTCGTATCAGCATGGACAAAGGCTCAGATGAGCCCAGTCGTGTGGTGAAAAGAGCGTCACAGAAAGGACCTTGGCATCCCCCACCCAACAGCCTACTCTCGGAAACGAGGACATGGAGGACCAGAGGTCCAGAGCCCATGAGTTTACACAGTCAGCTCACTTTGAGTTGTGTGATTCTGCTTCTCTTCCCCGTAGACCAAAATGAAAGAATGTCACGTAGGAATCCTCCTTCCAGCACGCTCAGCTTACAGCTGAGACAGGACAGGGAAACCCAAGATTTGATATTCTCCTGTTTTCAGTAGCCATGACCTAGAAACCACAAAACTCTTGGGAGTTTCTTGCAAGATGGCATGGCATACACTGCGGGGTACATTTGTCCGTGAATATCCACAATGGGAAATTGGATCGTGGCTCTTGGGGTCAAATAACCCACCCCTCTTTGTAGCAGTGAGGAGAGCGAGGCCCAAGCACGTTACAGGGTCGGAGCTGATCCTAGTCTAACATGCTGATGCTACTGAACGGCCCCCCTCCTGCCATCCGTGAGGTGAGGGAGCAGAAGGTGAGACACTGACCTTGGGATGTGCCAACCACGTCCTTGCCTCAGTCAGCCTCAAAACTGCATCGGCAGTGACCGTGACAGGAAGGGGCCTGCCCATTTAAAGCCCTTCAGTGGCCTGAGAGACAAAACCCAAATCAGTCTGTCAAACCCCTATGACCCAGCTCCTGTGAGCCTCCCGAGTCACCTGGAACCACTCCACACTGCCATTCTCCTCATTCACAACGCAACAGCCTCCTTTCTGTCCTTCAGATACACCATGTTCTTCACTCCAGCGCTTTCCCATGAGTGCTGTTCCTTTCTTGAACTCCTCAGTTCACAGCAGGCTTGGCTGGTGTCCTTCCTCAGGAGCGTCGCAGAAGGGGCCTCGGCATCCCCCATCCAACAGCCCGCTCTTCTCTGACGTGGCACTAGGAGAAGCTCCCATGTTTCATGCTGTCCTAGCAAAGTTTCTTTCCTTGAGAACATTCATCCTGGTGGATAATCTTATGCTCATTCGGGTGATGAACTCAAGACAATCCATTCCCCTAGATAGTGGTGGTGAAGTCTGCTCTGTTTGCTGTTGTTTCCCCAGCACCTACCACAATGCCAGACACAGGGTATACTCAGTCATCATGCACCAATCTGATGGGGACAGTTGTCAAAAAATATTGAGATGATTCTCATCCATTGGTAACTAATGACTCCTGAAAATCTTCCACATACCCCATGGTACTCCAGGCAACCTATCCCCTACCTTGGACCTTATGAACCACCCTACCATGGTTCACTAAGTAAAGGATAATTATTTGGCACAGCACTTGGATAACAATAACTAAATCTTTTTAGTAACACTCTAGCCTGCACATAGTAGGTCATGGGTTACCTGAAAGAATAAAAGGAGAGATACCATTTCTGCCTCAATCTCTCACTCTGTGACTTGGTTGTTTGCTTTGTCTGGTGTTCTCCCAACTACTCTCTTCCACTGTTAGCATAATATGCTTTCTTGGTAAGCTCAGGAGAATGCCATGGTTGGGTTCATGCAGAAGCCCTTCTGAGCACCCCACACGCACTATCTCACTCCTCCGAGGAGCTGGAGGGTAGGGGACTGCCCTCGAGATGTATCAAGCCACACTCCAGCCCCCAAGGGGCTGTGGCAGGCTGTGACACCCTGAGACCCGCAGCCTGTGATTGGTGCCATGAGCCACAGCATAGAGGGACACTGGCCTTGCCAGCTGCCAAAGTCTCTAGGGAATTCCCACTTAAGTCCTGCAGCCCTGAAAATCCATTTGCCCCTAAAAAGGGTGTGGAGAATGAATTTCCTGCATTAAAGATCTTCCGTCGCTGTTGTCTTGCTAAGATAGCGTGTGATAAAGGTTTCAAGAATGAGACTTCACTGTGTCTTTAAAAATACTAATCATTAAATGATTTGTTTCTTTTTTTACTTCTCATTCTCTAATTCTATAAACAGTACAGAAGCATATCCACACTGTATCAAAACCTTGTTAAGAAGAACAGTATTTTCCCATTTCACGCTAAAGAAATTCTGTTCAGAGCTATTCAGCTGTTACTGTGTCTGCATTCTCGTCCCCATCACTTCAGGGGCTGCCTAATTTCTTTGCACTTAGAATGGGGTGCTTTTCTTTTTTGTCAGTTTTTAAAACTTTTTGATACAGGGTCTCACTAAGCAGCTTGGACTCATAGTGATCCTCCTGTCTCAGCTTCCCCAGCCCTGGGATTACAGGCGTGTACCACCATGCCCAGTTTCCATGGCTGGCACTGCATGCCTAGGGTTCCTGGATGGTATGGCATGTGATACAGGGATGGAACTCGGGACCTTGCACTTGCCAGGCAGGCACTCAGACTGCTGAGCAATCACCCCAGTCCAGGGGCACTTTTCTTAATTTGGGTTTCCCAAACTAGACCCCTAAAAAAGTAGGTATAACCAGTTGGTCTGGGTGTTAACCTCAGAAAGAAAGAAGTTGGAGCCGTGTGTGCATGCTCAGGAGCCAGGTGCTCCTTGGCAACTGAGCTCTATTTCACAGCACACCCCAACAGCCTGCAGGGCACATTTCTCAAGCGTCATGTAATGAGGAAGCTTGGGTGTGTATCCCCCAGTTCCCCTCCCTCTTTGGCTGAAGTCCACTCCGGGAGCTTTAACTTTCTGCCACTTCCTGCTTGCCCTACAATCTGGCTACGCATAGGCATGGGCGTTAGAGTGTTCGGGAACTCTCTGCTGAAAGTCTTATGAGAGCCAAGAGGCCAGGTGCAGGGGCAGTTGGGAAGCTTCACACAGGGGCTATGGGTGCCGTGAGGGTGCTTGGGCCTTGAAATCCAATGCTTAACTTGAATGTCCATTGACCATGGGCCACTGGCCGAGTGCACTTCTCAGAACCTCACTTTTTATCTGTAAAGGTTATACTGATGATTATGATAGGTGTTGTGTATAAACAACTGACACAGTGCTAGGCACATTACTGATGGTAAGCCACATGATAATCATTATCTGAAATCAATCGCTTACTCAAGTTTCTCATGATCTAGAAGGCTGCCGAGGCTGGGGGTCCAGGAAAGCAAATGCTTGCTCTTGAAACTGTGTCTTTCATCCATTCATTTGTTTGTTCATTCAATAAATATTTACTGAAAACGCATTTCAATTACCCCATCAGTAAAAAGGAAGGTTGTAACAATAGCTGTAGTCATTATTTCTCAAGTGTGAGAAGGCCCTTAAGAACAATCCATTTATCTTTTTTTTAATCTGCAAATATTCTTTTCAAGAAGAGCTTATTATAATGAAAAGATTGTGTTATTATAATATAATGGTGCTTAAATACTGGTTCTGCCCACGTAGTCACTGCATGACTTTATACAAGTTTCTTAATCCTTCTACACATCTGTAAAGTGGGCCTATTAAAAGCCACTGCGTGGTTACTGCAAATTTAACTTTTAATGTAATTAGGTTTATTGGTACAATTTAGGTGTATGCAATGATCATATTCAGCATAGAAAATTTGTACCTGCACATGATATACTGTGATTTTCTTCCTTCCCTTCAATCCCTCTTCCCCTCCTTATTTATAAAGGTTTGTTTCCATGTTATCTTTCCCCATTTTTTCTTTTCCCTTCCTGCCCCCTCATCCCTCCCTCGTTCCCCTTTCCTTTTGAGTAATTTCTGCCCAGCTCACCTTATGTCTTCTACAAATGTGGTTTTTGTTAACACTTACAGTTTCTCACACCAGTGAGATGATGCAGTATTTACACATCTATGTCCAGTTTATTTCATTTGAAAGTGTGGTCTCAAAGTCCATCCATTTAGCAGTAAATGTCTCAAGTTTATTCTTCTTTATGGCAGAGTAGTACTCTAGTATATAAACTACCACATCTTTTTTTATCCATTCATCAGTTGATGGGTATTGTGGTTGTTTCCAAGATTTATCGATCATAAACTGTACTGCTATAAACATGGGAGCACATATATCACTGTGTTATGATGCTTTTAATTCTTCTGGGAAAATACCAAGAAGGGGAATAGCTGGGTCAAATGGAACATCTGTTCCAAGGTTTTTGAAGATTCCCCACACTGATTTCCACAGTGGTTGTACCATCTATACTGCACCAACCATGGAGAAGCGCTCCCTTTTCTCCACAGCCTGGGAAACATTCTTGATAACAGCCATTCTTTCTGGGTGAGACAGAATCTCACCCAGAAAAGGTGGTTTAATTTGTATCTCTCAAATGACCAGTGATGGCGAACGTTTTTGCATGTATTTACTTACCATTTGTACTTCTTCATCTGAGAAGTATGTATTCCTCTCAGGTGCCCATTTTTGGATTGAGCGTTTGAATGTGAGTGATCAGATTTTTTTTCAGTTCTTTATATGTCCTAGATATTAGTCCTTTATCTGAGGAAAAACTAGCTAAAATTTTTCCCACTCTGTGGGTTGTCTTTTCACTCTGTTATCTCTTTTGCTGAGCAAAAGATTTGCAAGAAGATAAAATCCCAGTTGTTGATCCTTCGGAGTATTTCCCAGGCAGTCTGGGTTTTGTTCATGAAGTCTTGCCTACTTCTATGTCTTCAAGAGTTATACTTATTCTCTCTTCCACCAGATTTAGTGTTTCTATTTTAATATTTAGATATTTGATCCATTTTGATTCTAGTTTAGTGCATGGTGATAGACATGGGTCTGGTTTTAGTCTTTGGTATGTAAGCAGCTAGTTTTTCCAGCACCATTTATTAAAGAGGCTACATTTCTTTCAGTGAATGTGTTTAGCCCCTTTGTCAAAAATAAGGTGGCTGAGTGTGTTTGGAGGTATTTCTGCATCTTCTAATATGTTTCATTGATCCTGTGGTCTGTTTTTTGTTGTTCTTTGTGTGTGTGTGTGTGTGTGTGTGTGTGTGTGTGTGGTGTGTGGTGTGTGTGTGTTTTGGCCAGTATAACGCTGATTTTATAACAATAGCTCTGCAGTATAATATCAAGTCAGGGCTTGTGATGCCCTCTGCCTAATTTGTTGCCTGGAATTGCTTTTGTTGTTCCAGGTCTCTTCTGCTTCCACGTGGATTTTAGGATTGTTTTCCCTAATTCTGTGAGGTAGGCTATTGGTATTTTCTTTGGGGTTAATTGCCGCAAATTTTAAATGGATGCCATCCTACAAATCTTCTGCAGTGCCAGGCATGTGATAGTGTCTTAGCTTGGTTGACACCTTCCTGTCATCTCTACATGCCACAATATGGTAAGCATTTCCGATCTCTATGCAGAGATGAGAACCACACAGCGGCCATAAAGGAAGCTAAATTCCTCAGCAATGTTCTATATAACATAAAGCTTCAGGGCCTACCTGACCACGACAGCTCACTTGGCTCTTCATCCTCTGCTTCCAGCACAACCGTTGCACACAATAGTCTTCAATATGTGTTTATAAATAAATGAGCAAAATACAGTCTCCTTTTCTGGGTGGAATAATAGCACGGCAAAAATACCAAAGAGAAGAAAACCAAGAAAGACCCTTGAGGACAAATACGACAGTATTTCTTGTTACTCAGTGATGAGCTGGCTGGGTAGTACTTGGCTTGGTAATGTTCTAGCTAAACAGAGGAAAGTGTCTTCTAAGATCAGGATCAACCTGTACTATACATACAAATCAGTAGGCCTGGTTCTGAGGAGAACCACTTATGCTGTTAAAAGACACAGTTAGATGTCTGCATCTGTGGTTTCTCTATCTGCAGGTTTTGCATTTTTAGATTCAATCAACTAAAGATCAAAGATATTTGGAAAACTATTTGGGAAAATTTTGTGCAGGACGAATAGACAGTTTTTTCTTGTCACTTCCCCTAAATAATATATACAACTATTTACATAACATTTATATTTATTAGGTATTACAGATAATCTAAGGATTAAAATAACAGGAGGATATGTATGACATGCACCATTTTATACAAGACCTGAGCATCCATGGATTTTGTTATCTACATGGGGTCCTATAACTAGCTCCACCATGGACACCAAGGACCAACAAAAGAAGAATATAAGAAAATGTAAATGGCAGAAAATCACAATCTAATCCTTTACAAGCCCCCTACCCGATTCTCGAGTCCAACCACATTGACCCCAGTTTTCCCACTTAGGTGCCCATCACCTGGGGAGTTTAGAAAAATGCTAGTGTCAGGTCCCACCTCCAGGATGCTTATGTATCTGATCTGGAATATAGCTCTAGCAATGTGGTTTGAAAAACAGGAAGGAGGAAGAAGAGGTTAAATTGCGCAGGATTCTAAGTTGCAACCCAGGTAGAGTGCCCCACCTTGCCAACTACCAGGCATCAAATGCAGGCAAATGGTCCATTTCCTCAGTACAAATTATTTCCCTGAGTGTTTCATAGAGCTTCCGATCTGGTCACTTGGAAAAAAGGCTTTAATATCACCCGAGGGCCAGGCCCCCACCAGGCCGGTCTCTGTCTACCAAGGAGAGGAAGGGTTAACCCAAATCCAGGCTGCCTCCTCCCCTGCTCTGCGTCCACCCGCAGCTGAGCACCGTCTGCCTGCCTCGTTGTAGCTTGTACATCTGGTTCCGTTCCTTGGACATATCTCCCTTCTCAGCACTCCCCTCTCCTCAGGGACAGCTTCCCTGGTTCCTGCCCAGAAGAATGACCTGGGGCCAGCAGGATCCAGCCCCGGAATGTCCCCACAGCCTCCTCCCGAGGCCAGACTTCCAGGTGGGGCTTTTGAAGTGATTACATCAGACGGGTCATCAGAAATGTTCCAACCCTCCCAGGAATCTCTTTGGGACAAGTACAAGGTTCTGGCTAATTTTAAATGTAATTAAAAGATTTTCTTCTTTTCTTCCAAAGCATGCTCGATTTCCACAGCTCCCCCTCCTTAGAATAGATTTCCTCTGAGCTCTTCCTTCTTTTATTTTCCAGATTTTTTCTTCCCCAAATAAGAACACTTACAACAGATGCAAAGTCTTTGCTTATTTGTCCTACTTTATCAGCAGATAGTATTTTTCCAATGCAGAAAGGTTTTTAATGGGATGTGGAAACTATCTTTACCCAAAAACCACTAATAATAAAGAAAGATCCTTTTTTATTTTCCCTAAATTGCTTTTTATAACCCATTCAGCATTTTCAGGGACATAATTAAAACATCAAACAGTTTTCCTGCTGGTTATGCTAAAATGTGAATATTTGAAGCAGCCACTATTATTAGATATTAAAATGGAGTTGAGTATTTATTAAAAAGATCCTCTTAAGTGACTATTCATTTGGGTTTGCTCTGTTTAATATAAAGACAAGCCCCATAATGTGAAAATACCTGTTTCTAATAAAGGCCATAATTGGTAGCAGGAGGATTTTTTAAAAAATATATAAAATATGGATTTTGTTCACTATTTTTCTAGCTTAATGTGACTAATTTCCCCATTCAACTTTATCCCTAAGGAAAATTACAGAAAGAAAGGCCATTACCAATACATGAAGCACAGTAGTTTGCTTTCGTTGGATGTAATTGCTATCAAGAAGGCCAGTAGCTGGGTAATTTTGGTTTAAATGAGTACATAGCCTGAAAAAGGATAAATTAACCTTTGTAGGGCTGACATTAGATTCCAGTGAGTGATTGTCCTAGCCCAGTGTACACCAAGTCCAGGGCGGCAGGGATTTGTAGCCTGGGAAGAGAAGCGGGAAATGGCAGGAGCCCCTCCCAAGGCCACAACAGGGTGGGGTAACAGCCAGCACAGGGAGGAGATGGCGCAGGTAGTGGGAGCTCAGAGTGTTCATTTCTCTGTCTTTCCCAGTGGTTCATGACCATCGACTAGGCAGTTTTCTCTTGTCACAAAATCCCCAGGCTTCTCAGTGAAGAAAGCAGATCAAGTCAAGGCACTTGGCGCTGCTAACACCAGCATGCAACATGGCAGAACCGCATCTGATGCGCGTGGAACAATGGCAAGACAGAATGCAAACACCACACGAGACCTGGCCTTGTCCCCTGGGGTCTTCCTAAGGAAAGCAGGGCCAGGGAGCAAAGCTAAACTACTAGAAGGTGTGAGCTGACTGTCCTTCAAGTGGCACAGAGAAATTATGGAGTAGGTTGCTTTAGTCAGGACACAATGGAAGGCTTCTCAGTGCAGCTGGCCTCAAGGTAAAAAGCATCTGGGCTTTTCAAGGTGCAGACCATCAAAACCAAGTTGCTAGAAGAGCCATGTCCTACTAAGCCCCATCAATTCCTGCAGCACTGGGTGTATTGAAACTACTGGAAGTAATATCCTAACTTCAGCTTCGCATTAAATCTCAGGCTCACACCCTTGAGCTCAGGCTTTGCATCTTTACAGGATGAGGGAAAAATGATCAGTTGACCAGCAAACATTAACTAGGTATCCACCCCCCTGATGCAGAAAATGCTGCAGAAAATTGGTACTTTCAGGTGACAATTTAGAGATGAGGTGGGTCTACCACCCTATCAGCCCTGTCAGGCAAAACTAAGAACCACAGGGAAGCATAGAGTAGGTGTCAAATGAGTGCCGCGGTTGCCAGATTGTGAGAGGTGAAGACAGGCGTTATCTCTTGGGTCCTGGGAAGGCTGGGCTAAGAATGCAAGAACTTGAACTCCAAGCTGATAGGAACCCCAAGAGTCTGCTGTCCGGGCAGCGCTCTAACAGTAAGGCAAGGAAGAGAAAGGAAAGAGGGGATGCACTCTTCCCTGAGACAGTTGGTGCCTTCAAAACAGAGAACGGATAGTTTAAGTAAGGAGTGATAGATTTCCCGAGGGAGCCATCCTCTCTCCTTTCTCCTGCTTCATCTGTCCTTTCTAAGCACATCCCAGCCCTCAGCCCTCCTCCAATTTGACGATGCTGGCCGGTGATATTTGGGCCAGAGCAAGGGCTGAGAAAGCCTTCTTTGCCAAATCCCTCTTGATGAAAGCCTTCTCCTTCTCATCTCCATAACCCCCACCCATGCTGAGGGCTGGCCCAGACATTCAGACCCCAAGGTTAAGGCCCTGCACCACAGGTCGGGAGCACACCTGCGCTTGTCACGGGCCATCCACGACCTCCCAAATGGGATCCTGATGGATGGTAAACACAGAAGAAGGGGCAGCGCTCTGTGGAGCTAGTGACAAACACACAGCTAAAGCCAAAGAATTTTGTTTCACGACCCTGAGTTGAAGTCAAAACAGCTCCAAGAGTATCCCCAGGAGTGCAAGTCAGTTCTCTCATCATACGGGGTTCAAAGACACTGGGAGGCACATAGCCCTGCTAAAAGTGTCTGTATATAATAATGCCTTTATGATGTTGTTTTGTTTCTGCCTTGCCTTTACCTGAATTATCTGAAGACATTGTTTGAGGCTATGAAAAAATATGAATAATATTAGGCCTTGAGATCAAAAATCTGTTTTTTTTACTTCCATGGTTGTTAGCCGCCAATATCCCACACACAGCTCTCAATTTCCAAGGCGGCAGTGAAACGCTGGCAAGATCAGGTGAAGGCTCTCTTTTTTCTTCTTATTTTTATTTTTGTTATTCTGTACCAGTCTTGATTTTTGAAACTGCTGAAAACTGTTTGATGTTGCAAAACCAATCAGGGGAGGGAAGGCACCATTTAAATATCAGATAAAAAGGTAGCATGCCTAATGAGATGACCGCCCGGTGGAGCAAATTGTGTGTCGCCTTCCAGGATAGCCCATGTGCTCCAGTGCCCCGGCAGCCCTTGAGAGGATATGCTGCCAAGGACCGGGACCAGCTGTGACAAGAGATCCAAAGAGCTTCCCGTGCAAAAAGACAAATTCCTGGCTTGTCCTTTGAAATGACAAACACGAGGGACTTTTTGTTTCCGTTTCCCTTTCACTACCTTGCCTAGTCAATCTGGCCAAATGAAGAACTGAGTTGGAGAAACTAGATAAGAAGTTTGCATTTTAGGCCCTTGTTGCCTAGTCTGTGGGAAGTGAACAGCCCATGTTCCAGCCTGTGTGTAAGGGCCAAGGCCACAGCCAGCAGCTCTCCCCAGGGTGATGCACATTTGGGCTCAGGCTCCAGGACACACTATGTCTCATCTTCATCTGCATGGGACCTCCACCATCCACCGTGTTAAAGGCTTCCGGACTAAGAGACAGAGCATCTGGACTCTGGCCTGATGTAACCTCTAACTGGGTCACAAGTCTGCACAAGTCCCTGACTTTTCTTGGACCTCAGCATCTTCTTTCTCCATTCTCCCAGTTACTAAAACTCAAAGTCAGAAGGTTCCCGATGGCTCAGCCTCCAGGGACCATATTTCCAGCCAGCTACTGAGTCACAGAGCCATGAGCTCTGGCCAGCTACTGAGTAACAGAGCCATGAGCTCTCGTCTTCAGCCCATACTGGCACTCACCGCCCCTTGCCTGGGCTCCCAACCCATCTTCCGCTCACCAGTTTCTTCCCATTCCCTTCCTTCACTCTGCTTTCTCACCACTGCCAAATTCCTCACTAGCAGACTTTTGATTCCATCCTTAGCCTACTCAAAACCCATTGCCTCTGGGCCAAGTACATCTCTCTCAGTTGGCCAGCCCCAAGACTCCAGCCACCTTTTCATCCTCAACACCCACTGCCCCCCTAAACACATCTGCCCCTTAGCGTGGGTGGCTCTTTCTAAACCCCCTTGCCTCTACCTCCATAACTTGCTCACATTTACAGCCCCTTCTAGAACGTTCAGTCCTCACTACCACCTCAATGCCCACTCCAGTCTGTCCAGCAAAAGCCTTTCTACTTGGCTTATGTATAAGGAGAAACAACTGAATGTCTCACTGGAAAATTGTCAAATAAATTATCAAAGAAACATACAACGGTTTTATAAATTATGTCTTTGAAGAACACTTAATGATATATGGAAAAATTCATGATTCTATAGAGTGGATATCATAAGTATTTATCCAGGATAAGTCTAATTTTTGTAACATAGGTGTTTTTAATGGATATGTGAGTAGAAATCTAGAAGGAAATATATATGAAATCTAGAAAAAAATATATATATATATTCTAAAAGGAAATTCACCAGAACATTACCTGTATTTTCTCTCTGGGTGTTAACTGTTAGGATCCTGAGTCTTATAATTTTCATTATACTTTGTAATATTACCAGTAATGAACTTGTACTATTTTTATAATTTACAAATACCATAAATAACCATTACCTATAAAAGAGTGGATGGGAGAAGACTTACCATTGCTCAAGCATCAGCTCAAAGCTGATTCTCCCCTCAGACTCTCTCTTGACGGTGCACGTTAATGCCCCCAATCACTGAGTTCTGCCAATTGCACATAACTACTTTCATTTGCATCCACAGACAGGCCTATGTTGCCTTATATCTCTGAGATTTTATACACATTTTTATCCCCCCCTATGACCACCCCCTCACTCAGCACAGGCACACAGCTGGGCCTCCAATAGAGTTTTCTACTTGCATATTCTACAGCTAACAGGGTCAATAGACAGTCTAAACATCTACACCAGCCTTGCTAGACATCTGGATCTCTCTTCCTTCTAATAGTTCCAGAGGGAACTAGCTTGAAGAAAAGTCACTCACACAGCCTTTATTTTTTCGTTTCTTTGGGCAAGAGGAGAAAGCCCCCTCCAACTCACCTCTGGCCTCTTCTCATTAATAAGTTGCACTAAGCAATATTAACACCAGAGTACAAGAACTGCCATCAAGGTTTCCTAAGGATCTCTAGGAAGAAGGATATCTTCATTCCTAAAAACTCAAGTTAGAGGTGGTTAGCTATCACTCAAACCCTTCTCCTCCTGGTCCTGTGCTGGGTGTTGCTTGATGTTAACATGGACACCAGCATGGCCAGCAATCTTGCTATGACCCCTAGTAGGAGATATCTCCAAAGGGGCATCTCCATGTGGATTTGGTTCCAAGATGCTGAAGATTCGAAGAGTCCCTTGTACGGGGCTTTTTCTTTGGGCTTTCTGAAGCCTTGCCAACAAGAATACTTCTGCAGACCTTATTATTTCTTTTCCCCTCACTGTGCCAGAGGAATGCAATTCTCTCACAGGCGTAGGAGGCACTGACAGAAACCAGCCAGTTCGGTAGTAGCTTAGATACACAGAGCTTGGGCATAGGGAGGTTCTCTCTACTTCTGAGAATCAATGTATAGAAAAATAAGTTGAGTTACTACAAAGCATCTCCCAAGGGTTCCCATCCTTCTCTGGATGAGGCTTCGTCTTCCTTCAAATCTCTCAAGTCTCACCCTTTAAGGAAACCCTTTCCATCCATAGTCACTTCCTTCTCCAAACCCCACAGCCAGCCCAAGCTCCACGTCATGAAGTTTTATGAAAGTCACTGACCATATAAATTAAGTACACAACACAGAGCTGAACATGATTAGTGCTCAATAATTATCACTCATATGCTATCGTATGATCGCTGTTAGTGCTTATCTCTTCCCCAGAAGTACAGCCTGCCTACTCGTCATCATTGGGAAATGGATTATTCTAGGCCTCAGGAATTTCCTGGATAGCTGAGGGCTTCATTCTGAATGTGACGTGCAAATGCCTTAGAGGAGCCTGCTCCAACTGCTCCACATCTCCTCTCTGAACCCTGAAAGAGTCCAGCCACATAAATCAGTGTCTGCAAAACCAGCTGGGGTACGCATGGGCTTCTTTCTCCTATCACAGAGCGACCTGCATCACCCCCTTCTCCCATGGTTTCTGCCTCCACAGTTGGGGAGCTGGTCCCAGGCACTCTTGTCATTGCAGCTATCCTCAAGCTGCCCCTAGGATTCCCTTCTCACTGAGGATACCTCCTATCTTCCTCTTTCTGTCCATTTCATCTATGCTTTTCCTGTATCCTCAGAAGCATCTCAGCTCTTATGCAGAAGTGTGTTGGCCTCCCCAAGGTCCTGGGCAGGGGTCCTCTTGGGCCGTGGAGCAGCTGGGCTCCACCCTCCTAGGCAACCTGAGGTCAGTTTATCCACCTCTCTATCATTCCATGAGGAGCTTCCTCCTTCCTTTACTTCTAGCTGTTGATCATTCCAGACAGTGATAATTAACCTGCAGATAACAGAGCTTTCCTTCTCCTCCTCTTCCTCCTCCTCCTCCTCTTCCTCCTCCTCCTCCTCCTCCTCCTCCTCCTCCTCCTCCTTCTTCTTCTTCTTCTTCTTCTTCTTCTTCTTCTTCTTCTTCTTCTTCTTCTTCTTCTTCTTCTTCTTCTTCTTCTTCTTCTTCTTCTTCATGACCCCTCATTCCTGGTAGAGCTAAAGATGTTTAGTATTCAGTATAAACCAGTTTAAACTGGCTGGCTGATTTGGCAAAGTAGTTACCGAGCAAGAAACTGCTGCCCGGGATTCTATTTGTTCTCTACTTGTAAAGGATGAATATGATCCAGAGAAAGTTCCGTAAGCCATCCAAGGCTCTGCTGAGTTTTGAGGGAAATAGAAAGTTTGAGGTAAGTTGGTTTGATTTGAGTAATTTCCTGAAGACATTTGACATCAGAAGCTTCGAGGGCTCCAGACGTCTGGGTCTCTGCGGCATGACCCAGCATGAGGCCAGATGCCGGGAGAAGAGACACCTTTCGCTCCGCAGCCTTCTGCAGATAATTAGCACAGCTAAGGAGCAAACAAATGCCTGCCTACTGCTCTGTCTGTCTTCGCAGCTCTTGTGGAGGTCTGGGAGAAAGGGACGTTTTCTTCCTCAACCGAGGCACGTGGAGGTGACTGGGGAGAGACGCGGGGAAGATGAAAACACCTTCTTGCAAAGCAGCGCCGGGACACACTCTGTGAACTTCTTCTGATTTGCAAATGAAATTTCTCCCACAGACAATGCAGGCAGTGCTGAGCCCTGATTGAAGACACCACTCATGAAAGGCTCCGAGTCAGAAACGGAAAAATCTCCAGCCACCGAAGGCAGAAGGCAGTGCTGGAAATAATGAACTGCATTAACTAAGAATCGCAAAAGCCATCTCGATTAGGCAGCTGTGCAGGTCAAAAGGAAACCAGACAGGAGACATCAAGAAGAAACTCAGGCTCCCCGGGATAATTGCAGTGCAATTAATCGGGGTGAGTCAGTGCTGTGGTGGAAACAGAGTCCTGCAGCAGCAAACAGGAGGCCAGCTCCTCGCTCTGCCAGGACCAATTCCCTTTCCTTCCCATCTGCAGAACGCAGGGAAACATCCTCAGGAAATAGGTCAATAAGAAGACTTTGCTACAGGAAAAGAAATAAATGAATAGTCAGAATCCACAAATATCAACAGAGAAAGAGTTTCACCTAAAACCCTAGAATTGACTGGAGGATACTGCCACCGAGTTGTCAGGCCTGCTGGCTCACTAATGGGAACTCAAAGACAAGAGGTAGGCTGGGGGCAACACACCAGGAGCCTAGCAGGGGCTTCACGCTTCTTCCCTAACCCCCTGTGAACTGAGAATTTTTATTCCCATTCTGTAGATGAAGAAAACTGAGTCTCAGAGGTGATAAAGAAGACAAATTCTGAAGGAAACACAAGAAACGCAAGTAGGAGTTGAGGGTGGGCATGAAAGAAGAAAGAGTACACAAATAGATCTACAAAAAGTTTCCCACTTTCTCTGCTTGGCCCCTTTCTCCTCAGAATCCTGGATCCTACCTAGGCCCAAGTCACTGCACTGCAGGCAATGCCCCAGGGTCCTGCACAGACCCACCCCGATGTCTCTCACACAAATTCTCACAGGTAGGAATGAATTAGCTACCTGCCATGAGAGCAGATTACTACAGATCAAGTCCGTCCTGGTGTGTTGCTTCTTCTCCGTGTACCTGATCACGCTTCCACAGCTGAAGTCTCAAGAGGCTCTCAGCAAAAACCAGACAGATTCTGGCCCCGTGCTCTTGGGCTTTCCAGCCTCCAGGTCGGTGAGCTAAAATAAATCTTTCTTTACAAGCTACCTAGTCTCAAGTGCTCTGTTATAACAACAGAAAACTGAACATGAACAACTATAGGCCCTATTTCCATATTCACCAACTCAAAAAGCACAAGGGATGAAGATGACAATGCAGTTGCATCAGCCAGGAAAGTCCTGAGAAGAGTCTGGGTACCATTTCTGTCCCCAAACTCATCTCTGAGACAGGAGAGAGGACCCTAACTGGCCAGCAATGATCTAGGTCTTTCCCTGAGACAGGGAAGTAGAAACTGGGATTGACACGGGGGCTTTTCCAAGCCTTGAGCTAGAGATTAAGATTTGATCAACTCCTTCAACTTAGTGAGACAACGGCTAGCGAGGATCTCTAAAATAAAAGATTTTGCTCAACCTGTCAGCAAAGTAGAAGATGGGAAACATTTATAGAGTCCATAAAATCAAGCAATGAAGAAAGCTGGTGTCAATCAACTTAATAACTGTCAAAGCAAACATAGGAAAATGGTAAAAGGCTCCCGGAGTTAGCCCTGGGTAACTGGCCATGGCCATCTGAGCTGTGGCGAGGACTGCGCGAGGTCTATGTGAGCAACACAACTTTCAGCAGATGTCTAGGTTATTATTTCTCACTATGTGGCTTGGGCTTCCTCACTTCTACAGAGAAAATAATGATACTAAGACCCGCTTCGTAGAGCTATTGAATCGTGGTAAGGAGGTAGTGTCGATCCCGGCCCCCGGTGGCCGCTCCACATGAATAGGAATTGGTCCTCTTGAGTGGAAGTGTTACTCCTTCAAGGTTCCATTCATCCACCTCATCGCCTTCTTTGAATCATCAAAATGTACTCTTTACATTTTTCTTTCCTTCTCGCAAGCACGCAAAGTCCAGAAAATGAGACAATCATTTTGTTTCCATAATGAACCTTCTGGAAATGTGTTTCTCCGGTAGCTTTTCCAGAGCAGGTGGGCTTGGTTGAAGGGAAGTCAAATGTTAGCAAATATTTTCCCTCATGCTGATTTCCTGAGAAAATTGTACAACTTCCTGAAAGGTTAAAAGAAAAATCCTCCAGCTCTCTCACTTCAAAAAAGACATTGAAGGGGTCTACCACAGTACACAAGATCTTTAGCAAGTGAATAATATCAATGCATGTTGCTACTTTTGATACTGCTTCGATGACAGGAGTGGGGGCAGGAGTGGAAGTTCAAAAAAAACAAATTCAGAAGAGACAGATGGGAACAGCTTTGTCACTCAAAGAATAATAAATGTTTGCAATGGCCTACTGGGCACGGCTGTTGAGGGTGAAGACAGTGGGTTCGTTCAAGTAGCAATTAGATGCTGTCCTGGGGGAAACACGGTATTACAAGAGAGAAGCATCAATGTGGTGAATGGCTTTTCATGCTTCCAACTCTGTCTATGTTCTTTTCATACTCTTAAAGGTCTGCAGTCCCAGCAGAATAAGTGAGCACAGAAATTAGGTCCAGCAGTGCGCCCTGGGAAACTGGGCCAAGAGAATAATGGCATTCGGGCAGGACCAGAATGCACAGTGCTAGCTTAGAACATCCGGTTTGCCCCATCGTGCCTTTGATATTGAGAGGCATGGATGATCCTTGGGCAGGAAGTTGGAAACAGTCACATCCTCAGGGCCCCACTGGTTCTGCTCAGTTGTGCCCAATCATGTCGTGCAAGGGCCGCTTCATTCCTGGCTTGGGGAATTCACTGTCAAATGCAGAGGGGGCATTAGAGGACGTAATGGCCCTAAATAAGAAAGGAGGCCAAAGGTTAGTTTCCAGCTTGGAAGTCCATCCTGATCTTCACCTAGTTCTACTTCCAGGGACCTTTATTTCTCTACTACTTTTCCAATATAGGGAAAGCCCACAGTTTTCATGTATTTTTTTAAAGATACATACTTTCTAGACTCCGTTGGCACAGTACAACTCACAAGTCTGCTTTGGAGGACTTTTAAATTTTGTGTCTAAGGCATAATTCAAGTTTATAGAATAGTCTCTTTGTTTCAGTACCAAGATAAGCCATCAGCATAGTGGCCCCAAATCTCCCTCCAAAGATACATTTAAAAAGAATAGACAGGGGTTAGCGGGTTAGCTCAGTTGTTTAAAGCACTTGCTTAGGCAAACTCAGTCAGGCTCAGGGGACTGCGGTTTGATCCCCAGCTCCACATGCTGCACCAGACCCATCCTTAAGGCAGCTTGAGCCAGCCAAAAAA
>NW_004524618.1:13646575-13727576 GCF_000260255.1 Octodon degus | reverse complement strand
TCTCTCTCTCTCTCTCTCTCTCTCTCTCTCTCTCTCTCTCTCTCTCTTTTATGTATTGGGTACAGGGTCTCACTATGCAGCTCAGAGTGATCCTCCTGTTTTCAGCACTGGGATTACAGGTATGCATCACATGCCCAGTCTCGGTGGGCACAGCATGTGGTGCTGGGGATCGAACCCTGGTCCTTGTACTTGCTTAAGGAGGAGCTAAGTCCACTGAGCTATCTCACCTGCCTGACATGTCAATCTTAAACATAAGAACTAAAACTAAGGAGACTGTTTCACTCAGAGAACAATAAAAGATTTTAGCATCCATATAATTAAAATCCTTTAAAAAGACAGAGAAAAAAAAAAATAGAAATATTGGGAATCAAAAAAATTGTCCAAAAAATAACAAACAAGTGGGCTGAAAATCATCATGAAATAAATAAAGAAAAAGTTAATGATTTAGAAAACTAGGAGAGGTATTTATGCAAAATACAATGCAAACTGACAAGTTCAAAGTATGGTAAAAACACACTGTTATTGTTGTTACTTTAATATAGTAACATTTCTGGATTGAAAGCATAGAGGGAATGCAGCAGAAAAAATTATATTAATTAAGTACAAAAAGTTATACAGTTAATTCTGCTTATAAGGGACTCACTGGATCCTCGAGAACTGAAATGACTTTAGATTAAACATATCATATGAAACTTCATTCAGTTGAAGAGAGGGGAATTCTAAAACAAAACAAAAAAATATTTGCAAGCAGGAAAAAATTGCGTATCTACAAAAAAATCAAGAAAAAAATTGGAATCAGCCTTCTCAATAGCATACTGATACAAAGAAAAGTTAACTTTAATCTTCTAAGAAAAGATCAATCTTCCCTTATAATTTCACATTCATTTAAATTACATGCAAATGGGAGGATAGAATTGTATTCTGACATTGAGGAGATTATAAACTTCACCATACTTACATTCTCTTAAAGAATTACTTTAGCAAAAACAAAAATGAGATACTGAGGTTATAGCTCAGCAGCACAGAGCCTGCCTGGCAAGCACAAGGTCCTGAGTTTATTCTCTGAACCAAAAAGAAAGGCCAAAAATAAATCAAACAAGGAGTAAGGGAGGAATTTCAGATATGGTTTTGCTTAATACACAATTAAATTCATATAACTCATTACATAAAGAAATATAAAATATAGCACGTGAAATAAGGAGAGGCAAGAACAGAAGTAAGCTGAGGTTCCTGGTGGGTGCATTTGTGTGTGTGTGTGTGTGTGTGTGTGTGTGCCTGCTCTCCACACTGGCAGAGAAAAGATCAAGCATGTGTGTTTATAGGGAGGCTTTCTGATAACAGCAGAGTAGCTCCTATTGGTATAAATCTCTTTTATATCTCAAGGATAAATTCTGTTCAAAATTTACTGAACAGTTACGTAAAGGAGGTAGAGAATAAACAAAAACAGGAGGAAACTGGAAGAGAGTCAACACTTGGAAGAAGAGAACAACGAAGTATGAACTTCCCATTTTTATAGCTCTTCTCCTGAAGACAGTGCCAAGAAGAGCAACTCTAACTTGGATAGAGACCAACATTCTCCTTGGCTTGAGGGTGTACAGGACAGAACTTGTTTACAGAAGCTAAAGGGTGAGGAGAAAAGTCTGAAAAAGGAGAGAATCAGTAAAGTGGAACTTTAGTTCCATAAATACACTGTGCTGACTAACTTCTGATTTATGCTGGTGTAGGGCAGGCTCTCAGCAATCCCGCTACGCCAATAGCCACAAAGGACTCAGAATTGGAAGTCTGAATATGACCAAGTTAAAAGTCTGCTAAAGAGAAAACAAAAACACATATACTCTTCAGAAGATTATAACAAAATCCAGAGTCTTTAAAATATGTCATGCAAAATGTGCAGGACACAATTGAAAATTACTAGACATGTGAAGAAACAGGAAAATGTAATTTGTACTCCCTCAGAGAAGCAATCATTGGAGACCTACCAAAGCTGAACCAGATATGGAAACTGACAGACAGGTCTATAAAACATGCATTGTAACCGTGCCCAAGGGCATAAAGAAAAATATGCTCCTATAAATAAACAAGAGAGGAAGCTCAGCCAAGAAACAGATGCTACAAAGAAGAAATAAGTGGAAATCCTACTCTCTTCAAAAATCTCCAAAATCCAAAAGTTTCTTGAAATGAAGTGAATAACAATTTGACTATGACAAAAAAAAAAAATTGCAGTTAAAAATAAAGGCAAGAAATGATTGAATTAGAAGGAATATGGGATTTATTAAGACCCTAGAAATATCTCATATCTAGAGTCTATGACATAATATTAAACAGCTAGTGTCATGTAACTGAATTGTCAAAAAAAAGCAGAGAGAAAGAATAGAGTAGAAAAAATATGTAAATATGTAATGATGGCCAACTAGTTCCCAAATTCAATGGAAATTTTTTTCCAACTTTAAAAAGCTCAGAAAATCCTAGGAAATAGAAATACAAAGAAAAATCACCTCGAGAGAATCACAATAAAACTGAAGAGAAATAAAAATGAAAATTGAAAGCAGCCAAAATTAAACAATGCATTAAACGGAGAAAAATAATAATTTAAATTACTGCAGGCAGCAGAAAACATGGAGGCTAAAAGACAATGGAAAATATCTGTGGGGGTGGCAGCCAGAGCGGGGTGGTTACTAAGGGCTGAATCCAGAAATTTCTTCACACTAAGCACAAGCTGTATCGTTTCCAACCCTGAAAAATATCTGGAAGGGCTAAAACCAGAAATTTTCAAACAAAATTCCATATCTAGCAAAAATATCTTTCAAGCATGAGTGTGAAATACACTTTCAAATTAACAGACACTAAGTCAGTTTTCTCCCAGCAGACACGGGCTCCAAGAAATGCTAAAAGAAATTTTTGAGTTTGAAGAAAAATTTGGGTTCTCAGGAAGGCATAAACATCAGAAATAAATGCATGGGTAACAAAAAAAAAAACAAAACACCTTTTTCTCTTACTTTCTTTAAAGCGCATGTACCTGTTTTAGACAAAAATAAAACAGTATACTTTGGGAGTTGTGCAAGTAAATGTAACGCACAGGCCTGCTGCGCATAATGTATGAGAGGTTACAAGTTTATGCAAGAGGTAGGCGGGGCTATTCCCGAGCCCCTCCTGCTTGTGCGATCCACAAGGCCAGGTTTTTAGGGAAAGCCCTAGTAGTCCATTCTGGATGCTTCTCCGTCTGAGCTGGACCCAGCCCCGGTCCTGTGCAGTGAGAATGCAGAACAGCAGAGTGTTTGTGGCAATCCTTCTGGACCGTGCATGTCATCAGGAGATCTAGAGTAGATAAGTTTAAGTGATTTCCAAGAATCTGACACTTCAGAGTGAAAGTACTAGAAATACCAGGAAAATGAAGGAGGCACAGAAAACCCCACGTGTCACGCTGCCCAGAGGCCTCTGAGCCCTTTTCCCCCAAGACAGGCCCAAGTCATCCCAAGCAGGAAGGTGGCAAAATAATCAGTCCCTTTGAAGTTCTGCTGGGGGACCTGTGATCGCCAGATTTCTCGTGAAAAATAGCCAAATTAAGAATTGGGATTGGAGACAGCACCACTGTCTCTGCTATTTCACCCATCAATGGACAGTACTGCGCAGGAAGTGAGACATCCATTTATGGACAACATGGTCAGCTACACAGTCCTCATGACTAAAAGGTCTAAAGTGACAACCAAGTACACACTGTTTTCAAGGGTACATGCTCACCAAAGTAGACCAGAAGCTGGAATTAAAAAAGTTTCAATAGAATCAACAGATTCAAATCATATAGAGCATCTTCTATATCCCAAAAGCAGAGAATAATCCAGAAATGTCCCCAAATATTTGCAAACTAACACACACTTTAAAAAGTGGTAGTTCAAAGGTATGAATTAATAAAAATAAACGCTTTGTCATTGTCCCCAGTTCTCCACCCAGAGCACTAAAACATTTTGCATTTACTATCGTTTGTGTATTAATGAGGTAATTCATGGAGGGAGACCTATACAGAGCTCCAGGATTGGGGCCTAGATGGACAGGAAAGACATAAATAAACTCCAACTAGCAATATCCAGTAAAGAATTTATTTATTTTTTTCTCTGGACTCACTTCTTTTTTTTTTCAAAGTTTTATTGATAAACAGATAGCAATGAGACAGTTTCAAATCAAATCAGAAGTACAGTTTCAACAAATAATACACTGCATATATTCTTCTTAGTGGTTAATTGCTGTACAAGATGCAGACTTGTGATCCTATTTACAAACACCATTAGAACAAATCATTCTATTCATTAAGAGAATGCAACTATATATCTATCCCAACCACTTTGAATACACAGATACAAAATGGACATTCATAGGTATACCCCTTTTTTTCTAATTTCCGTTATTGAATATTATAGGTGTGTAAACTCAGCAAAATATTCTAAAAGAGTCCAGTAGACCATAATAGCATTGGGTCTTCTGTTTAACTGGCAATGTCAGAAATTATTGACCTGAGTCCCCCACAGCTCAACTTAACAGCATGGCTTTATTTCCTATATTTCGTCTTCATACTTTTCTACTGGATGGTTCAGACCAAGGTAAAGCAGGACCTGTGCAACAAGAGTTGTAGCTTTTTGGTCTGAGAAGGTCAGTGAAATGCCCTCAGGATTTATCCTGAGATCCTGTACCTCAGATTGTAGAACCTTTGTCAGTGCAGCCATGTGGATGAGTCACGGCCATTGCTTGGCCAATGTACTCTCTGTGAAAGCCTGAGAGAGTGTCTTCTCCCCATGTGACTCTCCTTAGGCACACTGTACGTCATTGATCACTTTCCTCTTTGGCCCCATAATCTTCTTGATCAGAAAATTTGGGACACTACCGAGGTACATGACCTTACAGTACAAGTTCTCATATGTCCTGAGTCTTAATTGACCTTAGAAGGCTAGGGTCAAAATGTTGGCTTTCCTTGTAGCCCTCCTTTTTCTCTAATTTTGGTCTGCAAACTTAGGTTGTTAACCATCCAGAAGACAAGCTTATTGTTATTATCAAACGATTTAGGCTATCAAGCTTAACCTCACTATCTCACTGCATTTCAAACATCTTAGGCATAATAAGGAACAGGTATTTTTCATCAAGTATTGATATGTTGAACTTTAAGTCCCTACATAATATGATAAAAAAAATTTAAAAATTAGATTATATTTTAAAAATAGGATAAAGAATTCTATGCTTCTCATGTTTGCACATAAGTCCAAAAATCTCACCATATACAACCTTGAAGCAGGACAGTCCCACAATATTCCTTTTCCTGTCTCTTGCTTTCATTCACCACCCCCTTCTTCTTGAACATCCACCTACCCGAGAGACATCTTAGCAGTAACTGGCATGTCATGACAAGCCGCCCATATTCAGAATACCACAATGACAGGCACTCCCAACATGAAACCACTATTACAAATTACCATCTGCAGTGCAGTAGCTTAGTTCACAGGTATGGACTCACTTCTTAAATGTGAAGTGAAAGTGAAATATAATAAACTAATCAAGGAAAGCTAAAAAAAAAAAAAAAAAAAAAAAAAACCAAAGTAACAGAAAAAATATTCTAAACTAAGCATATTAATTTAAGAGAAAGAAAAAAAAGTAATTTTTAAGAGCCAGCCAAATAGCTCAGTGGGTTAAAGCACCTGCTTAGGCAGAGCTAGGGGTTGGATGTTCGATCCCGGCTGGCGCAGACATGTAATCCCAGCTCGAACACAGCAGATCTACAAGTCCTATCTATGTAGTGAGACCTTGTAGACCCTTACTAAAAATTTTTAAAAAGTAATTTTTAAAATGTTATCTTTTTTTAAAAAAGTTATCTTTTAGTAGTGTTTGGGAAGTACATTGTACTCCCACAAGAAAAAACGGAAGGAAACAATAAGCAAGGAATTCCTCCTAGAAAATAACAATATGATTGTTGAAATTAAAAATATCAGCAAATGTCAGTGGCGCAGAAGGGCCAAGCTCCCAGTGCTTGAGCTCAGGAAAGGTCTCTAGGCGAGTCCATGTGGCTCTTAGGTCACCGCGTTCCACAGAGCATTTGGCCCAGCTGTGGTTCTTCGCGGAGTAGCGCTTTCTGCTGACACTAATGCATCGTTTGTTTCTTTCCTGTGCTGGAGTCAGGCGTTTCAGCCCAGCGCTCCACCGCTGAGCTTCCCTCCAGCCGCTCTACTGTGGGAACTGTGGGTGGTGTGTGCTAGCAGCGTGTACGATAGAGGAAATATGGGATTAAACAGCGTGACTTGAAACGAATGGGCTAAGCATCTATCGAAATTTTTCGCTAGGAAAAAAATTTCAAAAAAGACAATTTCTTTTTTGTTATTGTAAAGAAAAACAATTAAAATTTCATTGTTATTAAGCGATACCACCCAGCGTCCCAAGGCTGTCACAGTTTTGGGGGAACACGAGATAGATACTGGAATGTTGGGGTGGAAATAGAAATAACGATTGATCCCCAGAGTGGGATTAACTGACGGGAAAATACAACCCTAAGCAAATCCACACCCAAGCCCAATTTCGGACTTTTCTGAGTAAGGTTCACAAAGAAGGGAACTTAAACCGCGAAGACAATGCGTTTTCTCACCCGCGTCTGCGCCAGAGTCTGTGCCGAGTGCTGTGCGGAGCCCCGAGCCCGTCGCTCCAGACGACCGCAGGGACCTCTTCACAGCCCCATTCTGCAGACGCGGTAACTGAGGCTCGGAAAGCCGAGGCCACAGACTGCTGCAGCAGGAGCCGGGGCGCGAGTGCGGGCCAGCCGCTGTCCTCGGCCCTCGGAGAGCTACGTGCGCATCCCTCCCACTCGGGGCTGCGCCCTGCGGAGTCACCGAGAGCCACAGGTGCCCCGGTGCCGCTGGAAGCCGCAGGGGTGGCTCAGACTGCCGCGTGGCGTAGCCGTGGACCCGCCGCTCTGCCAGGGGCCTCAGTCTCTGGTCCGGAGCGCGGTGGGAAAGCCTCTCAAGAGACTCGAGGCATGCGATGGTGCTGCTGCCCCCACACGTCCCCCTTACACGCCCCCTTCCCCCCCCCCTTAGGGCTTGGGGACCGCAGACCCCACTGCTTGAGGCCGTATGCAGCCAAAACAGAATTATTTAAATGAGAAATTTGACAGGAAATAAAGGAAAGAGAATTTTGCATTGAAAATGCCAAACACAAAGATAACAGACTTAGATGAGAAACATCTCTTTTCAACATTAGACTAAAATGAATTACTGAAGGATAAAATGGAGAAAATTAAAGAAAAATAAAGAAGCAATACAGGAAAACTCTCCCAAGTGAAAATACATCAGATAATAAAGACGCTATAAATTTTTGAAAACCACATAATTACAAATAAACATAAAAGTTCAGAACATCAAGAAGAGGCATGCCGTGCTGACCAGCCCCCGGGGTGAGCTGAGATGTCGATTAAGATTGGGTTTGGTAGCACACACCTGTAATCCCAGTGCTTGGGAGGCTGAAAACAGGAGAATCACTACGAGTCCTAGTGAATAGGTCCTTAAAATAATCTTAGAAAAGCAAAAGGCTTCCTACAGAGGAAGCAAAATCAGATGGTCATATTTCTCATCCGCATGCTGGATATCAATAGACCATGGAGACATGCTTTTGATATTTGCGTCATTTTTTTAATTTAAAATTTTGTTTCAGCATGCAGTTGCAGCGTATAGTGGTGGCAGCCACCGTGCGGCGCTGGTCAGGTGCACACCACACCGAGGTCTCTTACTTCTCCCACCCCTCCGCGGTCTCCACCCTCCCTCCTTCTCCTGGTGTTCTTCCATATCCCTGTTTCCTATTATTTATCTTCCTTTTTGCTCTTTAAAACAGGATTTTTTATTCTTCTTTATTCCTACTTTGGGTTCCTAGGAGAAGCCATGTAGTACTTAAGCCCCCGTGTCTGATCCAGTTCACACAACATAACTTCACACCCCTCGAAGCTATCACTGAAGATTGAGGGATGGAGTGAAGCCTTAGAATTCTCACTTCTTTCCCATTTCTTTATTAGAAGTTATGTGAGGTCATGCGCTAACAAAAGAAGGGAATAACAAAAAAAGAGGGATCCAGAAAAGTGTGAAACCAACAAAATACAGGAATAAATTGAAACGCCTGACTAGATCTATTTTGATTTTAAAGGATAGGGATACACTTACAGGTTCATGGAGACTCTAAAAAAATATATAGCTGAAAGAAGCCAGGGAAGGAATGCATAATTTGGAAGATGCTAAGGGGGTGATTTTTAAAACACCTCAATAGAAAGAAAAGCCAAGGTGCCACGGAGATGGCTCAATGGAGTAAGCGCTTCCCTGGCAAGCACAAGGGTCTGAGTTCAATCCCCAGTTCCGCAAAAAAAAATAAAAAAGCAAAGCCAACTGAAATGCTTTAATAACAATACATTCTGACTAGTTAGGGTGCTGGGCTTCTCGTTTTCCCGAAGGAGAGCACGCTGGCCATTCAGAGATGCAAGCACTGTGACCTGGGAGGAGACGAGAAGAGAAGAGACCACGTGGGCCAGTTCTAACCGTGTGCTTCACTTTAAGGCAAATTTGTTGAAGCTCTAGAAAGATCAGCTGTAGGAAAATCAATGCAGTAATAAGCACACACTCGTACAAATACACTCATAGTAGGACTACAAGTGGTGAAGCACCTTTTCAAAAAGCTCCCTGAGGACTGGGGACACAGGTCCCCGGGTGTGCCGTGCTGCCCCCCAAACCTGGCGGGACGGCACATGCCTGCAATCCCAGCCCTGGGAAAGATGAGACAGGAGGATAACTATGAGTCTGAACTGTGTAGCAAGACCCTGTGTCAAAAGAATAAAAATGCACACACAAAACAATTTAAAAATCAAAAAGGTACTTGAGGTACCTGACTGCACTAGCCAGATTATTAAACTACGTTTCAATTTTATTCATCAGTTTGATAAGAATTGAAGACTGATTCCATCCCTGCCAGTGAAAATGCAGTTGGCTGGGCATTCGCATGTTACCAGTGTCCTTGAAATGCAACGTGGCCATATCGTCAAAGCTTTAAATTCGCTTTTTCAGGATCCAAATAGACATTTCTAGAACTTTGAAAAATACGGAGACCCTTGCATGTATGTCAAGAGTATCCACTGTCACAAGACTTCTAACACCAAAAATAATACACTAAAGTATTAAATGTCAATCAACAGGAAGTTGGTGAAAAATAATGGTAGATTCACATTAAGAAATACTATACTATTTGTACATAGTGTGTTGTTTACATATATATATATACATATATGTGTGTTTGTGTGTGTATGTATATAGTGACCTGAAATTTTCTTTTTTAAAAAATTTTCAAGAAATATGTTAAATAAAAAAACAAAATGCAGGACAGGATATCCTGTCTGCATCTTGTACTATGGATAACCACTAAGAAGATAACAACGTACAATGTATTAATTATTGAAACTGTCCTATTAATCAGTTTTGAAACTGTCTCATTGATATTTGTTTCTCAATAAAATAAAATTTAAAAAAAAATTAAAAATTAAAAAACAAGATGCAGAGTGAAATGCATATGTCACAATAGATTAATACTATTTAAAAAGCATTAAAATATACTTCTATAGAAGAGAATATATATATATACACACACACACACATATATATATATATATATATATATATATATATATATATGAATGAGAGGAAAGTTGATGAGAACTGTAATATACTGCTTTTATTTTTATTAATTTATCTTTTACCAGATAATGAATTTATATTTTATGCTAAAATAAAAAATTCCAGTAAAGAAGGTTAATATACCTGTAGGCCACTACAAGTATCTGTCTCCTTTCAATTAGTAACACAAATACCAGAGATTGATCTTGAAAAAATAATCATAAATGTATTCACAGGTTCAAGTAAAAGATAATTCATCACAAGGTATCAGTAGTGTCAAAAAGACTTGGAAACAGGTATCTAGAAATGTAAAAATTGTTAATTGACTATGATTATATTGATTGTGATAAGTTGATGGTAGCTCTGGAGTCACTAAAAGTTGTATTTAGAAGAAAAACATATAGCGGCCTGGATATTTTTAAAGCTATTTTGCTAAGTAGAAAGAATCAGTTTACCATACAGACAATATTGTAGAGACAATAACTTCATACGTCCAGGGCATATGCATTGTGCACTGTCGCAATCACTTTCCAGGTCCTATTTATAGACAAGCCAGGCACCTATTCTGTGAAGAGTACCGTGCGCTCAGGACTGAGGACAGCTGCTGGGTTCCTGTCTTTGAAATGCTCAGAGGTCAAACGTTGGCTTCCCCTCAAGTGAAGGGTTTGCGCCTGTCTAAGCCTTGGGTTTGCTAGTGTGAGTCCTTCCATCACTCTCCTTGTCTTTAAGCACTGTGTACCTTTTAGGGAGCAGGAAGATTGCTCTGTGAATTCCTACTTAAAAGTTCACCTGGGGGAGATGGTCCAGAAGTGGGAACTCCTCCAACAACAACAAAACCCTCCTCTCTTTCCCATTTCCCATTGCTGCCTGGGTTGTAACAAATCCAGTGAATACATACAAGGCCTTTGCAAGAAAATGGCAAGAAGGCATCCTCAGCTCATCCTTCCTGAATCAACTCCCTCTGCCAACACTTGTCTCTGCAGTGATTGAACAATGATGCCTCCTCCCAAGTCCATGTAGAAACTTCATCCCTGTGCGACAACTTTGGGAGGTGTGGGCTTCGGAAGACAGTTGAGTCTGGAGGGTTTCACCCTCCATGGTGCATGGAGGAAGGCACAGAACCACCCTCCTACTGGGCAGCCCTCCTCGGACAACTAAAGCTACTGGCACCTTGAACCTGGGCCTCCCAGGCTGCACAACTGTGGGAAAAATTCTGATCTTTTAATCTCCTAGTCTGTAGTGGTATGTTAGCCACACAAACAAAGATAGGCTCTAGCAGAAGAAAAGCCTTCTCGGCTCTGGTCCTTTGGTCCCCAGTAGACTGCAGCTCAGCCTGAGTCCTCCCTCAGCTCTGCTCCCAAGCAGGAAGGCTTCCAGCCCTTCTCCTTCCTGCAGTGGGGCTCCCACCCTTCATCTCAGCCTGTTTCTTTGGTGGTCTCCCGAGTAACTTCATGGGTCTTCTCTAAGACCTTCTTCAAACTATGCTTCCTTTCAACCCATGCTCACCCTAAATAAGAACTAGCTGATTCCAGTATATGCACCATGGTTTTGTTACCTCTGTGCAAGTCCAGTGGTGTCAAAAGGTTGATGCAGATGTGTGGTGGGTATTGTCCCAGAGCTGATGGCGTGGTCCTGGCTTCCCCAGAGAAACTGAGGAGTCATCTTCAGCTTTGGTCCAAGATTCACATCACAGGTATGTGCATCAAAAGGATCATGGGAAGGTAAGGGAACCCTTGTTCGGGATCCCTGCCTGAGTTAAGTTTCTCCTCCTCCCACTGTGTTCTTTGAACATGGATTGCCTTCCCCCTCACCCCAACAGTATGGGTCATTGAATAGACAGGAATCCTCATCCTCATTTCATCATGGAGGAACAGGAAGCAGACAGCTTAGGTAAATGCCCCACATCCTGCAACTGCAGCACATGCATGCAGACATGTCTGCCTCCAAGCCCAAGCTCTGGACTTGGACCTCTTCAGGCCAGGTGTGCAGTGCCTTGGTCTTGGGAGGAAGCCCCTGGGTCCTTTCCTGCCACCCACACCCAACCATAGCCCAGTCCCCAGAGCTCTGATACCTCCCATGCCTGCAGCCACCTTGGAGCAGAGACCAAAAAGGGATTGTCAAGCAGTGCTGAGGCCACTGGAGATTTGGATAGTTGTAGCAATGTGTTACTTCCTTTTTGTCATACTCAACATCTCAGCTGTCAGAGTGGAGGACCAGAACCCAAAGACCCAGGACAGCCAGTGGGCATGCAGAGTAGTTGGCGAGACCAGCAACATGGAAGCATCTGAAGCAGCAGCCAGGAGCCAGCAGGTGGGCTCTGGAGAGCTCCAGCAGGCCAGTCCCAGCCCCACCTCCAGAGGCCCAGATCAGCCCCACACCCAGCACAACTTCTGGGGCAAGCCTGGCTGGAGGACGCAGCGCACTGCTGAGATCTGACATGGACACCATCACAGAACTGTCAACAGCAGAGGCATTTTACTATTTATCCTCCCTTGTTTGCCTAATTGACTATCCATTTGTTGTCTGGTTGGAAGTTATCTTGTTTTGTCTTGCATTGTGTGGTTATTTTGGACTCTTTTTTTTCTTCTCTCTTCTCTCTTTTAGGTCTACACTCTTTCCTTCTTTTTTCCTTTCTTTTCCATTCTCCTATATCCTCTTTTTTCCACACTTAGGTTTCTTCTCTATCTTTTCATTTTCTTCTATTGATCCTCTTCTTCTCTTTCCTACTTTTTGAATTTAAACTTTCAAGTTACTAAACATTGTCTCTTCCCTTTTTGATTATTTCTTCACCTTCTATTTCATTTTTCCCTCTTATGTCCCCTAGTTTCCCAAAATTCAGATGGTCATCCTTTGACTTCCAGCGTTTTTGAATCTACTCTATTTGACCTCATTCATCACTTTATCTTGTGCCCTACCATCTTTATCCACCCCCTAAAAGGGTAAAAGTCGCTCTACTAAGGAGAAAATCATGGCCCACAAATATATATGTTTGGTTTTGTTATACAGCTTTAGAGTTTGTTCCTGAGGTTGAGGGTAGCAGATTAATGGTTACCATAGTGTGTCATTAGTTAAGCTATACTTGAAACTATTATTATTACTAATTGCACTACTTTAGTCAGGCTGTTGTGCAGGTTATTGTCAGTTTTTCTCCCCTGTGTGATCTGATGGGGCCAGAATCACCACCATATCCCCGTAACGAAGGATTGGGTCCTAAGCCAAATAGACACTGCATCTTCTACAAATTGGGAAGGTAGGTTCTTGGGATAGCCATAAAGAACCACCCACATCTAGAGCACACAGCTGAAGAACAGATGTCTCCTAGGGAAGCTATCATAAGAAATTGGCAGGCATCCACATAGAAAACAAAACAAAAGATAGAAGATAAAATGATAAGACATGGAAGAAAATGCAACCCCAAAACCCCAGTCCACCCAGGACAAGCCCAGAATACAATGAGATAGGAAAAGCTGGAATTCAAACAGTGAAACTTTTTAAAATAATAGTAACAGAAGTGAAAACACAAGTAGAAAGGTCTATAGAAAAAATAATCTCTCACATGCCAAAAAAAAAAAAAAATGATGCTTAAAATCAAAGATATTAGAGAAGACACAGGAAAAGAATAGATGAGCTTAGAAAAATGATGAAAATCAAAAATGTCCTACATAGGAAAGAAATGGAATTCATGAAACAGATCCAAACAGAAATCCAAGAAATTAAAACCTCCATTGAAAGTATACACAACAGCTTGAATGAGGGAAAAGACAGTATATGTGATCTTTTTTTTGTTTGTTTTTGGTTTCTGTTGTTCTTGTTGTGTAGTACAGGGTCTACAGGGTCTCACTTCACAGATCGGACTTGTATGATCCTCCTGTTTCCAGCCTCCCAAGTGCTGGGATTACAGGTGTGTGCCACCACGCCCAGTCTCAACCACCATCTCAGCGCACCCCAGGAGTAGGGACGCAAAGCACACTGGGGATGGACTCTTGGCCCCTGCATCTGCCTATGCAGGTGCTTTAATCTGCTGAGTAGAATATGTAATCTTGAAGACTGAAGTGCAGTTAGTGATCATGAAAAGAAAGAGATCTTAAAAATAGTAAGAGACCATAAAAAATGAACCCAAGAGCCACAAGATTATGCAAAGAAAAAAATAACATATTATTGGGGACAGTGAGAAAGCTGGAAATGGCACAAATGTCATTTAAAAAACTTCACAGAAATAATGGCAGAAAACTTCCCAAGCACAGAAAAAGAATTTTACATACAAATAAATGCAGTATATAGAACTACAAACAGCCATGGCCAAAATAAAACTACACCATGGCATATAATAATCCAAGATTCCACAAATTCAGCCCAAGAACCAAACATTAAAAGCTATTACAGAAAAAGAAACAGATCACCTATAAAGAAAAGTCCATCAGAATCATGGCAGACTTCTCAACACAAAATCTCAAGTCAACAACAGCTTGAAGTATTTCAAGTCCTGAAAGAAAACAGCTTTCAACCTAGAATGATGTAACCTGAAAAGCTATCTTTCAAAATTAATGGAGAGGGACAGCCAAATAGCTCAGTGGATTAAAGCGCCTGCAAGCAGGCACAGGGGCCAGGAGTTTGATCCCAGGCCTGTGGTGCTGGCCCTGCCCCCGAGGTGCACTGAGATGGGGATTTAAACTAGGCATGGTGGCATGTGCCTGTAATCTCAGCTCTTGGGAGACCCTAAACAGGCAGATCACTATGAGTCTGATCTAGTAGTGAGACCCTGAACACCCTGTAGACCCTTCCCCCCCAAAAAAAAAAAAATTAATGGAGAAATAGGATGCTTCCTTGACAAAGAATAACTGAAGAAACTCATGACCACCAAGCCACTGCTACAAAGTGTACTGAAAGATATTCTAGACAGAGGTAAAAATGAGCACATTCCAAGAACAACAACAGGAAAAAAAAACCAGCAGGCAGGGCACACAACTAAATAGGGGAAAAAGCAGGGAACCAACAGTAGGAAAATATCATGACACAGATAAACCAATACATGTGGGTTATAACCATCAACATAAATGGCCTCAACTCTCTAATCAAAAGAAATAGACTGGCAGGATGGATTATACAATATGCTGTATACAAGAAACACATTTAACTCCAAAAGAAATTCATAGACTGGAAATCAAAGGGTGGAAAACAACCTTGCATGGAACAGAAACCCAGATGAAAGCAGAAGCAGCTATTCTGTTTGCAGACAATGTGAACTTCAAACTAAGAATGATCAAAAGAGATAGAGAATGTCACTCCACACTTGTTAGGGGAAAATTTCAAGAGGAAGAGATAACAATCATAAATATTTGTGCACAAAACGTGGGAGCACCCAAGCATATAAAACAATTATTAAAAGACATAGTAAATCAAACAACTAATAACACAATCGTAATGGGAGACCGTAACACCCCATTGTCACATAGAGATAGATCAACTAGACAAAAAATCAGTGCAGAAATGTCAGAAGTAGACCAAACCTGTGAAGAAATGGACTTAGGAGATGTTTTCAGAGTGTTCCACCCAACATTATCAGAATACACATTCCTCTCAGCTGTACATGTGATGTTCTCTAAAATAGACTATGTACTAGCTCACTGAACATGCTTAAGTAAATGCAAAGGAACTGAAATTATTCCATGCATATTACCTGACCACAGTGCAATGAAATTGAAAATTATTGACAAAAGAAACTCCATAAGCACATGGAAAGTAAATAAAACCCTTCCAAACAACCAGTGGGTTACAGATCAAATGAAAGAAGAAATTAACCAATGTCTACAAATAAACAGGAAAACAGATACTAGAAGTTAGGGACACAATGAAAGAAATTCAAAGAGGGAAATTTATAGTGGTGAATTCTCACATCAGGAAAATAGAATAAGCACAGTTAACAACCTAATATTGCATTGAGGCCTCTAGAAAAAGAAGACAAGCCTTTACAAGGGAGAAAACTATAAAGATCAGAGTAAAAATTAATGCAATGAAGACTAAGAAAACAATACAAAGAATCAATGAATCAAATAGTTGGTTCTTTGAGGAAAAAATAAAATTGGTAAATCCTTAGCCAACTGTATCCAAAAAAAAAAAGAAAAGAAAAGGAAAGACTCAAATTCATGCATTGAGGAATGAAAAGGGTACAATCACTACAGATGCTATGGAAATTATTCACAAAATTATCAATAGCTGAAAAATCTTTACTCATAAGATGGAAAGCACAGAAGAAATGCATACATTCCTAGAAATGTATGAGTCACCAAAGCTGATTCAAAAAGATATAAAAATTCTGAATAACACAATATCAATTAATGAGCTTGAGAATACAATTAAAAATTTACCAACAAAATAACTCAGTGGATTAAAGCACCTGCAGGCAGGCACAGGGGCAGGGGGGTTGATCCCCAGGCCTGCCTAGACGGCCCTGCCCCCAGGGCATGCTGAGACAGCAGTTAAGACTGGGCGTGGTGGCACGTGCCTGTAATTCCAGCTCTTGGGAGGCTGTAATCATGCAGATCACTACCAGTCTGATCTAGAAGTGAGACCCTGAGCATCCTGTAGACCTTTCTAAAAATACAAAACAAAAACAAAAAATCAATGAAGCAAAACCCAGGTCCTGATGAATTCACTGCTGAATTCTACAAGACATTTGGAGAACATTTAATGCCAATACTCCTCAAACTCTTTAATGAAATTGAAAGGGAAGCAGTGCTCCCTAACTCATTCCTGGAAGCAAGTAGTACCCTGATACCAAAATCAGGAAAAGACCCGACCAACAAAGAAAACTGCAGGCCAATCTCCATAATGAACATAGATGCAAAAATACTCAATAAGATACTAGCAAGCAGAACACAGCAAGTCATCAAGAAGATTATACACCATGACCAAGGGAGATTCATTCCAGGAATTCAGGGATGGTTCCACATATACAAATCAATAAATGTAATGCACTATATCAAAGACAAAAATCACATGATCATCTCAATAGATGCAGGAAAAAACCTTTTAACAGATTCCAACACTCATTCATGATAAAAAGAAAAAAATCTTTTAACAGATTCCAACACTCATTCATGATAAAAAGCCTACAGAAAATCAGAAAAGACAGTCTTTACCTCAACCTGATAAAAACCATCTATGAGAAACCAACAGCCAATATCATACTTAATGGACAAACACTGAAAGCTTTCACTGGAACATCAGTAACAATGCAAGTCTGTCTACTCTCATGATTCTTATTCAATATAGTTCCGGCAACATTAGCCAGAGCAATTAGACAAGAGAGAGAAACAAAAGGAATAAGGATAGGAAAGGAAGAGAAGACACAACACTCTACATAGAAGACTCTAAAAACTCCAGCAAGAGACTTCTAGATTTAATAACTAAAATCAGTAGCACAGCTGGGAACAAAGTCAACACTCAAAAATCAGTCGCTTTCATGCGCAACACAACAAACTCACTGAGCAACAAACATAAGGCAAGAGGCATCGCAATCCTTGACCTGAAATTATACTATAAAGCTACTGTGATAAAATCAGTATGGTACTGGCAAAAAAAAGACCTGAGGATCAGTGGAACAGATTAGAACATTCAGACACAACTCCAAACACATTCAGCCACCTTATTTTTGACAAAGCTGCCAAACATATTCACTGGAAAAAAGATAGCCTCTTTAACCAACAGTGCTGGAAAAACTGGATCTCTATATGCCAAAAACTAAAACTAAGCCTGTGTCTATCACATGCACTAAACTTAAGTCAACATGGATCGAAGACCTAAATATGAAAAACAGAAACACTGAATCTACTCGAAAAGAAAGTAGGTAGACATCCTGAAGTCATGGGTGTAGGCAGAGACTTCATAAGCAAAAACAAAAAAACATGGGAAATACTCCAAAAAATCAACAACTGGGATCTTATCTTATTACAAAGCTTTTGCACATCAAAAGACATCATCAATAGCGTGAAAAGACAACTCACAGAGTGGGAAAAAATCTTAACCAAGTGTCCCTCAGACAAAGGACTTATATCTAGAACAATAAATAACTGAAAAAATCAGACCCCTCAAATTGAAAGACCTAATCCAAAAATGGGCATCTGAGGTGAATACACATTTCTCAGATTAAGAAACACAAATGGCAGATAAATATATGAAAAAAGTGTTCAACATCATTGATCAATAGAGATGCAAATCAAGACAATACTGAGAGCTGGCCAGATAACTCAGTGGATTAAAGCACATGCTTAGACAGACACAGGGACCAGGGCTTGATCCCCGGTGTGGTGTGCCAGCCCACCCCTGGGGTGCGCTGAGATGCAGTTGAGATTTGGCCTGGTGACACACGCCTATAATCCCAGCCCTTGGGAAGCTGAAAACAGGAGAATCACTATGAATCTGACCTGTGTAGTGAGACCCTGTACTAAATACATTTAAAATAAATAATAATTAATTAATTTTTTAAAATGCTGAGACTCCATCTCACTCCAGAAAGAATGGCTATTATCAAGAAGTCAACCAATAACAAATGCTGGAGGGGCTGTGTGGAAAAGGGAACCCTTCTCCACTGTTGGTGGCAGTGCAGGCTGGTACACCCATTGTGAAAATCAGTGTGGCGATTCTTCAAAACTCTACAACTACAGTCCCATTCAATCCAGCTATTGCCCTTCTGAAGAATTTTAAAAATCATACCACAGTAATATATACACACACCTATGTTTATAGCAGCACAATTTGTAATAACTAAATCTTGGAAACAACCCAAATGTTCATCACCCAAGGAAGGGATGAAAAAGATGTAGTATTTTTAAATCATGGAGTACTATTCAGCTATAAAGGGTAACCTGGAGACTTTTATAGGTCAATGGATGTAATATGTGAGAACATCGTATCATCTCCCTAGTGTAAGAAGCTGAAAGAGTAAGTGAGATCCAAAATGTACAATAGATACCGGGAAATGGGAAGAATCTATTCAAAGGAAAGAGAAATTGGGATAGAAGAAATGAGAAAAGAAGGAAAGGAAAAGGAGGAAAATATATATATGATAGTTAACATAGCTATACTACTAATTTCAATTAGTTCATTGAAAAGAAAGGTTTGTGTTTGCATTGTCTGACCAAGTTTTCCTGCCTATGTCCTGTAATCTCCTCAACTACTTTGAAGATAATAACCAATGTGCTAAGCATTGTTACTCTCCACAGGCCCGCCCCCTCCCCACTCCAGGAGCTGAAATGAGTGCACTCAGAGGGGGTGACTCGTCTGTCCCTTTTCCTCATGCTGCACCCACAACCTGCATTCCACCAGTGGCCGAATCTCAGGCAGAAACATACTTCGTGGTGCATTTACTCTTCTGCATATGGGTTATGAACAGGGGCTTTATGATCAGACCACCTGGGGGCTTCAGGCTCACACCCAGATTTGTCACATAAAAGCCTGTGTTGCAGTCTTCAGTGACTCTTGGTCTTGGTACCATCTGGAACCCATGGATCACATCTTGTCCCCGAAACTGATTAGCCTGCAAAGCTAAGTGTGTGGCACTCTGGCCCCTGACAGCATTAACCATTAAAATTGTTGTTAATATTAAAGGCTCAGGTGGGGTTCTTTGTGCTGGGGACAGTGACAGCTGCCCAGTGCTCATGCTGGTCCAGTTTTGGGGGGTCCAGTATGCTAAGGTGAGGGTCACGAGGTACCTGGGCTGCCCCACTTGCCCCTTCACCCGTCACTGTATCCCCCTCTGGTTGCCCAGTAGTTTGTACTTCTCTAGCTCCCCAAATCTCTCTCAGGAACTCCAGCAAGCAGGCGGCATTGTCGCTTTATGGCATGGGAGGCCCCGAGATGCACAGAAACATACCCGGCTAAATGGAAGCGTTCTTTCTGGCTCCGGCATCTCCCACTTCTTACGGGTCATGAATATAACATCTGCTGCCAGAGGCTCAGGGCAGATGACACGGGGCTTCAGCGGGGCCGGCTCAGCAGTCCAGGAATCGACTCACAGAGCTGGGCACCACCATAGGCCCAGTTCGTTGGCAGCCACACTCTGCCAAGAAGCACGCAGCTCAACTGCACTCGGCTCTCAAAATAAACACTTCAGAACAGATTCCGTCAGCTTGGCCTGAGGCCATCAGTGGCACTAGTGACTTCTAGAAAGCTCTTGGAGCAGAGGCAATGTGGCGGGAAGCCCCCATGGAAGGTGCTAGGCCAGGCCTGTGGGGACTTCCTGAAGAAGCCACAGCGTGCAGCAGCAGCTGCCCTGAAAGACACCAGGAGGGAAGGAGGTGAGCAAGGAGAGCTCCAGGCGAGGGTTCCTCTGGTTCTGGGACTCAGTGTCCTCACCTGTAAATGAAGGTCGGAGTGAAGGTCCAAGGAACCCACTAATTGTAAAAGGTTGTATGGGCAGAGGGATGATTAAAGTAGCCTGAGCCTACCCTGCACGCCTTCTGTGGCTATCAGTAGACACAGGCAACAACAAAAGAGGGTGGTTCGGCTCACCAGGACAGGCTGAGACAAGGACAGGGGCGGGACTGTGTCTCCCTTCCTGGTTTCCAAATAGAAGGGTCCTGGGCTTATTTTTCACCATGCACTTTGCTTCCTTCCCTCCCTTCCTTCCTTCCTTTCCTCCCTCCTTCCCTCCCTCCCTCTTTCCCTTCCTCTCTCCTTCCTTCATTTCTCCCTTCCTTCCTTCCTTCCTTCCTTCCTCCCTTCTCTCCCTCCCTCCTTCCCTCCCTCCCTTCCTCCCTTTTTTCCCTTCCTCCCTCTCTCCTTCCCTCCTTCTCTCCTTCCCTCCCTCCCTCCTTCCTTCCTTCCTCCCTTCCCTCCCTCCCCCCCTTCCTGCTTCCTTCCTTCGTTCCACCTCTTTCTTCTTTCCTATCCCTACTATACAGTTCCTCCTCCTCTAGTCCACCTGCTTTCTCCCATCTCGGGCCTTTGCATCTGCAGTATCCCTCTCTGGACCCCTCTCGCCACACCTGCTCATGTTTTGGGTCTCAGCTCTCTCTTTCTCCGGGCTGGGAAAGGGCCCTGCATCCATGATCATCCATCTTCCGTCAGAACTAAGAATTCTCTAAGGGAAGGGATCTCTGCTTAGATGTCCATATTCTTGGAGTAGGAGCTCAAAAAATGTGCTCTGTATGAATGCATAGATATTTCTCAGACATCTAGAGCTAAGAAATGAGTCTCAGGTTCTCTATCAATTCACAGCACCTTCTTTCATTCATTTAATTATTTGTTCATGCAACAAATATGTGTTGAGTACCCTCAATAGGCCAGGTACTCTGCCAAGTGCTGGGTATACAGTGGGAGGAAGGCAAGTTGCTTGGTCTCAGGGAGTTTGCATTCCGCAGGAAAGTACATGAAATAATAGATAATAAGAAGAGTAGTCAGGAAAGCATGCTGACTGGACAACTAAAATAGGCTGGCGAGGTCGAGTCTGAGCTGGTGCGTCCCTTAGATTGTATACATGGGGAAGGGCTCTGTAGGGCAGGACTGAGGGGAAGCAACAGTGAAACCGCCAGCCTTGTGAATGCGAATGGCAAGAGCAGTGCTTCGGGAGAGGGACAGCTAGCCCGAAGGTCTTACGATGAGACGCTGCAGCAGAAAGATGGTCAGTGTGATGGGATGCTCGATGGCCAGGCGTGCGCTCGGGATAAAGCTGCTGAAGCGGAAAGGGCAGTTCGTGCAGTCTCGTAGACCGTGACAAGGTGCTCTGTATCAGTCAAGTGGAATGGAAGTCTACTGGAGGGCTTCAGGCCGGAAATGATGAGAGATAATTCATCATGCCTGAGGACCATGTAGAAATGTGAGGGTGGAATGAGGAAAAGACCGGAAGTGGAAAAACCAGACTCTGCTGCCACTCCAGGAAGCAGATGTTGTCGGCTTAACCCAGGAAGATAATATGTGAAGTCATAGGTATATCCATGAGGCAAGTCCAGATTTAGAGAGCAGAACTTCTAGAAAGTACTGCTGAATTAGAAGTGGGGAGCAGTGCTGAGGGAAAGCAGGACAGGGGGACGGGGCCCACCAAGGGGGAGAAGGGAGGGAGGGAGGCGAAGGGAGACTGACAACAACTGAGATGCATTAGGCCCTATTCTGAGACATCTCTTAGGTACCCAGGGAAAGTATCTTTCGTGGCCTGTTGCACAAGAGTGAAATGTTGTGGGGGTAGGGGGAGAAGTGGGCTTGCAGACTCTAGAATGGCTGCTTTAGGTGAGCTGTGGACCAGGTCACCCGGAGAGAGCGCATGGAGGTAGGAGTGCTTGTGCCCCCACCAACATGTTGAAATCCTAGTGCTCAGTGGGATGGCATAGGGTGGGCTTGACTACGTCAGGAGATCAGAGGCCCAAGAGAGCTCGGCTCGCCCTGTTCCCTGCTTTGGGAGAGCGTGAGAAGACCAGCATCCGTCCAGGCCACACACCACATGCGCCCTGCTCTCAGGCTTGCCAGCCTCCAAAACTGTGAGGGACAAACGTGTGGTTTAAGATCACCCATCTGTGACAGTTCTGTGTAGCAACCCAAAGTGACCACAGCAGTGACATTTCACATTATGGGCCTGGATGAAGTTGCGTGGAATGATAGAGGAGGGACAGCTCAACACAGAGCTCTCAGTACTCTGGTACTGGAAAGTTTACGGAAGTTAGGACTCATCCCCCAAGACACTGAGAAGCAACAACTAGAGAAGCAGGAGCAGAGCCAGAGGGCCTGGGCTCCAGAAACTAAGAGAAGGCTCCGGGTTTTCTTTTGACTGTAATTTTTTCTTCCCTGACACCTACTCTGCGCCTCCCCAGGCCCATGGAGACCCTGGTGAGTTGTAAAGGTGCCTCTGGCTGCTGGATCAGTTGCCCCTGGTGGCACCACACCAGCCCACTGGCCAACAGCTCGGAGCAGCGCCACCCAGCCTCCTGACCCTTGCTGCACTGCTGCCTTCCCTGGTTCCCAGGTCCTCCTGGGACACAGAGGGAGGCCGCAGTGGTGACCTTTTGCTGGCAGCCCTCTGGGTGCCAGCTTGACTTGAGGCTCAGCCCTCCTGCGCTGCGCCAGGGGCGCTCCGTGCCTGTGCTTCATCTGGGCACACTCAGAGAGCTCAGGCCTCTTCTTTGCAGGCCCTTCTTCCCCCAGAACAGGGATGCTTTCTGACAACCAAGCCTGCAACCCAAGGAGGGGATGCTCAGAGGCTAACCCATAGATGGGGTGCATCCGACGCCCCTAGGAGGTCACCTGGGAAGCAACCCAGAGGAGTGCCACAGGGGTAGACAGACCCAGGACTGCCCTGTGGATTGTCCACAGTGGACTCTGCTCATCACATGGGTCTTTCCAGAGCCGTGTCTGCCCGGGGGGGGGGCTCTCCCACTTTGCACGAAAGTGCCGTACAAGCACTGCCACATCAGCCTGCTTTGGCCCTGTCACCCACATTCCTTGTTTCTGACACCTGACTTCCTTGAGCTCACTGCCTGGTATCTCCAGGCTGCCACTCGTTATCTTCCAGCCTTCCATTTGCATGATTTAGACACCTGGCCTGCTGCCTGGGCTGGCCTCCTGATGGCTGTGGGTCACCCACATTTCTGTAGGTTTGCTGTCTGGAGTATTTCAGCCTGTCACGTCACTCCTTCGGCCTGCTGCCAGCCTACTCGAGACCCTGGGAACCTGGGCTGCTGTTGGGTATCGCAGCTACCTGGAACAGGAACAGTGCTCTCTGTGAGGCTGCTGTCAGGAGAGCGACGGACGCCGCCATCCCTGGCCTCCAGTGGTGACCACTGCAATTAGGCCAGTGGCTCCTGCTCTGAAAGGAGGGTTTGTGTGGCTTGTTTCCCTTCAAGAGACCTCCAAGGTCATATTCCCCAGAGGCAGACTCGTTTACCCTTGCGATTTTTTTTTTTTTTTTGATAATCCATGTCTAATAGGGAGCTGTGTGTATAGCACCCCTGTGCCACTGGCTGAGAATGAGGGCTGGCAGGGCAGGTAGGCAGGCAAGGAAGCCGGAGGCAGGGTAGGAGCAGGCCAAGACAAACGCCCGGGCCTGAGGGTGTGCAGGAGCATTCACTCCCGTGGCCTGCTCACCAAAGCCCGGCCTCAGAGCTCCGGGGACCAGTGTGGCCTGGTGCCAGCAGCCACTGCTAGTCCCTTTGCAGAGAGCCAGGGAGACAAAACAGAGCTCAATTTAGGACAGAAACACAGAGTGGTCTCTTCATAGAGTCCTGCAGGAACCGGGACCAACGCAGACTGATGTTTCCATACGGGGAAGGGCCTCAGAAGGCGATGGCCATCACATGCGAGAAAGGCAGGCCAGGTGGAATAATAAATAAACGAGCTTGCGTCAGCAAAGCCTCCTTGTACACCAGGCTGCGTGCTCAGAGCTCTACCCAGCCTACTCGGGCAGCTTGCCCAAGAATGCGATGGAGGCGCAGTTATGGTCTCCACCTCACAGACTCGGGACTAAGGTTCCCGCACCCGATAGGCGATGGCATGGCTATCATTTAAAAACCCGGGAATATCAAATGTCTGTGAGCCCGCAGAGCACCCAGAGGCTCGGCCTTCGCGGTGTGAGCATAAAGCGGAAACCCACTGGACGGCTTCTTCTGAAGTTAAATATACACTAAACATGCAATCCAGCAAGCCCACTCCTGGGGGTTTTCCCAATGAAATCAAATCTGCACAGGTTTCTAGTAGCTTTCCCCCACACTAATCCCGAACTTGAAACAAGTGTTCCCCAATTTAAGAATGAACAATACCACAGGACACTCTTCAGCAATGAAAAGGAATACATCATCGCTACCTGGGAAGGCTAGGTGAAGCTAAAATGCCTCCTGCTATTTGGAAGACACTGACTCTTCAGTAAGGGTCAAAGTACAGGCTTGAAGGACTTGGAGATGTTCTCTGTGTCATTTTGTTATGACGCTCATTCCACTACACAGCATGCTTGCCAAAACTTGTAGAACTATATACTAAAAGGTGCAACTAGTATTATATATACACTAAACCTTAATATTTTAAAACAGGGAAAAAATCAGAGACTCAAGGAAATCAAGTGACTTGCCAAAAGGCGACCAGTCAGAAAGTGGCCGAGCACAGTGACATGCTGCTTAGCCTCTGCTAACCCACAACCCTAGCCGCCCTTCAACACTTCCTTGCTCCAAGCTTTGTGCACCAGGAGACCTAGATTTACTAGGCTATTTAAGGAATGGTGGAGCTTGGAGAGGTATTCTTGTTTGTTTTGTTTTTCTTTCTGCAGTACTGGATTCTGAGCCCAGGGCCTTTGCATTGAGCTATATCCCCAGGTCTTTTTTTAAATTTTGAGACAGATTCTTTCTAAGTTACTAAATCATCCAGGCTAGGTTCAAATTTGCTGTTCTCCTGCCTTCACCTCCAAAGTGCTTGGGTGACAGGGAGGCACCACCAGCAGCATGTGCAGCTTGGCTGCCCCCTGTTTTGATTAACTAGAGGGTAATCTACAAATTGGTCTTTCTTTCAACCCCTTTTGCTGCAAATATTTCAGTTGACTAAAAACAGTACCACTCGTAGCTGCTAAGGTCATGTCTGCTGGAGAGTTTCAGAGGCACATCCTCTGTGAGAAGGGCCTGGCTACACTCCTTCAGCTGCCACTATTTGCTGTTTCACTCTGGGGGTGTCATCCACTCCTTCTTGGCCTCGGTTTCCCTTTGCGAAGACTGTTGCTTCCATCTCTAGATTGAAAGGGCAGGTTATGTGAAAATCGCGCACCTACCAGTTAGGGGCTCCGAGACCTGACCACTGCTCCCTCCTGTTTTGGGATTGCTGCATTTTCCTGGTCCAGCAATGAGCCAACACTTCATGTGCAGTTACCGGGACTCTGCGGCTCACCGGCAATTCGCCCCACCCTTGAACCTGCAAGGCGGAGCTACTCCATCTAGCAAGAACTTACCAAGGACCCACCATTAAAAATAGGAGCAAGGCCAAGGCCAGTTGGTCTCATTCCAGAAGCCACAGTTCTCTGTCTGCAAGTTCTCTTCTCCACCACCACCACCTCGGCTCTCCTCTGCCATCTTGAGTGTAAGAGCAGCAGCTCCAGCCTCGCCCACTGCAGGAGGAGATGGCCCTGAGGACGGCAAGCCCAGAAGGGACCCTTCTCCGTTCAGAAGAGCCTGGAAGGCTGCTAGACCCTTTGGCCACCTGTGGGACACATGCCCTTTGCACAGTTCCCCAAGCTAGGCTTCGGGACAGAGCAAAGCAGCCCAGGAACATCTGGCTCGGGGAGCGGGATGAGGAGGCCGGGAGAGAAGCCACTTCCACAGGAGACTGAGCAAGCACCCAGGCTCAACTCCTTCCAGGAGGCTTCACTCGGGCTCATTGTTCCTCATTATCAGAGCTAACTATGTTCAGGCGAAGGGCGAACATGTTCCTAAATTTATGTCTCTGTGTGCGACTGTGACAATGTCTGTTTTGTGTGCTTCTCCCTGAAAAACTCTTCTTGTGACACGGCGACCCAGCTTGGACTTGGGCTTTCATGTGCATTACCTACTCTGACTGGCACCCGCTGGCAGATTTTTCTTAAAGTCTGAAATGAGGGTCTAACCTTCTCTTCTCTGCTTTTTCTTCTCCGCTACCTATAATCTTGATTTGACTCACACAAAAGTGACTCAGTGGGAAACCCACTCAAGAAGGCTTTGACAGGGAACAATGCATGGACACTCTCAGAGGCCGGCCCGCCGCGTCGAGAGAGGGAAAATGGATTAAAGTTTAAAGATGTCATGTATGTTAACCGATCAGTATCAGTTTTATGTATTCTGTCAAAAAGACAGCGGTGAAGCTGGGCCCGTGGAGGTGAGGGGGTGCCAGGAGGGAGAGACGGCCCCCAAACACTTTGGGTAAAGGCCTAACCAGCAATAACGAGCCCAAGGAGCCAGAGTGTTTAAAAGGTAATAATAACAATAATAAAGAAGAAAGGATTTCGAGGAGATTGTCATGAGATTGTTGTGTGTGTCAGCTTTGTCCTCCTACAATGGCGCAGGGCCAGGAGCCAAGCAGTCATGGGGCAGCAGACTGCTCCTTCAGAAAGAGGCCGCTGCCCATTCAGCCTGGGGCCTTTCTTCCAGGATAATGCTCAATGGACTCCAGGGGCAAGCGGAGGCCCAGGGGACTCAAGGTGAGGCAAAGGACAGCAACTAAAAGCAACAGCTCCCTGCTGGCCACCTCTCCCCACCAGGCCCAGCAGAGTCGAGGAACAAGGCCAGCCTCCAGCCTCCATGGTGCCTCAGCCCTGACCTTGCTCCTAGTTGTGTGGGAGGTTACCCATAATGCCCTGCTTTTCTGAGAGGATGTCAGAGAACGGATTTGGCCCCTGGCTCTTCTCTTCAACATCCCTGAAGCAAAGTGGAATTCCCCACTCTGATTCCTTTGGCACTTTTTCTTTCACATGAGACTCCTTTTGTGAGAGTTACTAGAATTTTCTCAAGTAGTGAATAGGCTGAAAATTGAACAGCTTTGAATCTTCTTTTGGAAGCAGCCCAGACTCAGAACAAGCACAACTTTCTTGAAGGGTATAGTGCATAGCAAAGGATAAGTTTGCAACATAGCTAGTTCCTGCTTATTCTCTGGACTCAGGCCTGGACACAAGGGCAGCCAGCTTAGCTGTCCAAGCTAGGTGGGTGTCTTCCACAGGGACCCACCGGGTCAGAGGCCAGCAAAGGGAAGCTTCAGGGCTGGTGCAAGTACTCTCCACAGGCTCCAGTTGGGGGCAGTAGTGTACTGGGTCCAACTCCTACTGGTTTATAGTTGAGCCAAGTTTTCAGTACTCCTGCAAGCCAGTTTTTTTAAAAATTAAATTGCATAAACTTATAACCAAAAAAATACAGTAAAAGAAATACTCAAAATTCATCTCTCCTTAATTATTTTACCATTATCTGTGCTCTTGAGATTGTGTATGGTCATTGTATACAAATGGTGGAAATATGTAACAATAGTTCAAGAGCATCTCTTAAAAAAAAAAAAAAAAAGCCAGCAAGATAGTTCAATGGATAAAGCATCTGCTTTGGCAAGCACAGGGACCAGGGTTCGATTTCCGGTCCCAAATGCCACACCAACCCTGCCCCGGTGTGCCCTGAACCGGCTATAGAGTCCAGGCATGCTAGTGCAAACCTGTAATCCCAGCGCTGGGGAAAACAGAAGGACCACCATGAGTCTGATCTGCGTAGGGAGACCCTGTACTAAATACGCAAATGAAAAGGAGAAAAAAGCATCTCTTCTCAAGTTCATCTACGATGAATTACACTGATAGCTGGAAACTGGACATGATGGAGTATTTACACCACAAAAATCGGCCAGCAACACAAATGAGGGCTTTTTCCCATTATTTTTTTGTTGCTAAAAATGGACCTATTCAGAGGTTCAAGTGGTCTGGTCCAGACTCTTGGTCACTGGACCAAGTCACTTTCTCTCTGAAATAAGTAACCACAGAAGTTGCTTTAAAGTCAGATGGAAATATTAAGCTAAATAAACGTCTGGGTTTCTTAATCTCATAGTCATCTATCCATCTATTCATCTTATATTTTCCCTTTTTATAAACTATTGTTTCAGAAAAAAAAATATTATGTCTCACTCCAAGATCTTTTATGATGAGACTCTATGATCCTTTTAATGAGAAAGATGTAAGACCAAGGAATTGATGCCGAAGGCCATGCCTGGCTCAGGAATAGGAAGCATGAGGGACATGGCTCTGGTCCACGGACTTTACCTCCCTTTGGGCTCACCTATGCCCTCGCTCAGCCTCTATCTATGGACTCAGCTGGAAGGTTGAAGCTGTGAGCTCTCCTCGGACGCGTCTGCCCTTGAACAGGGAAGGCTAGGAAGGTGGGAAATCCTTTAGAGTCCTAATTCGGAAAGAACATCATAGGGATCTCAGGCCAGGGAGTGACCTGCAAATGTAAATCTGATAACCTTCCCAAAATACACCACAGAGCTAACTGCCTGCTGCTGCCAGAGGGCTCCCCATGGTCAGGGTCTTTGTCTCTCATGCCCTGACCAATACTAATAGCAAATGCTTATAGAACCAGCTCTAAGTGTGAACCTCTGGCTCGAACATTAGGCCCCCATCTGAGCCTCTCAGAAGTAAACAGTGTCTCAGACCCATCTTCTAGCTGAGGAAACCAAGACTTGGAGAAGTCCCTGGATGTGGCCCATGCTGTTCAACCAGGAAGTGTTGGGACCCAAATTTAGGCAGTCTGACGAGGGTGTTCTCCCATAATTTCTATCTCAAGTAGTTCCGAGAAAGTTGACTTTTCTGGCTCAATGGTCACAAACCCTCCTGGCGTACTTCTGCCCAGCCCTGGTCAATGGAAATAGAAAGATGGGAGGGGATGGAGGCTGAGGGGTGAGGACAGAGAAGCCAAATATAGGATGAAAAATAGCGTGGGTTGGGGGAACTGGCTGGGCTCCTCCCCTTGGCTGTGCTCGGCCTCAGAGCCTACACATTCCAGTTTTCCTCATCCACTGACACACTGGGCTCAGAAGCTGCTTTGAATTACCTTACCTCAGATCGCAAGGGGAAGCAGCTTGAGTCTGGGGCCCTGAGCGCGTGGCAGGCACAGGGGCTGCCTAGGGACTGCGTGGACACAATCCCCCAGCCCACCCTCAGACAGGAGAAGGGCCCTGGGCAGGCCTCCCGTAGCAGTGGGGCATCTCATACACTTCCCAAGGGCTGGGCCACCTACCAGCCACTTTCGAAGTCCTTTTCTCTTTGCTCTTTACCATTTTGTGTTGTCCACCACAAGCAAGATGATGCCTTTCACAGAAAGAACAAGCTGACTCAAGCAATCCCTGGGTACAGCCCAGGCGGCCCTGCCCTGCTCTGTCTGAACAATCTCAGGGCTCTCTCTCTCCACTACTTTCTCCTACGGCATCAAATCCAGCCCAGCCCTCACAGAAGGCCTAGATTTTAGCAGCAGATGAAATCAATTGGCCCCTGGAAACAAGTCAGCTGCCAAGGCCAGAAGACAAGTGCCGAAGGAAAGAAATACTTGAGATTCCTGTTAAGAAACAATGTTGGGTTTAACCTGAGTAACACCAGAAAAAGAAAGAATGTCAGACATTACATAATCCTCGGAGACATGGATGGAAGCAGGGAACACTATGGGACAAATGTCAACGGAGCAGCTTTCTCCCTGGGAGTGACAGGGACAGGGAGGGCCATGGACTTGTGCTGAGCCTTGCCCGGTGTCACGACAGATCTAGGCCATAGCAGCGCTTGACCTAAGGAGACCTCTGAGCTGCAGATGAGAAAACTGAGGCACAGCTGGTGATTCTGCCCACCAGGACGGGGCTGAGATGCCCAAGGACCCTGCCTCAAAAGGGGAGTGGGCTGCATAATTCAGTTCAGTGTTTCAGGGACTGCACTTCAATAGCCAAGAAGTTAAACCACCCCAGAGAGCATTCATTACCTGAAGAGTAGACACACAGTGCACCGATTCATCAGACACCAGGTAGAAAGCAAGCACAAATGCTAAAATGTTCTCGGTCCAGGTCATATACCCCAGGGTGCAGAAAATTGTGGTCTGGGGACAAAGGAAAAAGAAATCCTTGGATATCACAATGGTGTGCGGCCCTCCAAAGCTCAGCCCTCCCCTCCTCTTATTCTTGGGATTTAATATCTGTCTTTATGGAGAAGGTAAATCACATTTTTCTCCATGGGGAAAAGTGGATAATATCAAGGAAGGTTGAGAAACTGCTCTGTGAGAGAAGCCAGACTCCAAGGATCGCATCGATTTTAAACATTCAAACAGGCAACTCTCTAAAGAAGAGGGGCAGGGGAGACTCCTGGTCGCCTGCAGCTGAGCGTGGGAACAGGGAGTGACTGAAACTGAGCAAGAAGGATCTTTTTGGGGTGATGAAAATGATCAAAATTTGAATTTCGGTGATGGTTGCACAACTCTGTAAACTTCCTAAAAGTCCTTGGGTTGCACATTTAAGACAGGAGGTTTCGGGTATTTAAATTATACTTCAACAAAGCTAATTTTTTTTTAAAAAAAGGAATAAAAGGAAGAACATGGGCTTTGGACCCAAGAGGCCTTGTGCTAGCTCTGGTTCCTCCACTCCCACGCTGCTTCACACTCAGAACCCACATCTACACCAACAGGCCATGATGATCCAACAGAATGTCTCGTTAGCCCAGGCTGCATTGCTGTAACAGAGTACTCGATGCTGACTAATGCATAAGAAAAGACACATGGGGACAGGGAGATGGCTCAGTGGAATAAGCACTTCTCGGGCAAGCGCAAGGGCCGAAGTTCAATTCCCAGTTCTGCCAGAAAAAAAAGAAAAGACACATATCAGGGCCAGGGAGATGGCTCAGTGGAATAAGCGCTTCCCTGGTGGTTCACAATTCAGGCAGCTGGAAAATCCAGCCAGTGTGGCGTTAGTGCCTGGTGTGGACCCCCTGGGTGCATCTCATCATGACAGCAAAGCCGAAAGAGAAAGGGGTGGGAGGAACATGCAGAAAAACCCGGTGTGAAGACCGGGGAGATAGCCCAGTAGAATAATTACTTGCCTGGCAAGTACAAGATCCTGAGTTCAATCCCCACTACCACAAAAAAGAAAGAAAGAAAGAAAGAAAGAAAGAAAGAAAGAAAGAAAGAAAGAAAGAAAGAAAGAAAGAAAGAAAGAAAGAGAAAAGAAAAGAAAAGAAAAAACCGGTATATAGGATGTCCCACTCCTTCTCCCAAGAGAATGCACCTGGTCACAGGAGACCCACCCTGCTCCCATGATCTATCCTGTCCCGCCACACCCACCACATTTTGGTTCCACTACCTTGAGGATCAAACTCCCAATACCTTGGGGCTAGGCCATATCCAGGTCATAGCATATGTGTCTGGAGCCCAGGCACACCATGTGAGTGTCTAAGGGTAACAAGCCCAGGGTACTACATTGATCAGAGGTAGAAATCCTTTGATCTTCAGGCCTCTGTAAGATAGCATCTCTTTGAGAAGCCTCTTGGAGCCTGGAGGTTATTACCCAACATGCCTAGCGCAGAGCACTGCTCACTGAAATCTCAAGTGGCCCTTTGGCTTGCTTGTCCTTGTCTATCTCCTCATCCTCCCTGGCTCCAGGCAGGCGGGGACCTTTTCTCCTGCACCCATCCTTGTGAAGGGACACACTATATTGGCACAAACAAGGTCAGGAAAATATTAGTGCTAATTATTATTATTGGTTGAAATGAACTTGTTCATCAAAAAGTCACAACTTTGTGGAGGGTTCTTTACCTCAGAAAGACTTCTTTGTCAGAGCTGGGCGTGGCCACATGTGCCAATAATCCCAGCATTCCAGGAGGCTGAGGCAAGAGGATCTTGGGTTCATGCCCAGCTTGGGCAATGTAATGAGACTCTGTCTCAAAGTAAAACATAAAAAAGGGCCGGGGATGTAGCTCAGCATGAAGGCCCTGGGTGAAAGCCTAAGTACTGCAAGAAATCAAACACAGCTCAACACAAACAAAAACTGTCTATGTCGGGTTGTAAAGGAATGAATAAAGCAGGGGAGGGAGCTGCTTTAATTACTTCTATTCATTTATCCTGCAAGCTCAATGTAGTGATTCTTGTTCTGAGGGGAAGGGGGCTTGTGGTGCTACCTCAAAACAGCCACCAAGCTGCTTGTGTGCAAGTCTTTGCATTTTCTTTGGGGTGATGGTCATTGGTGCTTACCAGAATCTCGGGGCTTCATGAAGAAACAAGGTCCTGATTCGCTGGTGTTCCCGGGGAACTGAAAACAGACCCTGGGGCGCTCTCTCTCTGTCCATCTCTGTCTGTCTGTCTGCCTCTCTCTCTCTCTCTCTCTCTCTCTCTCTCTCTCTCTCTCTCTGTCCATCTCTGTCTCTCTATCCATCTCTGTCTGCCCATCTGCTGTCTGTCTCTCTTTCTCTCTCTTTCATACACACACACACACACACACACACACACCTGAAGCTGTGGACTTAAGGAACTTCAGGTTGAGTGGTGCTAGGAAATCTCATAAGACTGCAGTCAGATGAGCTTCACGACGAGTCCAGGGACACAGGGACATCAGCGCCTGCAGTAGGATCAAAATAAGAGGTTGCGACTGGGGCACGAAGCAGCAAAGCCTGGAACGCACACCTCTCAGCCCCTCAGACATCTGCCTGGTGCTCATGTGGAGGTGGACATGAACAGAGGCTCAGGACAGTCAGGTCCAGGAGGGATCTGGGGAGAACCCGAGCAGTGGCAAGGGTTGGGGTACCAGGCTGCTTCTGAGGGTTCCAGGTTTTGCACCGTATGTGCACATGTGTATGTGGCAGAGACAGGGAGAGAGGAATCAGTTGTCTAGTGTGAAATACTCTACTCATCCTCTCTTAAAACAGGGTGTGGGGCAGCAAGGGGCCCAGGAACCAGCTCCTATTTTCTGAACATCATGGCTCTTGAAGAATAAAACCAAGGCAGAGGCCCAGGGAGTGGGCTAATTACACCTACCAAGCGACAAATCACTTGGCAAACATAAATATGATTTCAAGGACACTCCTCCACTAACGATGCTAAAGTGTTTTTCTTTCAAACCCCAGCAAGAAAATTCAAGGGATGAAACAAACTTCGCTTATTTTAGTTTCTACTCAATTACCTGTTAATGGAAAAAATCTGGCACCAGCCGTCACGGGGCCGGCATGAGCCCACTGGCGTGGGGGCGGCGCTGCCAGGGAAGGCTGCCACAAGCGGGCATTTATCTGCTTCTCTATAACCCTTTTCAAGCTGCTGTCAGGAGCCTGCACGGAGCAGGCAGGAGGAGAAACTTGGAACCTGCTGCAGGCCTCCGTGGCCCTCTGGGAAAAGGAAAATTGTTGTTGGCAAGTCTTCCTGGCTCCAGAAATTGATCCAGTGCCCCCCACTTGTCCGAGCAGCAGCAGACAGAGCTAAGAATTTTGTGATAATTAAATAACAGAGTGCTGATTGGTTGCTGGAGGTGGTCTAGAAACTGGTGTTTAAAAGCAGAGAGAACAACGGTTACTATTCATAGGAAAAGCCCAGAGTCTTAAAAATCCATCTGTTTCATTCCCAAATTTAGGCCAAAAAAATGCTCACTTGCTGTCTTTAAAAATACCACCTGCTTTGCGATGTTGTATAATGCGCCATTATGTAAGGTGAAGGGGGGCGCAGGTAAGGCCCTGTGGGAGGATGCAGCGTAGTGGGTACAGATCCTTCCTCCTGAGGGAAGCAGCACCAAGAGGGCCAGGCTGTCTGCTCCAAGGCCCCGCCTCGCTGCCGGTGCCAGCACCAGCTGAGGGCCCTGAGAGGGACGACGGCACTCCAGCCAGGTGAAGTCAGGATCCCTGAAAGCCAGGCCCAGCCACTTCCCAACACCCATCTCTGCCCACCTGGCCTCAGAGTCGCCCATCAGAGTCAGGGCCAAGTTGGTTTGTGATCTACTCCATAGTCTGCCTAGCTGGGCCTCAGGGTGTGATCCAGGCTCTTGGAATGAAGGGTAGAAGCATCCAAGCCTCGTCCCCCCGCAGCACCCTAACTCTAGCGTGTGACAGGCAAAGGACATAAGGGACCCAATTAAATAGCCCTGTTCCTCCTAAGCAAATGTTCCAGGGTAGGCCAGCTCTGACAGAATTTCCCAAGGCCCAGTGAAACTGTAGGACTCATTTCTTCCTAAGATTCTTAGCTACAGGATGAGTGACAAAAACTGGCTCTCCAGTTGCATGCCTCATGTTAATCCCAGAGCTGCCCCTCTTGGGCGCACCGATCCTGAAGCCTCAGCTCTCTTCCAGGACAGTGGAAATGGCAAGATTAACATCATAGCACTGAGTGAAGACTACAGAGAAGAATCTGAGCTATTCCGCAGGCCTGGAAGGCAGCCTGGCACCTGCCATGCTGGAGGCACCACTGCCAGGTGGCTGCTGGGCCCTGAGGAGTTTTATCTCCAGTCCTCCATTGCAATGGAGTTCCCATACCCGGCTCGTCACTCGAGATTGGGACCAAGTCTTGGTCCTGGCAGCAGGGCTGAAATCCCCCACATCAAAGCAAGGAAGCGAGAATTCAAGACAATGAATGGGTAGTTCTTAGAAAGATCATGGCCCTACACTGCAAGGAATCGCTACATGTAGCCTAGAGCTGAAGCAAGCTGCTGTGTGGCTTCAGGTAAGGTACAATGGCACACCCTGTCTGGGCTGCAGTTTCCTGCGGCCCATCCTTCTCGTTCCTGGAGGCTAGGCAGACTGACTCTAACTTACAAAGCTCTCCTGAAATTCCTAGCCCAAAGACTTAGATGTATCTACAGGTCCCTTCTGGAGTTCTGAGTCCCCGAGGATAGGGGACTAACCGAAGAGCTGTGTGAATTCCCACTACATGGGTTGCAAGGGATGGTTCTAATGTCACTAACATGCACACCGGACTTCCTCCTCCACCCTCACATCCTGGAAAGCAAATATACACACCAAATGATTTCTAGAAGTTTCTGAAGGTGATGAACAGAAATGGAATCCATTCAATTATTATTCACCCTTAAGGAGCCCCTTGCACCTACAGATTTTGCTATGAATTTTTCCTGCTATACTTGGTCTTATAAAACCAAAGAGGATGTGGGTGAGGGGTGGGCAGCACATAGCTTGTTTTGTTTTGTTTGCATAGTAACCACCTCTACCTTATGATCCAGAAGAAGCTAGCACCGCATAGCCTGAATTCTTCATAGTTCCAAAAATCAAGTGAACAGGGGCATTAACCATTTCTGGGAAAGACTCGTGTCATGACCTGTCTACTCCCTCTTCAGTGCACCCCTCTTGACCGTACAGCAGACTTAGCCACAGTGTTTTACTCCTTACTCCAAATGACACACACAACTAAGAGGCCTTTTGTGCCCCTCACCCACCAAGCACCAACATCAGCATTTCAGCAGAATGCCACATGTATAACCTGAGGAAAACTAGCAGCCTCGGGGGGCACTGATAAGAACTTCTATTTATGACAACTACCATTTATTTGTCTACTCCACTGTGGGTGAACAGTTGCCTTGTGTCTACTTTTTGGCCATTATGAAAGAAGCTACTGCAACCATCTAATAAATAGGTCAATTGGATATCCCTCTCTGAATTATGTGGTTCTAGCTTTTGATTTTGTTTTGCCCTTTCATTTTTAATTAGCTGTCTTCTTCTGATTGTTAAGAATTCTTTTCACTCTTGTGTATTAGTCTTCTGTTGGATAAATGTGTTATAGACATTATCTTCTGAATGGTGCCTTATTTTTTTACTTGTTTATTGCGTGCACGCGCGTGTGTATGTGTGTGTGTGTGTGTGTGTGTGTGTGTGTGTTTACTGAGATAGGGTCTTGCTATTTAGTTCAGGCTGGGATTAAACTCACTGTATACCCCAGGCTAGCCTTGAACTTGCAGTGGCCCTACTATCTCAGTCTCCCCAGTGCTAGAGTTATAGGCACATGCCACCATACCTAGTGCCTTTTTTCCCCACCCTTTAAAACAGTTTGTGGTAAGTACTCTTTAGCAAACTAAGAATAGAAAGGAATTTTCTTAACTTGTAACATGTTTTTACAAAAACATAAACCTAACACTATACTTTGGTGAAATAACGATTATTTTTCCTAGGTTCAGAAAAACAACAAGGAAGTCAATACCTTCTTCCATCCTATTCAACATTCTCATGGAGGTTCTTGTCATCAGAAGAGTCTTAAAGTCTATAAACCTCAGTTTACTCATGTGTAAAGTAGAGACAGTAATTATACCTATCTGGAAGAATTGTTGTAAATGTAAATACTATGTGAAAAAATGAAGCATGTGATGTGTGATAGGTTGTATTTTTTGTGCCCAATTATTCCTCCCTGTCATGTCCTTCACCACATAGCCTTACTGGTCCTTCAGCTAGACAGTATACTTTCCCACACCTTCAATCTCTATCTGAACTCTACGTTTTGGCTAACAGAAATTTCCTTGGATTGACAAAGTATCAGTTTCAATCTGAGGACTCAAGTCTTTAAAGAGGACTCAAACTTCACTGTTGTAATTTTAGAAAATACCCAGTTTGGCCACTATTTTCACATCGAGGGATACATTGAACAAATCCAAACCCAAGCTATCCTGCAGCCAAGTTTAGCCAATCGCATTAGAGTTATAGCCAACTCACACATCCAATAGCAACGAAAGTAATGCTTGCTCTTGTAAGCCTCTGAATTTTAGGACAGTGTGTTACACAGCATTCTTGTGGAACTAGCTGACAAATACACTTGGCAAGTAAGAAGTATTTAATAAGTAGTAATTGTTTAATTCAAGCTTTAGTTTCTTCACCTGAAAACTGGAAATAATAGTATAACAGAGACCTGTTTAAAGGATTAAAGTACCTAATATGCACATAGAGAGTTTAGATCCAAAGATGCACTCCAAAAAACATCCATTCAGAAGGAAGTTAATAGGCATTGTCCTCTTTAAGAAAATCTTCTATGGTCAATTACACTTGGGAGATGTAGGAAGAGGAGTCACTATGGCAGCCTTTCTGAGCCCTTACAAGTTGATGAGCAGTTTGAAACACAAAGAGGAACCATAGGATGAAATGTTACCCCCAGATCCAAGAAGACTCCACAGGACTAAGTTCCAGGGGGACCATGTGTGGAAATGCTATTGTAATACACTTAGCAAGATGTCCATTAGTAAATGTTATTCCATTACCATTTTATATGCTATGACTACATTTCAAAATATTAAAATTATTATATTCAATGTATTATAACTATTAATCCTGCTCATATTTGGCCTTTAAACTATTTTACTTATACTTACATAATGCAGCATACACATACAACTATAGATTTGCTTTCTATTTTATCCTATTTTTTTAAAAAATGCAAGCCTTTAATCATAATCTCCTGATCTATCTGTGGGTTGCAACCCATCGTCTCAAAAACATGATTGTGATGGTTGATTGTTGGTGTCAACTTGAGTAAGAGAAGTTTAAAAATAAATTGGCTCAGCAATTCTACACCCTACGGTGTGGGAAGACCTGTGGCTTGGTTGGTGGATGAGGGAAATGATAAAGAATCAGCCTCGGCTACGGTCTTCACCCGCTCCTTGGATGCAGGGTCTGGCTTCTGGAGTACACTCTTGAGCCTTCCCTCGCTGACCCAGTGGCCTCTGGTACAGACTCCCACGGGACACGGCAGTGAGCTGCAGACCTTCTGTTCAGTCCTCTGGTCTCCGGTGTGCAGAGAGCCTCTGTGCTCTTCCTCATCAGGCTCTGTGGGCAGCAACTGTAAGCCAATCCTGTCAGTTCTTATGTATTTATGTATCTTGCACTATATCTGTTTCTCTAGTATACACTGACGCAGCCATATAATGTGTATGCACAGTACCATAATACACAGTGATATACTTTGAATTTCTTCCAAGGCAAGGATTCTTTGACTTGTACTGCTGAGTCTAAAACGGTCTAATCTATGCAATCATCAACTATCTTTTATAATGGTTAGAGACCCTCAAACCAGAATGAGAAAGCAAAGACAAAAACTCCTGCACAGAAAGGCAGGAGGCCTACCTGGTTGTCTTGTAGCACAAGCTTCTACCTGGCCCCAAAGCCCCCTGGCAAGCCCTGCCCTCCACCTGGCCCTGGCCCCTAGGTGGCCTGTGGCATGCATGGTACAGCTCTGCAGGCTCCGGCAGATCTTAGGTTTGGCTCCCTCAATACTACATCTGCCTGTGGAGAAGCTACTTACCCTAAGCCTTACTTTCTGCCCCTTTAAAATAAAAATGAAAGCAATCTCTGTCCTCCAGGACGATTCCATGAGAAATGCAGGCAGAGTTCTTAGCACATCCTCTTTCATCATCCTTACACAAAACCCTTTCAAAACTGCATCCGGTAAGACAGCTCATGACCGAGCTCAGAGAAAGGAAGGAGAGCCAAGCTGGCTTCCTTCACTCACAGGCCAGTGCCTACAAGCACACCTGGTGCAAGGAGGAGCCCAGGCGATGGTCGCTGCATGGAAGGCGCAAGGAAGCATGGATGGGCCTGCTCACAGACGCCGCGGCTTCAGAGCAGAGCTGGCAGTGCTACCTGTCCGTTTCACCAGAACTCACAACAGACCCTTCCCTCTGCCCCAAGCCTTGGGGTGAACCACATCTTGTGGGGGAAGCAGCAGCCAACTTCAGACAGGAATCCTTTGGGAAGTCACACCTGTTGCCCTGTTCATTAGCAATCCCGCTCTGATCCATGTCACTTGCCTCAGGCCCCATTCACAAGAGACTTTTACGTTACTCCTTAGTCTCTTTCCAAAGGACTTTAATTAAAAACTCATTACTATGCCACTGAAAGCACCCCATCCAGCACTGTGCTCCCCAAAGAGTGGAGGTCATTTTCAGAGGACCATTAAGTTTCAGGTGAAATGAACAGCCTGGTTGAGTCACTAGGTCTCTGGGCCATGGGCACGGGCCTTCCACATCTAGATTTCTGAGGTTCTTTAACTCTGGCATGAAGAGCTGAGCTCAGAGAATCTAAGCGAAATAAAGAAGACATACAGGTGACCAGCCTTCAGCTTTTGTGACCACAATAAACACCATGACATCATTCTAGGCACTCCGCACTTTAGATCTCCTAAGAATGTGTCCAAATCAGTATAACTCTCACCAACTGTTACCCCAAGAAGCAGGACCTCCAGATAAAGGAATTATCCAAGGCAGCAAGGTGCAGGACCCTCATAGCTCAGCCTCACTCCACTGCCTCCAGCTGGGTCCTCTGCTGAAGTCCTAGATCTGGATGAAAGGCCCTTCTGACCCATCAGACTAAACATGAATCTTTGACAATGTATCTGGAATAGAAAACCACACTATAAGAATCATGTTTGCACTATCCAAGAACACCATGGACAGAGGGACAGCTTCCCATCCTGCAGGGGTCCATGCTAACTCCACTACTGTCCCAGGACCAGCAAGCTGGGCTGCATGGTGGTCCCCAAAATTATACATCCAGATCCTAAGCAGAGAAATTATATTACTAGGTTGTATTACTTTATCAGCCAAAGATGTTATTAAGGATCTGAAGAGAAGGGGCATTGCCAGGACTATCCAGGTAGGCCTGATGAACCATCACGTGTAGCCTCTGGAGTGGCGTGGCTACAACCCAAGAAATGCCAAGGGCTGCAGGCAGCAGGCAGAAGTTGAAAGGGGAGGGAACAGGCACTCATCCAATGCCATCTTTGCAGGGAGCACAGCCCTGTGCTAGCCTTGGCTTTGGACTTCTGGTCTGCAGGGCAGTGAGAGACTAGGTTCTGTTGTTTTAAACTATCAAGCTTGTGTGACTTGTTACAGCAGCCACAGGAAACACACATCCAAGTGTCCAGATGTACTTGGCTATGACCCATCAGCCAGGAACCATGTGGCTAGGAGAGTGACAGTCTCCTAGATGATGTCTCAAGGTCTCTTAGTAACAAAAAATCCACAAATCCACTCCCTAGACAAAATTGGAAAATGAGCCATCTGAAAATAAACTCTTGGAGCAGGAAGACATCAAACAGATGTACAAAGGAAGCGATGAAGGACAGGACGTAGCCCAGCACTTGGGAGACTACAACTTGGCCTGCTGATAACACGACAAAGCCTGAGAGAAGGAAGTTCCGTATTTAGGTGGAAAGAAGAGCCTCAAAATACAGATCCAGCTGTGTAGGGCAGGTGAACATGTGGGCAGGTGAATGCACTTTAAATCCTGGCGGGAGATCTGCCCCGGGCTGGCTGATGACCTGGGGACTACCTTTGCCCTAACAAGGACACTCAGTTATATTCCAGCATGGATAAAGGTGAAGAAGGGCATGCTCAGTTGTGGCAGCGCTAAATCGGGGAGTGCCATGGGATGTTTCCACCCCTCTGCTTCTCATGATACGCACATCTAGTTGGCCAACGCAATTCTTCCTCCTTCAACAAGTATCTATGGAGCACCCACCAAGTGGCCAACACAACCTGGCCCTTGTCTACCGCAGTAGACACAAAGCCCCACTCTTGTCCTTTCAGAGGCTCTCTAGAGAAAAGGCTGTCCACTGAAATGACTTTGCTGTCCTGGGGGACATGCGAGGACATCTCTGATTACCATGGAGGTTTGAGGAAAGGTGGCACTGGCATCTAGCACCAGAGGCCAGACGTTGCTGAATGTGCTACAATAGAGGAGAGGCCCCCACACTAAGAATTACCCATCCTCCAATGGCCACAGCATTGAGCCTGGGAAAGGCTGCACCTGAGGGACCTAGGCCGGCATCGCCCATCGCAAAGTGGTGAACAGTGAGCTTCTAGAGCGGAAAGGCTGGATGGAGAATATGGGGATGCCGCGGAAGTGACGCCCACACTGAGAACTGAAACATGGGCACAGGGCACCATGCAGAAAGGGCAACAGTGCTTGTAGGTAGCGAAGCTCCCTGGAATTGAGGAGGAGCAAGCCAGAGAAGGAAAAGAAAGAAGGGCACCCTTGGAAGGACTGTCTTGTCACTTCTGCTGGGGTGTGGAAGAGCCACCTCGACTCTAAGTGTCATTTTACTTAGTGTTGAGCTTGTGACTCGGAGTCAGGTCCCCATTTATGTCCCAACTCCACCACCTACTACTGTGGCCTCAGGAGAGGACTTTTATAAGCTGAGTTACTAAGTCCATTTTTAGAGCATCAGGCAGGGAGCAGAGGACAGTACCACCCTCGGGCAGCAGCATTAGGATTCAATGAGAAAGGCATGGACAGCTTGGTACAATGGCACCACGAAGCATTCTTATTTTTAGTTGCAAAGGTCATTCTGCACCCCATGTGTAGAATAAAACAAGGAGGGACAACCAGAAACACTCCACACTGGAATACAAAGTAAAGTGAATGCAAAACACGGGAAGTTCACAGAACAAAAATGAGCTCTAGCAAAGCAGCTTTCAGGGGGCTTTGAAGTCCTTGCTGAGACACCATGGTCACCATAAGCCACAACAGCACCAGGAACGGAAATCAGTATCCTTTGAAGACACCGATGTCCTACATAAATGGAACAGGGTACCATCCATCCACCCCATCAGCGAGAGAAGTACCTGGCGGGAGCCACGGGAAGGTCCTTACTGCAGCCGCCCTAGCGGGTGGGGACCTCACAATCTTGCTGGGGGCACAGCCAGGTCCTTGGGTCCCACAGACAGCAAGCCCCCTTCACACTGCTAGGCGAATCCATCAATCCAATTTTATAAACAAGCTGTTTGCTCAGTAATTGCTCACTGCTGCAGAAAGGGTTTCAACCTGACACGCGGCCGTCGCTCCCTGCAGGCAGCTCTGAGAAGTCACGATGCTTCTGCATCAGGGCCCAAAAGTGGGAACCACGCAGCTTCTTAGGTCTCCCTTCCCTAAGTCTCATTCACCAGAATTAAATCCTTTCTGCTCAATACTGTGGGAGGGATGAATAGGATCTATCATATTAACTGCTGTGATAGCCAAACAAGTGACATTTGCTCGGCAACTGAGCTCTGCTTTCAGAACTGAATGACTGAGAGTGACAGAGATGAATATGAGGAATGACACCCCAGGATCTCCCACTAGGTGACCCACAGGTGACACATGATACAGACCAGGTGCACGAGCCACGCCAGCTGGACCTCAGGGAAGGAGACAGGAGTCACTCCCTGGCCACCGGCCCCACACACACTAGCTTCCCAGTCAGTCCTCGCAGGGAAACACGCTGCTTCCAGTGAGGGCAGGTCCAGTTTCCAAGGCAGTGAACAGTCCAAACCACAGAATCAAGTGACCAGCCTCTCTCTGCACATACTAAGTTGCTTTTATTAATCCAGAACGGCATGCTACAGATACTGTACAGCATGAACATTTATTCATTACAAAAATGGCTTTCAAACCATTAAAAATGAACTTGGAATAAGAGCATAAAACAGAACAGTAACATCACAACCGTTAGGAAACATTCAAAGTATTCACAAAAAAATGTTATAGTTAGCATTTTAATAAACCAGAGAGAAATCAGAGACAGTTTTACAATCGCTTCATGTCAACTACAATGGCACTGAATGAACAGGTTTTAGCTTTATACAGCATTTTGCAACATCAACATGCCTAGGTTTTTTTTTTATTTTTAAAGTTCGCTACCTACTTGTATGTAATATGGGTACACAGAAGCGGCAGCTGGTTTTTCCTTTAAGAGTAATCTAATATACAGAATTTTGGCCCTTAAGGGTTTATACCTCTTCATTTAAAATGCTTTCTGGACAATCTGCTACCAAACACATTTTGTTATAGGTGACATTAAAACTACATACAAATCTACCTATGTAACATCACAGCAAAACATGATGAACAGAAAGTACAGCATCAAAAAGAGGGAAAGCTAAAGTCACTGAGAGTTTTGGCACATAGAGTTTTGCACACGGTCAGTCCATGTTCCTAAGGGCGCAGGGCGTTTGACTAGGAGTTCAGGAGGGGAACAGGGCAGTTCCCACGGGGGCTCAGACAGCGCCGCTGAGGTTCCCTCACTGACGTTCAAGTCTTGTTCACGTAATGGCTTTGAAAGCAACTTTTGTTAATGCTACTGATCCTTAATGCAACTACCAATGTCCATTTGGTGGCGTCTGGGTTTCATACAGAGAAACAAACAAACAAAAAGGAGGTCAAAAAGGGAAACAAAAAAATATATACACGTTTCTATATATAAACTTAAAAACCTTATACAAATGAGTTGTTATATATAAGATGCTTATGCTAAGGGGAGGGGAAAAAAACTTTATACAGTTTTGAGAAAAAGGAAAACATACTTTAAAAGGGGACAATGAACAGGTACAACAAGCAATCTCTAAAGCAATAAATACTACTGGTCCAACAGCGCTGTGATTCCATTAATTGTTGAGTAGGATCCCCCTCCCCCCAAAAAACAACACCATGGAACAAGGTATATTAACACATTTTAACCCTTTGTTTCTGTACATTTAAACAATAACAAGTAACATCACAATAAAAGTTGTTTCACACAGAAAAAAAAAAAAAAAGTAACAGCACTGCATTCATCGTGCCCTTACGGTTTAAAAACCAGGTGTAAAATGATTGGTTCGCAAGCTCATATTTAATACAAATAATACAGAACTCCTTCTGGAGGGCTGCTTCAAAATTGCTTCTCTCTCTCTTTTTTCTTTTTGTTTTTTAATCAGTCTTTTAAAACTAAGCTATCAGAACTACATAACAGTTATGTATATATATATATATATTTTTTATTTTAAACGCTACAAAGACTTTAAACAGCTGTTGATAAAAATTTTGGTAGAATCATGAGGTTCTTCTCTCATCTACATATTTAAAAGGAGAAATTGAAATAAGAATGGGTCAAATATTGACCAATGAACTCGATAAACATCAACTCATGTAGCCACGTGGCACAAAATTAAGAGTACAAAACAAAACCCTTCCAGGTGGGGGAGGCGCAAACCGAGAACCGAGGACAACACACTCAAACCAAGCAGGGCTGACGAAGCTAAAAGCTATTCTAAAGACTTGGTGACGAGGGACAGCGGCTGGGGCTGCGTCCCAGCCAGCGAGTTGTGGGAATGTAAGGAAGATGTTGACGGCTGTGCGAGCGACGGGGATGGGGCGATGGGCGGCTGCAGGGCGGCGGGCGGCAGGTCCAGAGCCCCGTTGGGACAGAGGGCGGAGGCCTTGCTGTGGGTGGCCTCGGCCAGCAGGAGCGCGGGCGGTGGCGGCATCATGGACAGGTGGGCCAGGGGGTCAGGCTTCAGGGACAGTGAGAGCGGCTGGGTCTGCTCAGTCTGTGACTTGGCGTCTTGGGGAGGGGAGCCTAGCAGGTGTGGGGAGGGGGGAGGCGAGTCTAGTAAGCTTCCATCTGAAGAGGGTGGGCTGAGGCAGCTGCCTTCACCTTGTATGTAGCGAACGCACTTTTTTTTTCTCCTAGAAACAGGGGGAGAGAGTTATCTGTGAATAAAGGGCAAAGATGTCAAGGGAGAGGTTATCTCATGCCCACGGCCAAGCCCAAGCCACCTAACGGGCACCCGCTGCTCAGCAGGCCCGGGGACAGGTGACACTGCTTCAGTGCAGGCCCTTCACCACACCCCTGTCTGCAGCTGCTCTGCCACATGAACATTGAAGAGAGCACCCCACTCTACTGCCCTACCCCCACAGGACACCCACAGTCCCACCCCTGCCCAAATATAAATGAGCAGATGGAAGGCAGTCACCTGCAGATGGTGGTACTGCTTGCCGGCAAGTGGCGTGGTCCAAAGGGAGAACAGAAAAGCATACTGCTCTTTGGACTTATTTTCACTTTCCCACAGCACTTCCTCGCCTTCCCTCCCCAGTTCCCACCGCTGCCACCCCCAGCCCCGGCTGATGTGCATGTGTGTGTGCGTGCATGCGTGCGTGCGTGCGTGTGTCTGTATGTGTTTAAAAGAGAAAGACAGAGCTCCTTCCCCAGCCGCCTCTTTATCAATATGAAACTCTCAAAATGCTGACTGTTGAGCCCACATAGCTGAAGGCAGCACTAGCAAGAGGCTTAAGGTTTTAACACACCACCACCGGGAGGCTGCGGGCGCCCAGAGAGCTTGCGGGCTTGTCTGTTAAGAACCACACCAAATCAAGAGGGCAGAATCAGGTGACAGGGGAGGTGGGGAACAAAAATAAAACAAAATAAACCAAAAAGAATGAAACCAACAAAACAAAACCAAAAAACCACCAAAAACAGGTAGAAGAAGATAAACAAAGTGGGGGAGGGGAAGAATGAGAAAAACAGAAAATGATCCAAAGGAACAAGAATAACTGGTTGTATGGCCTGCAGGTTGCGGATTAAATCATGATTCAAAGTTGATTTTTTAGTTTTTGGGGTTTTTTTTTTGTTTGTTTGTTTGAAAGATTTGGGGCTTCCCCTCTCCCACCCCCTAGTGAGAAGGTTGGAAGGAGAAGCAGTGAGGATGGGATGGAGGGGGTGCATCTTGCTCTTGTCCCAGCAAGTAGAGGGCACAGCGAGTGAGGACCAAGGAGAATGCAGGGCACCGCGGCACGGACCTTGCTGGGCTGGGCTTCCTGTGACTAGTGTCTAAGCCAGAAAGACTGCCTGCCTCGTGCCAAAACCAGAAGCGCCCTCTCCACTGCCTGTTCGTGTAAGAAACGGGAATGTGAGTGACACAGCCTTTCTTCCTTATCATCAAAGGGTGAGGTCAGGAAAACCAACTCAAGAAGTTGGGCATGTGACTTCAAAGCCTCTCCCACCATTAATCCCAGCCTAATGGGATCCTACTTGGTGGGAAGGGAGATCCTGGCGATCGACTGACTAATGCTATAAAAATCCTGCAGATTCGGGGATGTGCCATCCCAAGACCCTGAGGCACAGTCAGAACTGTGGTGCAGAGCACCATCTGCGCATGAGAGCGAGCGCGCTGGCCAGCTTCCTGCTGCGGCGGAGCAGCCAAGATGCTGCCTGCACGAAGGCTGCCACTGCTGGGCATCGGCACTGGCCTCTGAGGGAAGGGGCTGCGGAGCTCCTGCTCTCATCTGAGCCCCAGAGCGATCTGCTATGCCCATCAGATTTTAGCATGAACTGTGCAGACGGCAGGAGGACAGAGGAGGGGAGGGTGGAGGGCAGTGTGTGCGGTCCTCCTGCCTCGCAGGGGCTGCACCCATTGGGGCCGGACACCTCAGGTCCTCCTGTGCCCAGAAGAACTCTGGGAAAGCGGTAGAGTTCCTTCTCCTCCTCCCTGGGACAGACTGGCCTAGGCTACGGGTTCAGGAACAAAGGAAAACAGTCATCAAGCCTCTGTTTGAAGTCACCTTTAGCCTGCAGATCAAAACATGCTCAAAAACTAAGATGTCCATGCATTGTAAAAATGGGGTGCAGAAAAGAGGAGGTGGGAGAGGGCATAGGCAAAAGTGAGAAAGCAACAGGGAAAAGTGAGAGAGAGAGTAAAGGAGGAAAGGGAGGACAACCAGGAGGATGCATCAAGCAGCATTCCAGGCTCCATGAGGCAGAGAGAAAGGAGGGGAAAGCAACTTGGTGGGCTCAAAACAGAGTCTGGCTAAAACGTCCTCGAATGCCAAATAGAATTAGAAACGCTGTGTGGCCAGCTAGGAGCCCTGCTTGGCTAGGAGTGCTTCTGGGGCTTTCCACGCCCTCCCAACCTCCTCCTTATGGTGTGGTTGTTTCCAAATCATGGGGATGGGGTGCATTTTGAACACTGGACACGGAGACTATGAAGACAGCATGATGCTCCCCGGACAGGGCCAAGCAAAGGGCAGCTGGAACACACATGTACTTCTGACGAGTTGGAAAAAGTCTCGGTTTGCAACTCCTTCTTAATTTTTTTTTTCTTCTTTTTTTAAAAGTCTTTGGTCCTATTGATTTCAGCATGAAGCAAGACATGGTCATAGCAAAGCTGAAAGGAAGAGTTGGGAGAAGGGAACAGGCAGCTGCCTGTCCAAAACTCATATTCCTGCTCCCCTGCCTAGGCCCACCTCCAGCAGGGACCTGGGGCTCTAGCTTTTGTATTCATTCTGAAAGCTAACTAAACCTTCCTCCTGACTCTGCTCTGGAAAGACACCTACAAATTGGCCAATGTATCATGGTATAACAAAAGGTCAGGGTATCATGGTATGAAAAAAGGGCTGGGGAAGGGTGAGGGTCTGAGGAAGAGCAGGGGCCGCGGGCCTCAAGGACACCAAAGGGCTCCTGTCGTGGCCCTGCCAGCCCCTCAGAGCTGCACTGCAGAAAAGCACAGGCGAACACACAAAACAGCTACGTGGGTTTGTGTTTGACAGACCTCTTTCTTTTTTTGTGAAAATACTAAGAAAATTCTGGTGTCTGAGGCAGACACCCATCCTAGGCTTTAAGCAAAGTGGCAGAGGACCTGAGGAGACGAGGACTGTCCGGTTACAGTTAATAATTACTTCTAGGAAGGTTAAAAAAACAGCCAAGTGTAAGTCATTGCAATAGTTTCTGAAACAAGAACGAGATTCATAAGCTACCAGCCACCCTTGGGGTAGAGCGAAGTGGGCACTGCCTCAGCCTACTGTGCAGCGGGCTATGCCTCTAGAGGTCACAGGGAGTGTCCCTGGGGCAGCTCCCCGGGGCTGGCCAGCATCTGCCACACAGGGCATCTGGACAAGGCTCCCTGTCCTCGTGCACACAAGGCGCTGACAGCTTCCCTGCCTGCCACAGAAGAGGCACAAGCCTGGCTCTGCTTGGCTCCTCCTAAGTCCTGTCAGCTTGGGTGTGCAGTCCTTTTTGTGGGCCAGGAATGCGCTGAATGGACACGTGTCACCCCGTGAACGCTGCGCTTCATTGCTCTCCTGCTGAGTGGCCGGCCACCTAAGGGTGTGCGTGTGGCCCTGTGTGCAGACACCCTCGGGCCCTCTCCGCACTACGGGAGGCACATTTCACTGGCTCTCACCCTGGCACCAGAAGGGGATCAGAGACACCACAGCAGACGCGTGGGCATGCACGTGATGGGATGAACATCTGATCTAGCGTCTAGACACGGAGCACATGGCAAAGGCATGGAGGAGAGGGACACGTGACAAGGAAGCACCACAAACAGGGACATGTGTTTGGGTGTCGAGATACCTACCATCAGAATACTCCAAATTCAAAGACTGCTTGTATCAGAACAAAGAAACAACAAATTTAACTGAAGGTGGTCATTAAAGGAGAGGAAACCAGATAGGACCGAGAGGGCAGCCCTCCACCGAGAAGAAGGTACCTACGCTTTCCCTGAGGAAGCAGGCTACGCGGAACCTGCGGGCTGGGGGAAGGAGCGCTTCATTGGGACTCCTCGGGATTGATCTGGCTCTCGGTAGATCTAGTTCACCGCTCCATACGTGCCAATTTATATGTATGTGTGTTTTAAATCTGCAGGCCCCACTATTTGCAGCCCTTTAGCTGGTGCATGCTACTCAATGCCACGCTTCTATAAAACAATGTCAGCTAACCAAGCTCCTCTGTACAGACGGCGGCTGTTTTCAAACATAAAACCACCAAAGAGGCCAAATCAAATAAAAGCGGGGCGAGGAAGGCACCTGGCCCCGGGTTGCTTCTCCGAGAGCCCAGACCCGAGAGCACAGGAATGCGCTCACTGCCAGGGGTGAACTCGGGAAGGGGGCTCTTTAGGCTCTGCCCGCAGGCCAGCGAGGCTCCTATCAGCCAGGGCCAGCCCAGGATGTGGGCTCTCAAATGTGAAGGGCGAGTGCCCAGGTTAGGGTCGTGGTTCCAGTCCTGCCAGGGATATATACACTGTGTATCATTTGTAAGGGCAGGGAGGAAAGAATGAGAAAGTGGGGAGAGGACACAGCATGAAATTAGCAAGAAAAATCTGAAGCATGGGGTTCATTAGTCATTGATGCCAGTGGGAGAAGTAGATGGGAAAGAAGTCAAAATAAACCACCACACTAAGATAGCAGAGGGCAGAAGGCTTTGATTCCCAAAGGCCTCGCAGTGGTCATATACCTGCACGGTTTGCACCATAAAGTCTGTCGGTCAAGCCCGAACAGTGCCCGACACTTCTTTGGAGTATTTGCATCTGTTAGCATAAGGTAAACACAAAAACACAACACAATGGCGGGGCGTGCTCAGTTGGACGGCGGCGTCTTAGCTACAGAGCGCTTGTCTTCTACCTCACCTTGGCTCTATCAGGGACGCGTCCCTCACCAAGGGCATGAAAGGAAAGGACTTCTATGACTCAAACGAAAACAAAATCAAACAAAATGATAAAACACACACACACAAAAACAACAACCAGAAACCAAAAAACAACAGCGGAAAAATAAATAAAAAGAGAGAGAAGAGGAAGGGAGAAAGTGACGTCATTTGCTTCTACCTAGGCCAGGACAAGTATCCCGGGCTGTCTGTCACAAGGAAGGGCTTGGCAGGCAACATTCCCTGGGAGAGGGCGCGCCCGGGGCTGGAGGCGCTGGCCCGAGGAGGCAGACGTGATGCTGTTTTACAGTGGCATTTGGCTAGCAGCAGCAGGAAACAAGCACAATGCTCGCCAAGCCCACACAGTGGCAGCGCCCCGCTCCCTTGTGTCTCCTAGATCCACACACAGAGCTACGAAGCAACAGGCCGGAGAGGGGGAGGGGTGGAAGAGACCAGCTGCAAACCAGCACAGCGAATCTGGGAGACTATACACACCTGCAAGGGCCGCACCAGTTATTCTGTTGATCAAGGCCAAAGCGCGCTCGGCATTTCTTAGGAGCGCTCAGGTCTGAATGAGTTCAAGAAAGGAGCAAGCAGAGGAGGAGGAGGAAGAGGAGGAGGAGGAGGAGGAGGAGGAGGAGGAGGAGGGAGAAAGGGAGAGAGAGAGAGAGAGAGGAAAAAAAAAGAGAGGGGAGGGAGGGGGAGAGAGAGATACAAATAAGAAAAAAATAAAAATAAAAAAGGGAATAAATCAATGACCTGGTTACTAAAGGCAAAATACTGACTTTCGTTTTTTAACTTTCTTTAATTAAAAAATGGTAAAAATCACAATCTTATTCAACTTGTGAAATTAGCTGTTGCAAATAAAGCTGCAGTATCCCTTCTTTAAGGACTGTGTATTAGATTTGGTTCGAGCTGACAAAGGGAAGTTAGATGCCGAAGAACTCTTGCCAATTATTTTTCCTCTGTTTTAGTTCCCCCCACCACTTTTGCCTCTCAATATTCTTTTTCTTAAAGAAGAAAATAAAGCAAAGGAGGGAATTAAGTTTGTAACATGCTTTTTTCTTCTCAGAGTACAACAGTTTAAAAAAAAAAAAAAAGAAAATAACTACAAATAAAAAGAATAGAACAAAACAAAATGAAACAGAAAGAAATAAAGAAAGAAAGGGTTGTGGTATTGGGATATTGCAGCTTTTGGAATGTTTATCTTTCTGTAAAAATCTATTTCCATTAATACTAGGAGAGGGACGGTGGAGGCAAGCAGGCTGTGTGAATGGGCGGGGAGGGGTTAGTCGGAAGCTCTCAGCAGCACTGAAGCAGGCATGGTCAGTAAGATGCAAGTGGGTTTGCAGTTTAGAAGCAGAAAAGCAAAAGGATGAAAAAAAACTAAAGTTAAAAAAAAAGCAAAGGAAAAAATAATCATACTGCAGACGCATGCTTGCATGAGAAACTTAGCGGGGGCAATGAGAAAATGCCATTAGATTAAGGAGGTTTATGACTGAATTCCTTCCATTTTTTTTTCCTTTACCAGTCTCTTTTAAAGAAATACTGCATATTCAATTTGCACAGTTAGTTCAGCTCTAAATCACTGTCATCGCTGCTTAAACAACTGTTATGGGAAAAATAAATAAATAAACAAAACAGAAGTTAAATTAAATTCAAAAAGCAACAAAAGCAACTGAAAAAAAAATCTACTGAAACATGAAACCGTGTAGATGGTCATTTTAAAGAAATGTGTTTAATGTTAATAAAACTATAATGGCAAGAAAAATTAAAAAACAGTTTATCAACTATTTTAATGACTCAAAATGACATTAGCACCTGTAATCGGAGGAAGTGAAAGGCAAGGATTTAGGAAACATTCGCTGTGTTCTGAAAAAAAAGAACAAATTATACAAAGCCTTCAAAATTTTTGTTTGTTTGTAAAAGCCTGGTCTTCTCCAAGGGACCTCTCAGATTGCCTATGCAGTATTTCTAATTTCTTCTAGAAAATGACAAACCTCCTTAATTTAAAATGGGTGCAATTTACCACTGTAAAGGCATGCATCAGACATTCAGGAACAGCCCAGTTAACGCCCAGCACTCACACCCCCGCCTACTCCCCTAGGCCCTGTCCCTTCTCTGACACACACAGTATAAGCAGACTGTCTGCAGCCCAGCAGAGGCATGCCTACTGCTCGCTTTCCAGTTACAGGCTTTGCAGTTATTTAAAAACACATTCCACTAGAATTACAATGTGCTTTTCATGCAACAATGGATGTTACTAGCTTTAAAAGGGCAGTCGTGAAGCAATTAATTAAAGTGCATAAACAAAAGCCTGGCTAGGATGGGAGCCCCCACAGTGTCCTGGCCTTGAATCTTTCCTGCCTCCCCCAGAAGGAAGCCTGACATAGGAGCACCGCCCGCCACCCCCACTGCTGTTTCTGTCACCCGAGCACTGTGACTCACCATTGGTCTCGCCTGGCTGCTTGTCCCTTTTCCTCTTCTTCTTCTTCCCCTAAATGAGCAGATGAAGAGCAGGGAATTAGTTCAATTAACAGCCAGGAGGTGGGCATCTGAGCTCACCTGGAAGGAGAAGGCAGGGAGCAGGCTGCCCTGCCCCCTTCGCCCTCAGTGTCCTAGCTCAGTGTTCAGCTGCAGGGGCACCTTCCTGGGAGAAGAGGAAGGGTCTGTGGAAGAGGGCTTCTCACCTGCACCTGGGCGGGGTGGCCCAGGGCCAGGCTAGGAAGCACTGAGAGTGGACCTCTGAGGTGAAGGAACACTGTGATTGTTAGAGATCTCTGGGGAGCTACCCCACTTCTCCCACTCACATCTCACACAAAAAGGTAAAGTGTCCCTATTTGGCATTAAGGAAGTGCCAGCTGCAGTAGTGGCTTCTCAGAGCAGCAGCTCTTGGTCTTAAAAGTTGGAGGAGGCAGCCAAATAGAACAAGAATGATGTGGGTTCCTTTCCAGACTGCTGCGGGAACACCCACTGGAGAAGGTACGTTTCCCCCAAGTCTGCTGACTTACACAGATGCTCCTCCACCAACCAAGGGGAGTATCCCAAGAAACCCACCAAGTGTGAGAAACACCACAACCTGAAATGCACGTTACCACACCTGACCTAGGAACACCGCACTCAGAACGCACTCACTGACATACATGGGGTCGCAATCGCTCACACAAAGCCTATTTTATAACATCATGTACACAAAGCCCCTGTACTATAAAACATGCATTTTATAGTACAGCATTGAAAAACCTTGAGTCAAACCATGCCGGGTCAGGGGCTGTCTGCACAGCGGCTAGGAGAGCCTGCCACATATGGTGCCAGGTGTGCGACTGTGTGCTCTGGAAACTGACCCATTTCTTCCTCCCAAGCCCCTCTACAGCAGAGCAGCCTCCACCACAGGCTCTACCACCTACTATTTACCACCCGGTCCTGCAGGAAGCTGTTTGCATGGGCAAAGGGGATGGATTACTCAGAACGTTCACCTTCTCGGGCCTGACCCTCCTGGATACCATAGCAGTGTGCTAGGGAGGATGAGGCCTCATGCTGCAGGGGCTCCATAGCAAGGCGGCCTCTTCCGGGTCTGAAGTGCCTGGCCCTCACAGTATAGTGAGGTGAACACCAAAGGAAAAAGGCAGTGATGAACAGAAACCCGGAGAACAGGCTGGACTCGGAAGGAGCCTCAGAGGAGATCCCGGAGCTTGGGCTGCATGGCTAGCTGTGAGCTCCTACATCAGCAGGGCGGCACCAGAGTGAGCTGCGGCTGCTGGGTGGTGCCTACGCTTGGGCGCACTGTGCGCCTTGGTGTGCAATCAAAACACAAACACCCAGAGCCAAGAGCCTCCCAGTTCTCTTGATCCAGGGACTCGAAGTAAAACTCAACCAAAATTCAGACCTCAACTTCTATAGTATCTCATCCATCCATGCCCAGGGCCTTGGGAGAGCTGCTGTTCAGGAGACAAAGGGATGCAGTTGGCCAAGGACAGTGTTGTGTGGACAGAACGAACCCTGAGGACAGGGTCTGGGTACCAACGGGAAGAGGACCGCCGGTGGAGGAGCACTGACAACACTACTTAGACTCCATGGAGGTAGCCTTATTGTTGTTTTAAACTTCAGGCCTACCTCACAGCAGTGAGCAAAAGACCCCAGTGAGCAAACGGTGTAGGACTGATTTCCTTAGACTAGTGTTGCAGAGTCCCAAAGGTGATAACGCTGTGACACCATGGGCAGCTAATATGATGCTACTCAGCACGTTTCTCTTGGGCGTTGCAGAATGTACCATGTCTGATAGGTCAGGTATGACCATTTGATGCAATCCTACTGTCCTTAGGTGGTAACATAAAGACTTCTGTCACTCTGGCTAGAAGAGCAGGAGCACAGAAGAGGTACAAGCTTAGCTTGGAAACACCTTCCAGGCCACTCTTGGGTTCTACAGTGCCCAAAGAAATGTGCATGTTCAAAAAGAAGGGGGTGGTGAATGAAAGCAAGAGACAGGAAAAGGAATACTGTGGGACTGTCCTGCTTCAAGTTTGTAGTATATGGTTAGATTTTTGGACTTATGTGTAAACATAAGTATATAAATCTTTATGCCTATTTTAAAAATATATTCTAATTTTTAAATGTTTTTATCATATTCTGTAGGGACTTAAAGTTCAACATATCAATACTTGATGAAAAATACCTGTTCCATGTTATGCCTAAGATGTTTGATATTCAGACAGTTAGTGAGGTTAAGCTTAACAGCCTAAGTTGCATGGTAATAACAATAAGCTTGTCTTCTGGATGGTTAACGACCTAAGTTTGCAGACCAAAATTAGAGAAAAAGGAGGGCCGCAAGGAATGCCAACACTTTGGCCCTCGCTTTCCAAGGTCAATTAAGACTCAGGACATAGGAGAACTTGTACTATAAAGTCATGCACCTCGGTAGTGTCCCAAATTTTCTGATCCAGGAGATTATGGAGCCAAAGAGGAAAGTGATCGATGATGTAGAGTGTGCCTAAGGAGAGTCACACGGAGAGAATACATTCTCTCAGGCTTTCACAAAGAGCACATTGGCCAAGCAATGGCCGTGACTCATCCACATGGCTGACATTGACAAAGGTTCTACAATCTGAGGTACAGAATCTCAGGATAAATCCTGAGGGGCTTCCACTGACCTTATCACACCCAAAAGCTATAGCTTTTGTTGCATAGGTCTTGCTTTATCTTGGTCTTAACCAAGCAGCAGAAAAGTACAAAAACGAAGTATAAGAAGTAAAGCCATGGTGTTATGTTGAGCTGTAGGGGACTCTTGTCAACAATTTCTGACACTGCCAGTCAAGCGGGAGACCCAATACTATTATGGACCACTGGACTCTTTTAGAATATTTTTCTGAGTTAACATTCCTATAATATTCAAATGATAGAACTAAACAAAAAAGAGGATACAGATGAATGTCCATTTTGTATCTGTGTATTCAAAATGGTTAGGATAGATATATAGTTACATTCTCTTAATGAATAGAGGGATTTGTTCTAATGGTGTTTGTAAATAGGATATCATATCTGAATCTGGTACAGCAATTAACCACTAGGAAGAATGTATGCAATGTGTTAATTCTTGAAACTGTCCTATCAATTTGATTTGAAACTGTCTCATTGCTATTTGATTCTCAATAAAATTATGGAAAAAAAAAAAAAGAAATTTGCAAAAACCCTGAGGTCAAATCAGTTAAAAAGAAGTACTAGCCACGTGGGGTGGCACATGCCTGTCCTTACAGCACTCAGGGGAGGCTGAGGCAGGAGGACTGTGACTCTGGGCCCTGCCCGGGCAACCTAGCAACTTAGCGAGACCTTGTCTCGAAATTTTTAAAAAGGCTTGAAAGAAATACTACCAAGTTTCTATGACAATCAAACCCACAAAATCTTCAATTCTGCCACTCTTCAGTGGAACACAAATGAAATCAGTGAGTGTATATTCATACTCGAGTTGTGGGCTCTCAGAGCAAAAACCTAACAGCATTCTTTGAAGACGTAAAGTTTCTGTAGTGCTAGCAGCGGCTCTACTCCACACCCTCTCCTGAATCATCTTGGGAGGCCTGCTCTGCCATCCAATCACCTTCTGAGCATAGAACAGCGCAGGGGCAGGTGAGGCGCCTTGCTGACCTTCTGAAACCAGGCAAAAATATCCCAGAAAAACCTCGCAACAGTGTCACAGGGACTCCCAGGCAAGTCTGACATGCATTCCTTTGACGCTGCCACCAAGTTCGCCTTGTCTCCTTGTAGAGATTTCACTCTGCACAATGCCAGGGGATACAGGGCCGTGTGCACCCCATTGTAAACGGCACACCCCAGGGCCGACAAGCTCACACCCTGTGCAATGGTACATGAAGGTCCTAGCGTACCCAACTGTCCCTTGGATCTGGTGGCTATGTGACACCATTCTAGATCACCCAAGAGCTGGGCAGGCAGAGCCGAAGATGAACACTAAGCACGTGACCCTGAGCCACGAGAGCCGCTGTCCTGAAGAGCTGTGACTGTGTGTGTGTAGGCTGAGGAGGAGCTGCCGCTGTAAAGCTCTGCCTCGGGGTCAGGTGGGAGGGCAGAAGCTTTCTCATCCTCTTCCTTTCAGCTCTAGAAGAAAGGCTCCCCCACTGCTCTCATGCCGAGGACCAAGGGAAAGGTCCCAAGCAGTCACCCAGTGACGCCTCTCCGTTGGCAGCGAGGGCTCTCAGCAGAGTGACAGAGCCAGCAGCGTGGGACTAGTGCAGCTTCCTGTTTCGGTTGGGGGCAGGGTACACACTATCACTGGCAGCTAGGGCAGTGGGACCCCGAGGGAGAGGGGCGGCATGTGGCAGAGAAGTCCCGCAGGCTGTGCTCTCTCTTCTCGCTTGTCTACACAGTGAGAAGCAAAAGAACTAGCAGATGTGTGGAAGGGAGAGGATAAAGAGGGGAAACCCCTCAGAGCAAGAAGAGGCAACCCTCACTGGGGCCGTGTGGTCATGCAGATGCTGGGGCTGGTTGGATGGCAGGGCCTGACAGCAGAAGTGCTCACCCTAATTCTGAGCCCACACAACAAACATCCCAGGCATCGAGGGTTCACCACTGGTAAAGCTTAATGACCTCAATCTGCCCTGCAGTTTCTGCACCATGGATGCTCCCAACAAGAGAGCGGAACCCAAGTGCTGATGGGATTCAGAGCTCTCTGTGGCACCAGGACCCAGAAGGAGAGGCAGGAGGCCCATGATGGAGTGACATCTGGTTCTCCACAGGACAAGTGCAAAATCACGACATGAATGCAAAGTACATTGAAAAGTTAGAGCCATTCCATTCATCTACACCAGTGAAGCCAGCTGTTCATTATCAATGAAAGCTGTTAAAGGTCCGCCATCACCGATCTAGGGCATCTAAGAGACAGCCCAGAATTTGAACTACCAGACAAAGGTCAAGACCAGAATCAGTGCCACTAGAGGAGAATAAGTGTATAGGACAGTGGCGGCAAACCTATGGTACATGTGCCACTACATGCTTGTATCACTGCTTGTACCACTGACAGTTCTAACGGGTGCACCATCGCTGGTCTAGGAAGAGGGCAACTGTGGATGTTGGTGCAATTAGTAAAAGCTAGTATTTCATGATGGTGCTTCCTAAAAGCCAAGAGGGAAAAATCATGCAAATCCTGTAGGTAACACAAAGCCTAGAAATATAGGCATCACACAGCACACCCTTCAGGAACCCCTGGAGCAGAGTCCTTTCATCCATCTTGGCAAGAATGACTTCCACAGGCTATTTTCAGGGAAATTCCCGTCATGCCCCTTTAAAGATAAAACAGGTACCAACCAACTTCAACCACACCAAGGAGGCAACTGTCCTGATTTTTCCTTCCTAAGGGTGCAGGTCCTACTGAAGACCTGAAGAGCTCAGCTCTCTCCCTCCACCTCTACCCATAGTCTGTGTAAAGCCACATATACTGCTGACTGCTGCAGCTGAAGTACGTGCCTGATGTGGAACCAAAGCCCCTCAACGTGTACTCTAGGGGACTAAGCAGCGGGCTAGGATGGAGGTGTGCAGAGCCCTCACGCATCTCACGGCTCCTGAGCTGGGACACTGGACTACCTCCCCAGTCCACACAAGCCTGACTGCAGACTGTCAGAGCCATACTGGAAGCCAGCATGAGCCTGCCCAGGTCAGCCATATGGCCAGAAGCTAATGGTCGCAGCAGTGAGCAGAATACGGCCCAGGAGCCTGATTCCAGCTGGCAGTCACCATTCCCTCTATGTGCACAGACACACCACCCTCCACCGTTTGACAGACAGAAGTCTATCTAGTGGAAAGCAGTTCACCTACATAGTTATCCCGAGCAGACCAGCCGGGGTAGAGCTGCATGTGAAGCTGTCGTTCCTTCCGGGCCAGCTCGTAGTACTTCGCTTGCTCTTCTCTGGACAGTGCATGCCACTGGAGGACACATGGGGCAGGGGACAGACATGCAAAATATCACGAACTGCCCCCTGCCAACCAGAGGGGAATGGAGCCATCTACAAATATAACGGTGACAATGGGGGTGCTTGGGCAAAACAGTTTGCCAGCTCCAGAGGTGTGGCTGTATTGAATGTCGTTCCAGCATGGAAGGGAATGACTGTCAAGGTTTCAAAAGTGGCTGAGAGAAAAGGACTCTCTGGGAGACGGGGACAGGGACATGTGACCACCCACCCAAACCAGCCTTCCTGTGGAGGGGCTGCCTACCCTGCGCCCCAGGATCTGGTTGATGGCCGCGCTTTCTTTCAATGTGCACTCAGCCACGACCTTCGCCCTCATCTCCTTCATATACAACATGAACGCATTAAGGGGCTTCTTTATGTGGGGCTTCTTCTTTTCTTCCTCCTTTTTGGAGTCCTGATGCTTTCTGGACAGACATAAACAGGCAGACACAGACAGCCTGATAAACAACCATGTAGCCCAACTCCCTGCGAGGCACAGACCCACACTTGGGTCTCTTTCACATTTAAGCCTAGCAGTTTTTAACAAAAAGTGTGCTTCCACTTTCGGTCTCCTCCACCCCAGAAAGAGGGAACAACGAAAATAGCTTGAAGGAGGGAGTGGGGCAAGTGAGAGGCTCTGTAACCACTTCCTCCAGTTTCACTAATAGACAGTTTTCCCAGCCAGAGGGGAAGGCACTGAGGCCTCTACCCGCCAGGTGCCTGACTTCGGGGTTAGAGACGGGCGAGTTCTTATGAATCCCAGTCCACAGGAACAGTACCCTTCCCCGGGGCTCCAGGGGCTCCGTCAGGAAGCCCAGCACCTTCACTCCGACTCCATCTAGAGTGGTGCCCGCAGCTGCGCGGGATCAGCCGCGGTCCGGCAGGTACTGCGCAGCCCCCACATTGGCCTTGCTGCGCACTAGGGCTCCTGGGTGGCACTTACGAGCTGTGGAGCGAGCCGACGTCACTCTGGGAGGATTCCTGTTTGACTGTTGGGGTGACTATGGCCGGGTGGGGGATGCCGGTCGTGTGGAGGGTGTGATGTGGTGGGACCATGTGGGGAGGGAACCTAGAAGACAGGAAGCTGTGTAAATTGTCAGAATCAAAATGCATGAATGAGGAGAGATGTGTACACACAAATAACAAGAGAAAAAAACTAAGCACGTAACATTCACATGAAAGCAACACAAGGCCTATGAAACCTGTCAGCATTAATTAGTGATAAATTAAACATAATGATTCTCATAACGTTATTAAAGCCAACCTTCCCCTATGTTATTGCTCCTGACACGAGACATTATGATTTTTAAACATCTTGGGCAAAAGACAAAGTCAAGTGGTGTACTTGGGCGGAACGGCGGGCTTGACGGCCTGCTAGAAATCGCAGGTCCACTTGTGTTTGGAGGCATTATTATTATTATTATTATTAGTGGCATCTAAGAAGACAATTTCCGAAGGCCTAATCAGCTCAAGAATGAAAGGTGAAATCTTTTGTTGTATATTGACAGCTAAATAAAATATTAACGCGGTTGAAATATACATACATTTTTGACAATGCTGCGCCTGCCTCATTAGGCCTCATTGTGTTGATGGAGGGCAATAAAATTTTTATTTTTCTTTTGTCGCTGGGACCATCATTTGACAGGGAGGGGAGAGAATGAGGAAGAAAGATACGGTAAAATTCAAATCGTCCCTGCTTGGTCTCCTCGTAAGTCACAGATGTTTTAAATAAGCTGGTGTCATTTCATAGCAAGTTGCAATAAAAGCACGTACTCAAGTGGAGCTTTCAATTCCTGATTCTTAAGTCTTATCTTCTGCAGAATTTAGGTCTTCCCAGTCACTCTTACTTAACAGGCTGTCTGCCTTGCACATGAGTGTCAAAAATTATAAACAAAGAACATGGTTTGTGTTTTCTCCTCTAACACCATGCACTTCTGGAAAAGTTCTCTAAAATACACAACAGTCCCTAACGTGACCTTTCCCAGCCAGGCAAATTCATGCGCAATGAAGAGCATGGCCCATCTGCACACTGACAACTGGAGTGGGCAAAGGGCGTTTATGGTTTCTGATCCTGCTTCGGGTCCCACGATCTGTCCTGGGAAGGAGGCGCCCTTCTTTGGAGAAATTGTAATAGTGCACATTGTAGAAAGAAGGAGGTAAGGGGCAGAAAGGGCAGAATCCCAAGCGACACAGAAGTGCAACTCACGCTCTGCTCCAGCAAGGCTGCGTGAGCGAGCAGATGGGCTGTCCCAACGAACGGGAGCCCAGGTCGCGGCCACTGGCGCTGCCTAACAAACCTGAGCCAGGATGGCCCCACACCACCGGAGGAGAGGGGTTTCCTTCTCAGAGAGCCCATTTCAGTGGGCATCAGAGGTCCTAATGAGACTTATCAGGGCAGTTATTCCAACAGAATCTGCTACTTATGTCTAAGGTTCTTTCCATAAGTAAAATGGACATAGATTCCATTTGGCCAAAATAATGTATAAATGTTAATTTGAAAAATGATTGGAACATCAAAGAACACAGAGAATCTACATAGATCATCATAGAGAAAAATGTCAGTGAACGATGTTGATTTCTTTAGAGGGGTCTTCTAAGCACCTGATTCAAAAATACCACTCTAAGATGGCCCTTTCCTACAGCTGCTCTGCCAGTGGGAGCCAGTGCTGGGGCTTGGAAGCGACGACACGGCTTCTTCACAGGAAACACAAGTCCTTTCAGAGTGTGCGTGTGTGTAGGGAGGGGAGGGCCGGGAGGGGAAGAACAGGAAAGACAGGAGAGAGGCAAAGAGAAGGAAGTGCAAGGAGTGGGGCTGGGCACAGGATGAGGGGGATAACCACCTCCACCCCTCCCCCTCACAAAATAAGAAACCAGTGGGCAGAGGGAAGTACTTGGGCTCCAAGTTACACCCTAACCCTTCCCCACTGTCTGAAGGCTAGAGGAACTATAAGCTATAAACATGTGTTCGGCAGTGCTCGAGTGAAGGTGCGGGTGGCGTGGCAGCCTGTGCTGTAGGTTAAAGGCTTGACATTCCTTAAATACATGTCCCCTTCCTGCAGAATGAGAATGTGCGTACAGACATGATGGAGAGAGAAAGCAAAACGCTGCGTGTGCACATACACAGGCGAACACCAAATTCCAGGAAGATAGCGCAGTTTGGGTATGTTCTGAGGCAGGGACAGATTTCTGGGGCGGCCGTGAAGAACAGGCACTTGTGAGTTCCCCTGTGCTACACACACTCATACGTCTGAAGAGCGTGCGGCAGAGACTGCAGAAATGTGCATGCGGCCTGTCCGCATACCTCCGCTCGAGAAATTCCTTCCTGCAAGCAGTGCTCTCACGAAATGCAATAAACACCCTAAAAATTCTAGGCAGCTCATTATATACCCCCGTCTGCTTTCATGGCTCCGAGCCAGAATATAATGATGAATCTTAACTTGTTAAGGACAACTAATTTTTGTTTCTGGCTGTCTCAGGGGCCTCTCTCTTTCTCACTCGCACCTTCCTTCGCTGTTGACGCGTTCCTGTTAACTGGATGTCATCCGCCGGCCTTGATTTCATGCACAAGCAGTGGGATGCATTTTGCCGTGCAACAATCCTGCTTTGAGTTGCATTGGGTTTGTCATTATTCTCTCATTTCCCCCCTTGCACTTGTAACATTTCATCTCTTCCTGCCTTATTTTTTGTGAGCCACGGTGCACCCACATTATGGTTTATACATGATCTCACTCCCTTTGAAGCCGGCAGATTTCAGAGCCCGCTCTCGTCAGGAGAAGAGCCTTGCACCAATTTAGCAGGCTGAGGGCCCGGAGCTCCAACATCTCAATCTAAAGGGGGTCACAGGGTGGCACAAGTGAGTGTCAGCAAGAGCTGTTTAATTGCCAATCTAGGCTTCTCCATGGTGTTTAAAGTATAATGACCCATCACTTAATTCTGAGAAGTCCTGGCCCCGCTGCTGAATAGAATGAATATCAAAGGGTGTTCCGGAACAGGGCAAGCTGCCTACATTTGCTATAACTGCCATAAGTATAATAGACCTATACTTCTGTCGCCCTATTACCACAATAATGTATTTAATTTGCTGTATACGCTTTTTAACTAGCTACCTTTCATACAGCCTACCTGGGGAATCGGCCGCCTCCCCCACCCCCACACACCTTGAGCCCCTAACCTTTCTTCCCTCTGTTGTCATCCTTTCCTTGGAGTCCCCTGCCCACCTATAAATCATCGACTAGCCTCCTAATGATAATTCAATCGATAAGCTTAACCCCAATCCCTATCCTACCATTATGTCACCAGTTCCGACCACTGGATGTGCCTGAGGTGCTCAGGTGTGGTATAGAGGGCCGGGACTGGGCAGGGCGCGCTGCGGGTCAGCAGCAGCGTCCTCTGGGGAGGTCTCCTGATGGCGCCCATGCTCTGCAGGCTGCCATGACATTATTTAATGAGCGCAATCTTCCTCCTCCCCCTGGATGGGGGAGTACAAAAAGTATTTTCCCACTTCGCTAATGCTGGTGTGGGTTTTGAAATTGAGATGTTGCAGCCCACAAGGGAAATGGCTCTTTATGACTCTATGATATCCACGGCGTAATTACAAGTGCCAGCTATGCCAGGGTGTGTCTCCTCGGTGGACGCAATGCGTGCTTTTCCCTCTGCCAAAACCGCTGTCCCGGAAGTGGCAAGCAGCACAGTGGCCTGCATTGCCAGCCCTCTCCCTGGTCTTGGCTCCCCACGTCGGCCACAGAGAATGAGGAAAAGGCCGGGGACAGCATCCTCACTGTGTAGTGCATGCTAATTTAATTAGGTGCCATCATCAAAATGGATTGGTTGTTTCAGACCATCAGGAAAGTCTAAACCTCCACCGATTTAATTAACTTGACTGAAAATCAGATGAACAGAAAATAAAACTATCATTAGGAGCAATTAGTGACTACTTAAACATACTGCTGCCAACCAGTTTGTAAATAAACTAGCAGTGACTGAAAAATTAGCCAGAATTAATTAGAGGGAACAAAACAGGGACATGGGAGCGTGTGCATGTTGTATAGATGTACCTGAATATAAACATACACGAATGACATGCACACAGAGACTTTTTGTTAAACTTTTGAGGATTTAGAGCTGCACGGGCCAATATGGCAGCCACCAAGTACATGTGGCAACTGAACTGTGTTACAATTGTAAGATACACATCAGACTAAGGAAACTAAGCGCTAAGAAGAGTAAAATTCCATTAATAGTTGTTGCACAGAGATACCATGTTGAAATGATAATATTTTGGCCATACTGTACTGGAGTGAGTAAAACATATCATTGAAAACAATTTCATCTTTTTCTTTTTGACCTTTCAAAAGAGCACTATTAGAAAACTTCCAAGTCCCCATGTGCCTCGCATTAAGGCTCTCCTGCACTGTGCTCCGCATGGGGAGAGCAGAGTGTCTGGCTTTCTGGCTGACCTCGATCAGAATTTGAATTTTGCAAGGAAGAACAATCTTTCCTTAAACTATTTGTGTCCTAACACCTTCTCTGTTCTTATCCGACATGAGGCAACAGGGAAATGATGCCTTACAAAGCTCCATGTGTCTTAACTGCTTTCTTGCACCTTCCTAATTTCTGAAAATATGCTGCTCCACTGATTGGCTCATAAAAATCCAACAGAGGAAGGCATCACTTAACTTGGAAGTTCAGGCAAGTGGTCAGTATTTTCTAGGAGCAAAGCCTAACGCCCTTCAGCTTTGACCTGTTAAAGCCTCGTGGAGCCACAGTCCCAGGGTGGCCTGATGCCCAGCTAGAGGACTTTCTGGGAGGCTGAAAGCCCTGGTTCTTGGACTCACCTGGACATGGAAGCGTTGACGGTCAGTGCTGTGGGGTACGGGTGTCTGAATCCTCCTGTTGTGATTGGGTACACTGGTTGACCTTGCCTACAAAGAAGGGGTCTAAAGTGAGAGACTGAAACAAGGCTTGGGGTGGGGACAAGGAAAGGAAGAACAGGGAAAAGTTCTCTCTGCATAGTAAGCTTTATTCTCATTTGATCAGAACAAAAATCTTGGGGATTGTACAGGAAGGATCAAAGGAAAGAAACACAGAACAATTTGAATGCCATAAATCTGATAGGAATGGCTAATTAAATTTTATAACCTCTGCTTATGTCAATAGAGACCCTCTCCCCAAGCTGAAACTAGGTGTTTTGTTGTAATAATTAAAGGCGAAGTCTCGCTTGCTTTAATGGAGCCATCACACTAATTGAGGGCTACACATCCAAAGGAAAACAATAATGAATGTAAATTTATACCAAAATAAAGTACAGTGAATCAAAGGACTTCAGTTGCGCTTTGGGCCTCTTTCGGTATTTAGATCTCGGTGAGAAAACATTAAATTAACAGAGCTTAATTTGTAGCCTTTTGTCAAATTAACAAGTGTTGACAAGAGTTACCGGGGGGAGAGTCCCCAAGAAGAATTGTGGGTAACCAATAGACAATCACACCTCATTACAATAATTAAAAAATACAGCAACATGCAAAATAGCATCCTCATGAAAGACACACAACTTTTCCTGACAGAGGGTTGTCTGAGTTGGCTATTCCTTTTTATCTAGGCTTCAGGATCTCACAGTTAGCCAAATGGGGCAAAGGATAACTGACATCTGTCAAGGGTTAGCCCCATCTACTAAGGAAGAAATGAGTCGCAAGCTCATGTTCATGTCAGTCCTACCAAGCAAGCAAAAACAAAACCCAAGGAGAAGCTGCGCCTGACCAGGACTGGTGCCCAGTATGGGCACTACATACACCAATCTGTTTTTTCTTTAAAAAAGAACAGAAGCTTCTTACCTATAAAAATAAGCAGAAAATTGGAGGTAGACCACTCTCCAAAATTTTATCTTCCTTAAGGCTATAAAAGGCTGTCTTACCACCAAAGACTGGCATTTTACAGTTTTACTTGGACTTATTTATTTTAGCATGTAACACACTGTGCTGTTTTTTAGCCTAGAGATCATGACAAACATGGAGAAATATATACACTGAAACAATCACAAAACATATTACAGTCATGCTTGTGAACACATGCATATACGTATATGGACACACACTCCACATGCTACGCTTATGCGTTAAAGAGCTTTCTGCTTTCATGTTAAATCAAATTATATCTTCCAACTGTAGAAGGCAGTCAAATTATTGAGACAGGCAGAAAGGTCCTGAATGACACACCACAGCGAGGCTGCCAGCTGTCCCTCCCACATTTCATAGTTGGGTGACGCATTCAACATGCAAAGAATCTCAGAGAGGTGCTGAGATTTTCAACAGACAAAACTTCCCAGTGTCACCTTTGGCAGTAATGGTCAGGGTAGGACTGGGCTCAGAGAGAACAAGCCCACTCCTACCCTGGGATGTCATAAGGACATTGCTTCTAGCCCCACTCCCCTCCCCCCTCACACAGGCAGCACCTAAAAGGGAGGCCTCAGCCCACTGACACAATGCCAGGGTGGGCTGCCCCGAGCAGAAGAGCCATACCAGCCTCCCTATGGAGAAGCGATGCTCAGATGATCGTAAAGGCATTGTTGTCCATAGAGTCTTTGGGAACCATGGGCTCTACCACCCATAACTCATCAGAGGGGCCTAAGATGCATCCCCACTCCCACTTCACAAGCACCTCCCCCATCCCTGTCACTAGCTCTGTACATACACACACACACACACACACACACACACACACACACACGAGCAAAGACTAAATAATAAGCATGCCCACATAAGAAACAAAAAGGAAATTAAAAAATGGAACTCCTTACTGTGGTACTAACCATCCTAGCGGATGGGGGATTTGTCCTACGGTGCCAGGTGATAGTGGGTAATACGGAGATATGTCTGGAGGGTGTGGAGGCCGTGGGATTCCTGGAAGGACAAGCAGTATTTTAGGTACACAGAATGGAGAGAAGGAAGAGCCACAGCCGGGAGACAGAAGTAGGGAAGGATGAAGACAGGCATCTCTCCTGGAACCTTCCCAGGAGCTCATCCATGATTCTGGCCTTAGGAGGTATGCCTAGTTAATTTTCAATCCCATTTTTTTTTGCCTACAGCCTCAAGTGAAACAATTAGTTACCTCTCTAGAGGAACTAGCACTTTGGCTCAATGCAGGAAGGCTTGAAAATGCCACCTTGGGCATTCTGGCTTCGGGTACTTGACATGACTATTTGATGTTAAAGAAAAACCAAAAACTAAAGTTCCTGGCACCTAGTAGGTGAATAAGTCACACCTCCATTGGCACCTAGGCGGTAAGCAAGTAACATAAACTGCCCTCGAAACCTGCCCGTCACCCCTTCTAATTCCACCAACTCATCTCCATGACAGGGTCTCCTCTGCTCTCTCACACCTATTGAGCCACAGCTTAGTCACTCTGCTATCGTTCAAGAGGTACGTCCTCCAGAATGTTAACGTCTCCACCAGGAGGATGAGCTGCACAGCCACTACGTGCCATCTGGCGACCCATCCCTGGGACAGCTGCAACTGCAGACAGGGATACGCGGGAGCCTGAGGTGCTGGGCTCTGGAAGCCAAACCCCCAGGATGGCTCTGCCTGTGCGCATGGTCCTGCCTGCCAACCACAGGCCAGGAGCCTGCCCACCACACGCTTCCTATTCCTGAGGAGCACATCCTGCCACCAGAACTCACTCAGGACGCTGGCGTGCTAGGAGCAGTTCTCACCGAGAGAAGCGGACACGGACCCTGAGGGAATGGGCCATGTGCTCACGGATGAGAATTATTTCATTTTTTTAAAAATTCATCCTGGAAGCTTTTCATCTGTAAATTTAAGTCTCCCTGGGTGACATTTCCACACAGACATTGCTCTATTACAAAAACCAAGCAGATTAGCTGGGCCTGGACCCTACACCGAGCCATTTGCACTCTTGAGAGAGTGTTCGCAAGGAAAAGCAAACAGTCCACAGACGTTAATCATGTGCTTTATGATAACCATTTAAAAGCTATTCCCTGTACTGCCATTATTCAAATGAGACACTGATGCTGCCATTCACTGGAGAGCCGGGGTGGGGCTGCAGGGCCTGGCCACTTGCTCTACCGCACAGGCACCAGGCTGGGCCCACACAGGCCGTCTCTTCTAGGCAGCCCACCTCAGCCCCCTCCAGCCACCCCTGACAAGTGCCATGGAATGCATGGCATGCTGGATGGAGGAGCTCCCAGCCAGCGCCATGTCCAGCCCCCCAAAACCCATTGGCTCCGGCCATTCCCCACAGCACTCTGCTGTGGCAGCCTATGCTGGTCTTCGATCTGGCTGTAGGGAGGACGCCTGGTAACCCTGACTTCTCTTCGTCTCTGCTTTGGGGAAGAAGCTATCAGTGTACAAGCGGGATAGGGCAGGTCATGAGTGCAGAGAGCATGGTAGCTTCTGCCTGGGGTCTCACCAGTGGTTCTATGACAAAATGGTGCAACTATGTCAGACTCCAGTTTCCCATCTATAAAACGGGCTCGACAATCCTCCCTACTGGAGGGGAGAAGACTCCCAAAGAACTAGCAGATGCTTGTACCAGCAAATCCCTGCCAGGGTACCAGAGCTCAGAGAAGCCATGCAGTTAGATGTCTTGTCCTCCCAAGATGTGGAGAGGGGCTGTGCAGACGCTTCCAAGTCTGCTTGAGATTCTCAGAGATCTAGTCCCTCCTGAGGAAGGGACTCATGGCCAGCTTCTCCGGATGCCCCTTCTGAGAGGGTCTTCGCGCCTACGGATGGATTTCTTTCAAGGGGAAGAGGAAGCCGTACCCTCAGCAGGCTTTATGACCCCTCCACCACCATTCCGCCCGCTCTCCACCCACTAGACCTACCTGTTTTGGGGTCTACGTCTGCTGGTAAGTGTGGAGGGGGGTTTCCCGGGGTGAAGTGCTCATTGCTGTAGGTGATGAGCGGCGTGAGCGGGTGCACGTGGTGCGGGTGCTGCACCACAGGCACTTTGTTCGACTGTGGGAAGGAAAGAACACAGAGACGGGTCAGGCCAGTGGCCACGCCCTCCCCTGTGGCCTGCACCCACCCTGCTGCACCCAGCTCCGCAACCCATTTAAAAGAGGTGGTCTAAAATGGCGCCGCTTGTGCCATTCTCATTCTCACCTCCCCACTGGCCCAGCTTTTCAAATGCCTCCTCGTCCCCACCCTGTCATGGAGCCCAAGCATGTGCACTTTTCCCAGCAGCAGGTGAGTCGGAAGTGGGGACTTTAATCCCCCAGGCCTACTGCGCTCCTGCACCCAGGGGGCAAGCTCCTACTTTGGGCCCTGTGGTGGGACCTCTAGGAGGCAGACAGCATTCCCGGGGATCAGCCGGGAAAGACTTCATTTACAAGAAACCCGGCAGGCCCCAGATCCCACCAGCCAGCCCCTCTCCCCCTGCTAAGCCCTCCCTGCGCTGAGGAAAAGTGGGCAAGCTGCAGCCCTGCCCCGGCAGGGGAGGGAAAGCCCCACCTGCAGCTTTGGGGCCTAGGGTGGGAGTGTGAACTTTACCAGAAAGCTCTGAACTGCTTGGCAAGCACCTGCATATTTTATGCAGATTACAGCAGCCCTGATTCATTAGGAATTTCATTAGGAAGTCATCAGGGAGCACTAATAAATTAACTGGATGATGATGAATTGGGCTAATAAAAGGCACACATTTTAGAAGTGGGCAGTTCTAGCAAACAAACTACAAGCAGCTTCATGTTTCGGCAGGTGGATCAATAGAAACAAAGAGAGGGGGAAAAGCATTTTAAATATGTTTCTAGTTGCCACCTCTAGGCTTCTCCAATCACTCTCCTCCTCCCCTCCGCCGGCTCAGTGCACTGCCCTCCCTTTATGCTGCGCTATATAACTCAGCCCAGCAAGATCACAAAGAAAAAATTAAGCTGAAACAAGCGAACTACTGGGCCATTTACTGAGAGTAATCCAATTGCAAAAAACCCTATTCCCAGTAGAGGATTTTGACTAAAATCCTACAACAGGGACATTTAACCAGATTAGGTACCAGCAAAGATAAAGAGGCTAGTATTAGATGATGAATGGATTAGAGTCAAGTTTCATTTTAGAACGTGTCTTTATTTCCTTTTATTCCTTTTATTACTTTTAGGACGGCGCAACTTGCATTAACATCAAGGAAAAGGAATTGCATTAAAAGAAAAGAAGTCAGGTTCTAGTGCTGCCCACTAGCGCCTCTGAGTTCTGGGACCACTGAAGCAGTTAGCTCTCTCGTCATGTTTCTTGCCTTTTTTTTTTTTCTTTTAAGTGGGCAAGAAAGGCACACACTAATACAGGAAGAGCACTTTTTGCCACAGTTAATTGTGGGGAAGGCATTTTGTACAGGTGTTGCTAGCTTTTTACGGGTATGCTTACAAAAGAAAGTATGGTCTTCCTAATCAGCCTAGAAAGAGCTACAGAGAAGGAACACACCCACACGGCCTGGTGCACAAATTCCCATGCACAACAGTTCTCTTTCAGAGCAAAAGCGGAGCTCATGGCTCACAGAGGGCTGGTTTCCATTTTGCAATTAAAACAATTAAGTCTAAAAGTCACCAAAGCAGAGGAGACTTTGGAAATCAGAATCTCCACCTTGGACACTGGCTGGGCCATGTCCACCAGGCCAAAGGGCTGCCTGCTGTTCCCAGGCCGGTGCCAGCAGCTCACAGACATGGACCAAGGATTATTTAGAGGACAACTCTGTGTACTACTTGAGAAGCAATAAACAGCTTAGTTCCCACATTGGTGGGAAAAGAGAAAAAGAGGGAGGGGGGAGACAGACAGACAGACCGACAGACAGACAGAGATAGAGAGGAGGCAAAAAGAGACTAAAATGATTAGACCACCTTCCAGAAGTTTTTTACTTGGTTAGAAAGATGTATGCCCCTTAATATGAAAATAAAGCAGGCAAATGTCAGACAGTACACAGTGTAGAAGACTAGTGAGAACAGCAGGGAGAAACATACATAGCCCCACTACTGCCAAGGGGTCCAAGGACCAATCAGGTGGCACAGAAACAGGTGGCCAGAAGCAGTGGAGGGAAGCAAGTGTACAGCACCCAGCATGGAGACAGGCAGGGCTGGCAGTGGGCAGCAAAACCAGTGGCTACCGATCCTGGCTGTGTCAGGCATCTCTCTAGTTGCTGGCCACTAAGTTCAGCTCCAGAATCACAGGAAATCTCAACTGACTGAGGACCAGGCCCCGGGAATGCTAGGGAGCCGCAGAGCCGAGTGTCGTCTCTGGTCCTAGGCCAGAGACCCACATGGTCACAAGCTAGGAGATGCGAGTTCCAATCACGAGTCATGCCCTAGCTCTTAGACAGCCCACAGGAAGGACTTGGGCAGACCTAGCAAGTGGTAAGATTACTAATTATTCTCACTGTCACTGTTTGGGAGGAGCTACCTGGTAACATGGAGCAGGTGCATACAGAAGCACCAATCCTGAGCTACCTTTTAAATAGGGGCTAACAAGAAGTGTGGGGGAAGTCTCTCTCTCTCTCTCTCTCTCTCTCTCTCTCTCTCTCTCTCTCTCTCTCTCTCTCTCCTTGTACAGAAAAAGGTGCAGACAGCATTTGGACAGCAGTAAGGTGGATGTGGCATGTACAAATTAATTCTCTGCCTTCCTCTTAAGATATACAAATAAGGGTGCTTTTAAACAAATGTCAGAGCTTGGTGATAGCTGCCCATGCCAGTGTTACTTTTCACACCTGAGCCTTCCCAACTCGATTTTTTCCTGTCCAGTCAAAGATCTGCAGCATGGTGAAGACCATGGAAAGGGGCTAGAAGTTTTAAGGTCTGTCTGGTTTTAGGAGGGAAAAAATAAAAAAGGCAGTCCTACAAGGGCGCGGTGCTCATTTTTGACTGACTGGCTACCAGGTAGGTCTGTCCAAGTTTCCTGATTGCCAAGCAAGAAGAGAGAACTCACATCTGCCAAACGCAGGATCTGTCTGCTGCTCCACCTAACCTGAAGGTCTTCAGTCACAGAAGGATTTGGTTCTCACAAATACTGGCATGCCTCTTGCCTGAGACCCTCACAGGGTCCCGTCTTTCCATTCTGCCCATTACCGGGGGAGAACGTGCACATTCCTTGGCCCCACCACACCTAAGTTCATTAGGGAAGGGTTGTTATCTTCTAGGACTTTGTGTCTCCTGCAATGACGAGCCCATGAGAGTGGTGAGCACAATCTCAGAAAACGCATGAGGACCACCAGCCCGCAGCGGCAAGTATGCGAGAGCAGGCCAGGGCCACTCCTGTGAACCTGCTGCCAGGGAACACTGGGCTATCTACTCAGAATGGGAGCTCAGGGCCAGGGGGAGGGGCTTTCTTTCAAACCACCCGCCCTTGTATATCATTTCTGCTACATCAGTGCCTTAGAATAGGCTTACAGCACACAGGAACCAAGGATGAGGACTATGAATTCAAGGAAGTGTCTGTCTGTCTGTCTGTCTGTCTGTCTGTCTGTCTCTCTGCCTCCTTCCATCTATCTTCCTTGTTTCTGTCTCTCTAAACCCCGTGTCTACCTGGTAGAGTTGTTGTAAAAGCTGAATGAGATCTGATGCCACTACTCAGTACAGTGCCTGACATATGGCCACACACGCAACACCAAGGAACTTTGCAAACAAAATTCAATGCCTGTGAAAGATGACAAGGCAGCTGCCCTGCTTTCTCTTCCAATTCAATTCAAAGAGGAACAAGCATAGTCAGAGATGGTCATCCTTATTTCAAAAGTAAGAAAGCCACTATGGGCCAGGAGTGTGTGGCTGATCTGCGAACACCCTAGTTAGAAAGCTATTTAATAAATCTACTTCAATGCCTCCTGTGAGACAGGCCCTCATTTTACTGTGCCAAGGGCTAAGACTCCCACAGAGGCGCTGAGAATTTCCAGCAGATTCTCTGAGATGACCAAGTCCCTCAGAATCAGGCTGAGGAGATCCTGAGTTAGAGTTAGAACAAACATAAAACTCAAATCGCAAGATGATCCGTTTCCCCTCCCCCTTTTCTCTGTATAGCTCCCACTTCTTTATCAAGGTCCTTCAGTCTTATGTTCAAAACTGTCCCGGTGTGAAGAGAAACTAAAGCAAGTTGATGCTGGGGAGGGAGGGCTATGATAGGGGTGGTGGCTTAAGGTGTTTGCAATGTTTGTCCCCTTGCTCTTTTTCATAAACAGAGGCCAATGTTCAAGGCAAAAAGCTGTAACATACACCTGGCACTTTCAGGTAATTACCTGAATACATTTTCAAAATTCTTTGGAGCCACAAAATCAGTAACTAATGCTCAAGATCTTGGTAGTGACAGTCAAGGAACGCTGCACAGAGAGCTGAAGTGGCTGGTGCTTAACCCTTCGAGAATGAGTAAAACTGAATCTAGGAGGCACAAACAATAAATATTCATAAAGTATTCCAAATAACTTTAAAACTACGATGATGCCACAGTGCCCACACAGACGGATGCTGTCACCTGCTGTGAGTCACCTAGAGAGCCACAGCAAGGCCCCATATGGATGTATGGGGGGCGGTCAGGGGCTCACCGCCTGCCCCATCTACACCACTGTCACCCACAGTGCAGCCAGGGCCACGTCCTGTTTTTACCGCATCTCTGCGCTGTGCACAACATGTCTACGACACCCAAACAACAAACCTGGCAAGCAGCTGGCCTCTCTCGCTAGTTCCAAGTAACGAGAGATCACCCAAGTGACACACCTTGGGAAGGCGATGTTTCCAGGAATGGGAGACCCAGCTGCCTACCTATACCCCCTACTTTGGGGTCCATAAAGTAGGGTTGTGGGGCACGGTGTCTGCCATGCTGGTGGAGACAGAAGCTCAAGGTCAACCTGAGATGAATTCCCCAACCAGACAGGGGCTCCTGGAATCCGAATGGGCACCGAGTCCCCCAATCCCCACTGCCTGCCCTCCACGGTCCCCTGCCACCTCATCCCCAGATTTGAATTAGGGGCAGCATGTGGAGCTCTGAGCCAGGCACACCCTCACCTTAGTGCAGTGAATATTTTTAGCAGTGTTTTTACTGCATCTGGCTGGTTCGGGAAGGGGCGGGGAAGGGGCTAAGACATCTAATAGGATGCCTCTGCTTTCCAAATACACACACACAGTACGGGACCCAGCAGGACCCTGGGGCTGACAGCACTCTCTGGTCAGTTCTGAGCTGAGAAGAAACTAAAGGGCTGAAAGGATGAAGCAAACACTAAATAAAACAAACAAAAAAATCTATTTAAGAAGAAAGAAAAACGCAGTAGCAAGGTACAGCGCGCACGGGCGCCAGTCCCGGCGATGAGTGCCGCCACTGTGGGTACCTGAAATCGTAATAAAAGGAAAAAGGGTAAAACACACACAAAATTTTTAAAAGAAGCCAAAACCCTCCCCTGACTTCAGATGATCAGGAGCTTCTACTTTCTACCTGGAATAGCTACTGCTTCCCCAAACAGAGCCCTGCCTGTTTGTTCATTAAGCTCCATGGGTTTAGAGCACTGAATAGTTAAATTATAAAGAAAAGGTTCTTCAGCAGCCCTCCAAGCACACAAAGCCTTTCCACCCGGAGCATTCAGGGAGCTCCAGTGTGGGGGGCAGGAGAGGGGCACCCCTGTGGCTGACCTCTGGCCTCTGCGGAGCCCTGCGAGTATAGTGCTCCGCAGCCTGGCCAGGCTGCTCTCTGGCCGGGGCCCACACACCCATCCACACTGTGCCCTTAAATCGGGACTTGGCAAGTGGAAGATTGATTAAGTCACTTCTGGATCCCTCGGTCAGCCCCCCTCTAATCCTAACCCCTCAACTTTCTATAACTGGGGGAGACCCAAAGAGAATGAACGCTCGCCATTCACCTCCGCGACCTATTAATCAACAGACACTGAAAATAAATAGAACCATTGCTGGTGCTGCTCTCCCCAACAGCCTCCTCTCCAGCAGCCCCCGCCCCTCTGCTCTCTTTCTGCAGGAGAAAAATGGGGCCAGAAAGTGCCTTTAGGAGCCCAGCACAATAAAACAAAAGCCACACAGAGGAGGTTTGTCAGCCTTTCCCCCTCCCAGTGTGGAGATGGAAGGGCTTCAACGGTCTTACATTACCAGCCCTCCCAGACATTGCAATTGGCTCTGGGGAGGACACCACTCACTTCAGGTTTACATTAAAAGTGGGTTTATAGCTTCTCCATGCCTGTTTCCAGCTGCACTGCAGCATGACTGCAGTGAGCCCAGTGGTGACTAGTAAGCCGTTACTAGACGCTGCCCATCATGGGACCAGGGAGAGCTGGTGCAGGGGAAGGGCTGGGGGCCCTGCGAAGAGTGGCTGCTGTTTCTAGGTTGCCCACAACTCTTTGGTGACTCATCCTCTCCTGTTTTCTGCACCAGAGAATGGTGGAAGCCCAACTGAGGGAGTGTTCCTGCCCAGCAACCTGGAACCCACACACCACACAGCTCCTCAGCAGCTGCAAGGATCCCAAGGACACCCAGGGCGCTGCCTGGTCCCAGGCCTGCAAGTGCCACCCCATCCCAATCTAGCTGGCCAGCATCTTTTTGTGTCCTGTGAAACTCTGCCATCTACTGAGGCATGGGGCAGAGGGTCAGCCTCCCTTCCTTGGCCCAGTGGGTGTCTTCAACAGATGTCAGCTTCCAATAGCCAGTGGAGGCCCAGCCAGGATGCATCTGGCCATGTGGCCAAGGCCCCTGCACAGCTGAATGCTGTTCCATTCTGTCAAAGGCTTTACTCCAGTTAGTGGTGCATCATCTGCCTGGACAAGGTGTCTATTGAAAGCTGTAACACTGCTGGCGAAAACAGTGAATAACAGGGAAGGTTTCTCTGGGTCTGAGTTTTATTTGGAGAAGCTAGCGGGTAGGAGAAAGAAATTTGCCCATGCAATGCAACAGAAGAAATGCTTGCCTTCGGAGCTGTGCAGGGCCTATGCCTTGGCCAGGTACTACAGAAAGTGCCCAAAGGGCCAGAAAGTGCCAGCTTTTGCCACCAGAGCCTGATGTCAGGTGCTGCTTACTGCTTTGTAAACTGTCAGTGTTTTACTTTTTTTTTTTTTTTTTTTCTCATCTCTTGTTCTCTGTATAATCAAATCCATTAGACAGCAAGAAGAGGAAGAGGGATGATTCTCCCTGCCATCTACTCTGCCGATTCAGTTTCCCACAGATTCGCACTGGCATTAGAATTCTTCTTGTGAGGAAATGAATGGATAGTGGAAGAAGAGGGAGGGTAACTTTGCAGTTAGACTTCATCCAAAGTCTCCTGCGCATGCACACACATACAACTAGCTCAAACCAACTCAGGTTCCTGGCATTTGGGGCGGGGATAATGTAACTACTCAGCTGGTAACAAGCCAAACAGACTGCCATGCACGGAGGGCCCAGAGGGTCAAGTTCACCTTGTCTTAACCTTTTCTTAATCCCCCAAAAGAAGGTGGGGGCAGGCGATGTAGGGTTTGTGGGCCAAGGTGGGCATGCAAGAGAAACACTCAAACCTGGAAAACAGAGATGTGCTCCAGATGCCTGGCTTTGTGCAAGCGGTAGCCCGGATCCAACCCTGCAAAGCTGTGCTTTCACAGGCTTCCAAACAATGACTCCAGTTAAGTTCATTAGGCAGAATTTATTTCTGCTCAGTGTCATTTATTTTCCAATAAAAAGAAAGCATTCCATTGTGCGCCCCCCCCACCCCCCGAAACATTTAAAGCACTTGCAAGTGTAAGTCTAGACCTGCAGGTCCAGCCTACCCTGGCCAGCCCATTTCCATGGCTTTCCTCCTGCCTGCTTCTTTCCAGCAGCACGTAAAACTCTCGGCCTGGAGGTCACCAAGGGGATGTGACAGGCACCACAGGCCTGCTGCTGACTGTCCTAACGCCCAGCTCCACCAGATCCCACAGAGGAAGCACCAGCCATGTAGCCCTCAGCAATTTCCCAGGAATCTGCAACCTCCACCCTCCTGCCAAATATTTCTCTACTACTTGGGTATTAAATGATTAGTGTTAGAATAATCAATCTTGCTGAGGGTCGGAGTTTGTAGAGAATGTTTGGGAATTGGGTAAGAGGGTGCAGCTGTTTCTAGGACAGTGGACTTTCAAAACAGAGTCAGGGATAAACTTAACCTAATCCAAATGAAGAAATCCAAAAGCTTAAATTCAAAACAACTTTTAAACATAATAATGATTTCCAGGCCACACACACCCCCCAACACAACAACCTCAAATCTAGGGATTCCTAAATACAATGGAAAGGAAATCACCAATTTTGATCGTGAATAAATTCTAAGTGCATAATGGTTATTATATCCTGGGGAGTTTTAGAAAGAAGCAGTGAGCAGAATCTGACACCACCTTCCTAATTTACTTACAAGAAACAGCTGCATAAAAATGTCTTTGTTGTTTTCCTGCACCCTGGGCCTAACTTTCAAATCTTAAGTCTGTATTTGAAAATCATGGCTCCTCTGTGGCGACTGATGAAAGCTTAAGAAACAGATCTTTCCTTGAGAAAAGCACCATACACTAAGAGGAGGAATGAAAGTCTCCATTCATGTGGCCTGACAAACACAAATGCCCAAACCTGGGAATCCAGCAAGAAGCCAGCAAGGACTGAAAAGAGGACAAACACAAGGGCAGAACGACATTGTTCTGCTCCACGTTGCCTGGTTAGTGTCCCAAACACCGGCATCTGTAAAGGGCACCTGGGCTCAGTAGATGACACACACGAAGATGACACAGAGCTTCCACGGGGAGGCAGGGCCAGCCCGGGCACTATTCCCTCTGCCTGGGTGCTGCTGTGTTAGAAGCTCAAGGGAAGGAGCAACTGGCCCAGCAAGGTTCAGTTCTCTAGGACCCGCAGCCTGTGCAGAAGAGTGTCACCTGGAGGGGGTGGGAGGGCGTCCCCTTATACGGAAACACTGTAAAAGGAAAGAATTGCATTCCACAGTCAGCTGGGCCCCCAGCAACCTCAGATCACCAAGGGGAGCTTTCCCTAAAAATGCAAAAGTTGCAGGATTTGCTGCTTTCAGAAAATGCAAATGGAGCAGCCTGTTACAATATAAGGATCGTAATATCTGTGCTACTGGAGTTGAATCTTTCATCCTTCAAAAGCAACTCCCCTCTTATAAGACATGAAGAAATGAGGATTTGTCCTCCCCAAAGCAAGAGGACAAGTAGTAACCCAAGTCATTGAGTAAACAAGAGTCTGGAAGCTTCCAGAACTCTGACAAGGGCCAACAGTGCTGGGTGTGAAGTCTGTGGCAACAGGAAGGACCCAGCACTAGCCCGTGCTCCCGCCCTTCCCAGAGGCAATTACCAGCTCTGCACAATCTGTGTGGCCCTAGAAAATGGCACGTGAATGGAAAGGAAGACACAGGCCTGCGGCTGCTTCCTGCTCAACTTGAGAGAACCAGCATCCATCCTGGGCTTTAATACCACACACAGGATTTGATCTCTCATTCTGGAAATAAAAGGATTCTTGGAGTCCACAGCAGATGCCATTCCCTCTCCCCCCAATATTGGACCCTAGAGCTGGTTGGCACTCAGAAATATTTCCATTTCCATTTCACAACTAGAACAATCGGAAAGATAATAAAGGAATCACCCTTAAAACTCAAGTGAATGTCCTTGCTGCTTGTGGCAAAGATCTGACCCGAGGCTGGGACGGAGCACTCTGCACTGTGAGCCTCCAGCTGGCTTAGCAGAAGAACCTCTTCCCACCCATCACAGCGCGGGGAGCTGGCATCAGGTTTGTGCTCAGGTTTCCAAAACATGTATTTTATTAAGTTCAGAAAGCACAAACACCACAAGCAATGCCAGAGCCCAGAAAGACCAACATCTAAATTTGGAGATTGAAAATAAACGCAACCAAAGACAGAACAACAGAAAGTTCATGTTGAATAGGAAACCCGGATCCATGGTTTACAGAAGCCCTGCTCCTGGACGGCCTGGTAGCCCAGAACTCTCTGGAGCTCTGGGAGCACACTTCCCTCTGAGGCAAGGCCTTTCCCCTGCTTTCTTCCAGTGCAACCCACTCTGGTAGGTGAAGAAAAAAATGACTTGTTAAAAGGAATCCGGGACCCCGCCACCCAGCCCAGATTCCAGCTCACTGCACAGGCTACAAGGACTGCAATGAAAGTCAAGCTTTCTCTCCTCCTCATCCTGGGTTAACCCTTTCCCCCTCCCCTCCCCCAAAAGGCTGCTGAGAAAAGTAGACAGCGATGGAGCACAGCCAGGGTTGACCATGTATTCTTGCTTCACTGTTTTCCACTGTCAATTCTTTTTCATTTAAAAAGAAAGAAAATAAAGCATAGGTATAATGGTCAAGACCATGAGCATGGACATTAGAACACGAACACACACACACACACACACACACACACACACACACACACCCGCCCGCTACTCACCCAGCAATTCAAATTGAGGTGCCAACTGCCCAACTGCTGCAAGAGAGAGACCCCGGAGGCCACCGTGCCTCCCTTCCCACTCAAATCTTCCATGCCCACTACAACTGCGTCCCTCGGGTACATGACAGACCTGCTGATCCTCCTCTCCACCACTAAAAAACTTTCTCTGTACCTTCAAGATGGGACTGGGCCAGCGTTTTTTCTTCCTCCCTCCTGGCTTTTCTTACTTTTCTTTTTCCTCCCAGCTTCCCCTCCCTTTATACCGCTCACTTAAAGAGCTCGAAGAAAGCATCTTAAAAGACCAAGATGGTTCCAGATTTCTGTCTGGATACACTCAAAATGCTCCAAGTTCTCATTCACACTGCCTATCACTACTTTGTCAATTCTTCCCCCTCTATGCCCTTCCCTGAAAAAAAAATTTTTAATTTAAAAAACACTAATAATAATCTATTTCAGCTGGTTGCAGATTCAACTTAATTTTTAAAAATCCTTCTAATTCCTAATCTTTCCTACTGCAAAATCCATGAAGGAAAAGGGAAGGCCCACTTTCCCCCGCCAGTTTAGGGTGCCTAAGGAAAAGTCCCCTCCCTCCCCCGTTACCTTGGGCAGCAGGGGCAGAGCTGCCGCTAAGAGTAGCAAAGAAATTACGGTCAGCCATGAGAGAAAATGATCAACCAGATGCAGTAGGCAGGCACTTTATCTGTAAGATTGTCAAATCCCTCAAAACAAATTTCTTAGGGAGAGGGCTGCAATGGGAGAGGGGGAGGGAGGAGGAAAGCGAGTTTCCTTGTCACAGCACCTTGGCAGTGACACTTGGCAGGCCTTGCCTGCCACTCGCACGCACACTCTACCTGAAAGGTTTTTCACTGACCCCCACCCCCCCAAGAAGGAGAGATTAGGCTTCCCCTTGGGTTAGCTTGCTGCTTTGGCCCCCAAAATTCCTGAGCTTTCCCCAGAAGCAGAGAGATGAAGACAGAGAACAGGGAAGAGGAAAGGTAAAGGTACACTCAGGTTGAACCCCACAAACCCAACTTACTTTTCCTGGGGCTCTCATAGGATCCAGGGCTGAGTACATTTGTGTGGGTTTAACTTAATTTAAGTGAGATTCAGATATCACAGGCCTAAAGCCATCCCCTTTTCTATGAGGGGAGTGGTACAGGATGGCTGCCCACGGAAGACAAAACTCATCCAGAATACTTTTCGTCCTTTCCCACCCTAGGTGTTAAAACATTCACTCCCTTCAAAGCGAATGCACAGCTCCGATTTGCATGTAGGTGGAGGAACATCCTAGACCTATCTTGAGGGAAGACCAGTGGCAAAGGATTGGTTTCCCTGGCAGCAGGACACCTAACATAAAGAAGATGGTTTTAATTGACTGTGCTGACTGCAAGGTTGTTTATCTCCAGCCTTACAGAACTGCATGTATGATACAGGTCTTTAAGCAACTGCTAACACATAGCACAAGTTAAAGGACCCCCCCCCCAAAAAAAAAGCTATCAACAGAAACAAGGGCTGGAAGGGCGTAAAGATAACTGGGAATTCTTCATTTTCCTCTTTCTTCTTTTTTTAAAAAAATACTGCTCCGTGGGCCCTTCTTGGACTTATCTGGCCTTCCTGAGTAAGTGTCAGGGCGCAACTTTTAAGGCCCTTAATACCAAAACAAAACCCGTGCCATTTCCCTTTACATGGTGGTAACAAAAGCAACGAGCCTCCAGTTTGACAAGTAAAAAGCCCCAACCACACAGCCCCTAATTGCCTTCCCCTCGCTATTCACACTGGCCACCACACGCCGGCGGCCGCCTTTGTCGCACGCACAGTTTCTTAAGTAAACTGCAAGTTCTCCGCTCCTGATGGACAGCGCCCAATCGCTCACTCACAGTTACTTATAAAGTGCTGCAAACACCACCGGCAACTTTGACCAGGAATGTGTTTTCCGACTTTCTCCAAAGACAAGGAAAACGGAAACAGCAAGAAGGACTAAGACATTCCAAACTGACCTCTTTCTCCTTAAAAAAGGGAAGAAACCTCTTCAAACTAAAAACTTGTCGTGATGAAATCCTTCCGGGCATGTGCTACCGATGGCACTGTCCCGACTTCATTCCCTGTGCGCTCCAGTTTCTAAGAAGTCCACCCACGCTTAGATTATTTCCATAAAAAAGGGGCGATGGAGTGCTGCAAAGTTCTAGGGCATTAACAACAAGAACACACACACACACACACACACACACATCTTCCCCAAACCCCGGTGTCCTCGGTTTTTTGTACGAAAATCACCAACCTGGAAGAGAACTGAACTGAAGTTGGGTGGAGGTGCTGCCTACCCAGCTCTACATCCCACGGTCAGCAAAGTTTTGTTTTATTGTTTTAAACACAGAGGTTTGAGATAGGAGCAAGGGGCCGGGGAAGCGGTCTTGAAGGATGTCCACAGGCAAGAGAAAGCTGCAGCTACTTCACCGACATGCGCGGGGCTGAGGCAGAGGGGAGCCTGGACGGGCGGAGAGCCTTCGGAGTAACTTGGAGAGCGAAAAGAATTCCGTCTCCACCTCCACCATCCCCAAGATATTCTCCTCCAAGTTGAGCAACAACAACAAGAAGGCATGTTTGGAGGGAAAGTACAGAATAAAAACATCTTGTCGTTTTTATTTTTCAGTTTTTGTGTTTTTTTTTTTTTTTCTAACACCTCCGAAGGGTGTTAGGGAAAAAACAAATCAACTCTGTCCATCGCGCACCTTACCAGTCAAAGGCCATCAATCTGAAAGTTACTGCGAAGTGACAGCGGGCACTGCGCTGGCCGGCGCGCAGCGTGCACGGGCGCTGGGCGGGAGCCAGTGCGCAGCGCCACCGGCCACTTACCATCTAGAGCCGGACGAGGCGCTCCCCTTCCCGCCGCCGGCTCGCGGGCATGCTGCCGCGCCGATGGCCCTGGGCCCGCG